>NW_024081088.1:203119-366028 GCF_003009895.1 Hyaena hyaena | reverse complement strand
TTCTTTCTTTCTTTCTTTCTTTCTTTCTTTCTTTCTTTCTTTCTCTCTCTCTCTCTCTCTCTCTCTCTCTTTCCTTCTTACTATGGCCATACCACCCTGATCTTGCCTGTATTTTATCTGGGTTCTCTCTCTGTCTCTGTCTCTCTTTCTCTCTAATTTTTTTAATTAGTCTGGATAGAGGTTTATCAATTTTGTTGATCTTTTAAAAAAAAACAGTTCCTGGTTTCATTTATCAGTTCTACTGTTTTTGTTTGTTTGGTTGATTTTGTTGTTGTTGTTGTTGTTGTTGTTTAGTTTCTCTATCATTTATTTCTGCTCTAATCTTTATTATTTCCTTCCTTCTGGTGGTTTGCAGTTTTGTTTTTTGTTCTTTTCCTACCTCCTTTAGGTGTAAGATTAGGTTTCCTTGAGATTTTTCCTGCTTCTTGAGGTAGGCCTGCTTTGCTATAAATATCTCTCTTTGAACCATTTTGTTATAACCTAAAAAGACTTTAGGTTAATGTGTTTTCATTTTCACTTGTTTCCATGTAATTTTTTATTTCTTCTTTGATTTCTTGGTTGACTCATTCATTGTTGAATAGCATGTATTTGTGTATTTGTGTTTTCTCCAGATTTTTTGAGGTTGATTTCTAGTTTCAAGTGTTGTGGTTGGACAAGATACATAATACGACTACAATCTTTTGAACTGTAGCCTCAACAAGGCTTGTTTTGTGGTCTAACATGGGATCTATTCTGGAGAATGTTCCATGTGTGCTTGAAAAGAATATGTGTTCTCCTGTTTCAGGATGGAATATTCTAAATATATCTGTTAAATCCATCAGGTCCAATGTGTCATTTATAGTCACTGGTTCCTTGTTGATTTTGTTTGGATGATCTATCCAGTGATGTAAGTAGAATGTTAAAGTCCCCTACTATTATTGCATTGCTATCAATTACTTCCATTATGTATGTTCATAGCTGCTTTATGTATTTGAGTGCTTCATGTTAAGTGAACAAATATTCACAATTGTTATTTTCTTATTGGATATTCCCCTTTATGATTATGTAGTGTCCTTAATTTGTCTATTGTTAAATTCTGTTTTAAAGCTTGTTTTGTGTGATACAAATATTGCTATCCCGGATTTCTTTCCACTAACATTTGCATGATAAATGCTTTTCCATCCATTCACTTTTAATCTGTGCGTGTCTTTAGGTCTGAAATGAGTCTCTTGCAGGCAGCATATAAATGGGTCTCACTTTGTTATCCTTTCTATAACCCCATGTCTTTTGGAGTGTTTAGTTCATTTACATACAAAGTAATTATTAAAAAAATTTTTTTTTTAAATTTTTGAAAGAGAGAGAGAGAGACAGAGAGAGAGACAGAGTATGAGTGAGGGAGGGGCAGAGAGGGAGACACAGAGTCTGAAGCAGGCTCCCGGCTCAGAGCTGTCAGCACAGAGCCTGATGCAGGGCTCAATCCCATAAACTGCGAGATCATGGCAGGAGCTAAAGTTGGATGCTTAACCAACTGAGCCACCCAGCTGCCCCTGCATTCAAAGTAATTCTTGATAGGTATATACTTGTTGCCGTTTTGTTAATTGTTTTATAGTTGTTTTTGTAGCTCTTCTCTGTTCCTTTCTTTTCTTGCTCCCTTCTGTTGTGATTTGCTGGTTTTCTTTAGTGATATACTTGGATTCGGGTTTTTTTCCCCCCCCTCTCTCTCTCCCTCTCTCTGCATATCTATTACCAGTTTTGATTTGTGATTACCATTAGGTTTACAAATAACATTGTATGCATATAGCAGTCTATATTAATTTGATGGCTACATAAGTTTGAGCCCATTCTAAAAGCACTAAATATTTACCCTTCTCCCCACGCTCACCATGCTTTAGGCATGGTGCCATAACTTACATTCTTTTCTTTTGTGAAACCTTTGTCTGACTTTTATAGATATACTTAATTTTGCTGTTTTTATGCTTCCTATGTTCTTACTCTTACTTATGGTCTTTCCTTTCCACTCAAAGAGTTCCCTTTAATATTTCTTATAGGGTGGACTTGGTGATGAATTCCTTTAATTTTTGTCTGGGACACTCTTTGTCCTTCCTTCTATTCTTTTTTTTTTTTTTTTTTTTATTTATTTTTTTCTAAGAGAGAGAGAGAGACAGCGTGAGCAGGGGAGGGTCAGAGAGAGAGGGAGTCACAGACTCCGAAACAGGTTCCAGGCTCTGAGCTGGCAGTCAGCACAGAGCCCGACGTAGGGCTCGAACCCACGAACCGCGAGATCATGCCCTAAGTGAAAGTCGGACGCTTAACCGACTAAGCCACCCAGGCGCCCCTGTCCTTCCTTCTATTCTAAATGATAGCCTTGCTGGATAGAGTATTCTTGGCTGCAGATTTTTTCTCTCAGCACTTTAAATGTATCATACCAATCACTACATCCTGCAAAGTTTCTTCTGATAGCTTTATGAGGCTTCCTTTGTAAGTAATTGTTTTACTTTCCTTTGCTGCTTTTAGAGTTCTCTTTTTATCATTACCTTCTGCCATTTTAATTACTATGTATCTTGGTGTGGACCTCCTCGGATTTATTTTGTTGGCAGCTCTCTGCCCCCTGGATCTAGATTTCTGGCTCCTTCCGCAGGTTAGGAAAGTTTTCAGCTCTTATTTCTTCAAATCAATTTTCTTCCCCCTTTTCTCTCTCTTCTCCTAACAGGATCCCTATAATGCAAATGTTAACACTTGGTGTCACTGTATTCCCTGAATTGCTTCTCAGTTTTTATTATTTTTTCTTTTTCAGCATTATTACTGTTCATTACTCTGTACTTCAGATCACTGATACATTCTTACACTTCCTCTAGTCTATTACCTATTCCCTCTGGTATGTTTTTCATCTCAGTTATTAAGATTTTCATCTCTGGTTCTTCTTTAGATTTTCTACCTCGTTGTTGAGGGTCTCACTGATATCTTCCACTCTTTTCCACAGTCCAGTGAATATCTTTATGAACATTACATTCTCTATCACTCATGTTACTCATTTCTGTTTTTTTTAGGTCTCTTGTGGTTTTGTTGTTCTCTCTCATTTGGGACATATTCCTCTGCCTCTGTCTCCTCATTTTGTCTAACTATCTGGGTATGTTTCTATGTACTAAGAAAGTCAGCTATGACTCCTGCTTTTGAAAGCAGTGGCTTTATGAAGAAGAGCTCCTACATTGCCTTGCAGTAACAATGTGTCCCTACAGTAACACTTCGGGGATGTCTCTCCCCTGTGTATTTTGTGTGCACCCCATCACTGTAGCTAAGACACATTTGCTTTCAGTCCAGTGATCTGCAATGACTCTTTCCTCTGTTATGGGCAGGGTTTGGTCTCTGTGTTGTTCACGGGCCAGTCTGGGGCTGCCTTGGGCTTGGGTCGGTCTAAGCATTTGCCAGAGCTCCGGCCGCACCTGCCTGAAGAGCAGTCATCCCGTTTGTGCTCTGATAACCTTTACTGGCAGGAAGGGTCTGCGGTCAGACCAGATGTGCGTCCCCCAGCCAACTGCTGGGGCCGCAGTCAAACTGGTTCTCTTCCCATCTCTGCAGGGCAGGAGTGGCTTTCCACAGACTCTTGCCAAGGGTGTGCTAGATGGGGCAGATCCACAGGGGAGCGTGAGGGTGTGAAACTTGGTGTTAGCAAGGTGTGTGCAAGTCTGCTGTGGGAGAAGAGTTGGAATCGTTTCAGAAAACTCCTGCAGGGGCGCCTGGGTGGCTTAGTCGGTTGAGCGTCCGACTTTCGCTTAGGTCATGATCTCGCGGTTCGTGGGTTCGGGCCCTGCGTCGGGCTCTGTGCTGACTGCCAGCTCGGAGCCTGGGGCCTGTTTCAGTCTGTGACTCCCTCTCTCTCCGACCCTCCCCTGCTCATGCTGTCTCTCTCTCCTGGAAATAAATAAAACATTAAAAAAAAAAAAACTCCTGCAGAGGGCAGGTTGCGGGGGGGGGCAGGTCTTCAAGAGAGGACAGGGGCAGGGCGTGCGGTTAGCAAGCGAAGTAGAAACGTGTCAGCACTCGTTCCCACAGATGTATGAAATTTGGGGGCAGGGAAGGGAAACGGTGTCTGTCAGCTCTTTTCTCCTTGGAGAAGTCTCCTAATGATTCCTGCCCCTCCAGCATATCTTCTAAGATTAGTAAATAAATCTTCCCCTGTACCCCCACGCGTTTTCCAAACTGCCGGTTCTTCTTCTTCTTCTCCTTCTCCTTCTCTTCCTCTTTCTTTCTTAATTTACCTCAAAGGTGGTTAGCATAATGCAATAACGACTTCGGGAGTAGAATCCTGTGATTCATCACCTACATGTAACACCCACTGCTCATCCCAACAAGCGTTCTCCTTAACATCCCTTGCCCGTTTAGCCAATCGCCCACCAAAAACTACTCCAGCAACCCTCAGTTTGCTCTCTGAATTTAAGAATCTCTTATGTTGTGCCCTCCTCCCTGTTTTTATACTGTTTTTGCTTCCCTTACGTTCATCTGCTTTGCATCTTAAATTCCATATAAGACTAAAGTCATATGATATTTGTCTTTCTCTGACTTACCTTGGTTTAGCATAATACACTATAGTTCCATCCATGTTGTTGTAAATGGCAAGATTTCATTCTTTTTGATTGCCATTCTTTTTGATGTATATACACAATACAATATTACTATACACATAATAGAATATGTATATTTGACATCTTCTTTATCCATTCGTCAGTCGATGGATATTTGAGCTCTTTGCATACTGTGGCTATTGTCAGTAGTGTTCCTATAAACATTAGGGTGCATTTGCCTCTTCAAAACAGAACACCTGTATCCTCTGTATAAGCACATAGTAGGGCAATTGCTGGGTTGAAGGCTAGTTCTATTTTTAATTTTTTGAAGAACCTCCATACTGTTTTCTAGAGTGGCTGCACCAGTTTGCATTCCCACCAGCAGTACAAAAAGGTTCCTCTTTCTCCACATCCTCACCAACATCTGTTGTTGATGAGTTGTTAATTTTAGCCATTCTGACAGGTGTGAGGTGGTATCTCATTGTGGTTTTGATGTGTATTTCCTTGATGATGGGTGATGTTGACCATTTTTTCATGTGTCTGTTAGCCATCTGGATATCTTCTTTGGAAGAATGTTTATTCATGTCTTTCGCCCATTTCTTTCCATTTCTTCAATGGTTTATTTATTTGGTGTTGAGTTTGGTAAGTTCTGTATACATTTTGGATACTAATCCTTTATCTGATTTGTCATTTTGCATATGTCATTTGCATATGTCATTTGCAAATATCTTCCCCATTCCATTGCTTGCCCTTTAGTTTTGCTGATCGTTTCCTTTGCCATGCAGAAGTTTTATCTTGGTGAGATTCCAATAGTTCATTTTTGCTTTTGTTTCCCTTGCCTCCAGAGACATGTTGAGGGAGACATTGCTGCGGCCAACGTCAAAGAAATCTCTGCCTGTTTTCCCCTCCAGGATTTTGATGTGTTTCTGTCTTAAGCTGAGGTCTTTCAACCATTTTAAGTTTACTTTTGTGTACGATGTAAAAAATTGTCCAGGTTATTCTTTTGCATGTTGCTGTCCATTTTTCCCAACACCATTTGCTGAAGAGACTGTCTATTCCATTAGATATTCTTTCCTGTTTTGTCAAAGATTAGTTGGCCATATGTTTGTGAGTCCATTTCTGTGTTCCCTATTCTGTTCTATTGATTTGTGTCTGTTTTGTGACAGTCATACTGTCTTGATGATTACAGCTTTGTAATACATCTTGAAGTCTGGAATTGTGATGCCTCCAGCCTTGGTTTTCTTTTTCAGGATTGCTTTGGCTTTTCAGGATTTGCTTTGTGTGGAACCCTTTTCTGGTTCCACACAAATTTTAGGATTGTTTGTTCTAGCTCTGTGAAGAATGCTGGCGTTATTTTGATAGGAATGCATTGAATGTTTAGATCATTTTGGGTAGAATCAACATTTTAACAATATTTGTTCTTCCAATCCGTGAGCATGGAATGTGTTTCCATTTCTTTGGGTCTTCTTCAAGTTCCTTCATAAGCTTTCTATAGTTTTCAACGTATAGATTTTTCACCTCTTTGTTTAGGTTTGTTCCTAGGTATTTTATGTTTTTGGTGCAATTGTATATGAGATCAATTCCTTGATTTCTCTTTCTGCTGCTTTATTATTGTTGTATTAGGAATTCAACCTATTTCTGTACATTGATTTTATATCCTACGACTGCTTAATTCGTGGATCAGTTCTAGCAGTGCTGTGGTGGAATCTTTTGGGTTTTCTACATAATCATGTTGTCTGCAAAGAGTGAAAGTTTGACTTCCTCTTTGCCAACCGGCTGCCTTTTATTTGTGTTGTCTGATTGCTGAGGCTAGAACTTCCAACACAATGTTGAATAATAGTGGTGAGAATGTACATCCTTGTCACGTTTCTGACCTTAGGGGGAAAGCTGTCATTTTTTTCCCTATTGAGGATGATATTAGCGGTGGGTCTTTCATATATGGCTTTTATGATCTTGAGGTATGATCTTTCTATCCCTTTAGTGAAGGTTTTTATCAAGAAAGGATGCTGTATTTTGTCAAACGCTTTCTCTGCATCTATTGAGAAGATCATGGCTCTTATTCTTTCTTTTACTAATGTGATGTATCACATTGGTTGATTCTGCATATTGAACCAGCCCTACATCCCAGGTATAAGTCTCACTTGATCATGGTGAATAATTCTTTTAATGTATTGTTGGATCCAGTTGGCTAGTATCTTGTTGAGAATTTTTGCATCCATGTTCATCAGGAAAATTGGTCTGTAGTTCTCCTTTTTAGTGGTGCCTTTGGTTTTGGAACCAAAGTAATGCTGGCATCATAGGATGAGTATGGAGTATTCTCTTCCATTTCTATTTTTTTTTTTTTTGGAACAGCTTCAAAAGAATAAGTGTTAACTCTTCTTTAAATGATTGGTATAATTCCCCTGAAAAATCATCCAGGCCTGGACTCTTGTTTTGGGGAAGATTTTTGATTACTAATTCACTTTCTTTACTGGTTATGGGCCTGTTCAAATTTTCTATTTCTCCGTTTCAGCTTTGGTAGCTTATATGTTTCTAGGGATTTGTCCATTTCTTCCAGATTGCCCAATTTATTGGCATATAATTGCTCATAATATCCTATTATTGTTTGTATTTCTACAGTGTTGGTATGATCTCTCCTCTTTCATTCATGATTTTATTTACTTAGGTCTTTTCCCTTTTTTGATCAATATGGCTAGGGGCTTATCAATTTTGTTAATCCTTTCAAAGCATCAGCTCCTGCTTTCATTGATCTGTTCTGCTGTTCTTGTTTTTTTCCTTAATCTTAATATCATTAATTTCTGCTCTATCTTTATTATTTTCTGTCTTCTGCTTGTTTTGAGCTTTATTTGTTCTTCTTTTTCCAGCTCTTTAAGTGTAAGGTTAGGTTATATATCTGAGACCTTTCTTCCTTCTTTAGGAAAGCCTGGATTGCTATATGCCTTCCTCTTATGAGTGCCTTTGCTTCACCCTAGAGATTTGGGGCTGTTGTGTTATCCTTTTCATGGCTTCCATGTACTTTTTAATTTCCTCTTTAATTTATTGGTTAACCCATTCATTCTTTAGTAGGATGTTATTTAATCTCCAAGTATTTGTGGTCTTTCCAAATTTTTTCTTGTGGCTGATTTTGAGTTTCATAGCATTGTGGTCTGAAAATATTCACAGTATGATCTCATTCTGTTTGTACTAGTTGAGGGCTGATTTGTGTCCCAGTATGTGATCTATTCTGGAGAATTTTCCATCTGCACTTGAGAATAATGTGTATTCTGCTATTTTAGGATGAAATGTTCTGAATATATCTGTGAAGTCCATCTGGTCCAATATGTCATTCAAAGCCATTGTTTCCTTGTTGATTTTCTGCTGAGATGATCTGTCCATTGCCGTAAGTGGGGTGTTGAAGTCCCCTATTATGGTATTATTGTCAATGAGTTTCTTTATGTTTGTGATTAATTGATTTATATATTTGGGAGCCACCACATTGGGGACATAAGTGTTTACAATTGTTAGCTCCTCTTGGTGGATATATCCCTTAATTATGATATAATGCCCTTATTCATCCCTTGTTATAGTCTTTAATTTTAAAATATAGATTGTCTAAGTATCGCTACTCCCTCTTTCTTCTGGAAACCAATTGCATAAGAGGTGGTTGTTCATCCTGTTGCTTTTGATCTGAAGGTGTCTTTAGGTCTAAAATAGGTCTCTTGTAAAGAGCATATAGATGGATCTTGTTTTCTTATCCATTCTGTTACCCTGTGTCTTTTGATTGGAGCAGTAAGACCAGTGACATTTAGAATGAATACTGATAAGAGTATCAAAAGATATCAATATATTGACATCGTGTTGCCTGTAGAGTTGGAGTATCTCGTGATGTCCTCTGGTCCTTTCTAATCTGTGTTGTTTGTGGTCTTTTCTGCTTTGTTTCATCTTTTCTCCCCTCGGAGAGTCCCCCTTAAAATATCTTGCAGGGCTGGTTTAGTGGTCATAAACTCCTTTAGTTTTCATTTGTCTGGGAAACTCATTATCTCTCCTATTTTGAATGACAGCCTTGCTGGATAAAGAATGCCTGGCTGCCTTTTTTTTTTTTTTTTTTTTTTCTTATTCAGCACATTGAATATATCCTGCCACTCCTTTCTGGCCTTCCAAGTTTCTGGGGACAGGTCTGCTGTGAACCTGATTTGTTTTCCCTTGTAGGTTAAGGACTTGTTTCCCTTGCTGCTTTCATAGTTCTTTCTTTGTCTGTGTATTTTGTTAAGCTGATTTATCATATGCCCTGTTGATGGTCTTCTTCTTCTTCTTCTTCTTTTTTTTCTTTTTTAGTTTGTTGGGAATTTCCTTGCTTCTTGGACTTTGATGCCTGTGTCTTCCCAGATTAGCAACGTGTTCCACTATAATTTGCTCACATAAAATTTCTACACCTTTTTCTCTTTCTTCATCTTCTGTGATTCCTATGATTCGGATGTTATTCCTTTATAGTGAGTCACTGAGTTCTCTAATTCTTGTATAGTGCTCTTTTGCCTTAGTTTCCCTCTTTTCTTTTCCTGCTTCATTATTCTCTGTAATTTTGTCTTTTATATCACTGAATTATTGCTCTGTTTCATCCATCCTTGCTGCCATGGAAGCCATTCAAGATTGCATCTTGGTTATCACATTTTTAATTTTGTCCTGACTAGATTTTACTTCTTTTATCTCTGGAGAAAGGGATTCTATGGTTAGTACCCTTATTATCATGGTTTTAAATTCTAGTTCAGATATCTTACATATATCCGTGTTCATTAAGCCCCTGGCTGTCACTTCTTCCTGTTCTTTCTTTTGGGGTGAATTCCTTTGTTTTGTCATTTGGGAGAAAGAAAAAGAAATAATAAAGAATAACATTTAAAAAATATATCAACACAAAAAATCAAATAAAGGAAGCTAGATATTAGGTGTGTTTTGATCTGGTCATTGAAAGAAGTTTGATAAAAAGTAAGAAAAATTTTAAAATTAAAAAAGTATACAATAAAATAGAATAAAGTGAAATGAAGAAATTGAAATAGAATAAAAAATTTACAAAAAATTAAAAACATAGTAAAAGTAATTTTAAAAAGGAAAATAAGAATTAAAATTTTCTTTCTGTATCCAAGAAGAAGAAAAAAGAAAAAGAAAAAATTAAACAAAAGCAAAAGAAAAAAGAAAAAAAAAAGAATAGATGAACCAGCAAACAGAATGAAACTCTAATGAAGTTACATACAATTTACCCTAGAACTCAAACTATGAAGTATTCTATGCTCCATACACTAAGCAGGTGGAGCGACTTGTGCTTGTCTGCTGGGGGATGTGCTTAGAGTGCACAGTTGGGCAGGGCTTAGTGTACCGGTTCCTTTCTCCACTAGATGACCCTGCTTAGCTTACTAGGGTGGATCAGTGTGGTGCACTTGCCCATGCAGATGTATGCACATGCGTGGAAGAGGTAGAAAATGACATCACCCAGCTTCCTAGTTTCTGGCACAGGAACTCTGCACTTTCACTGACTCACAATCAAGCACCCCTCCTTTGTCTCAGGCTTCTGTCCACTCCCTGCTTCTACAGTGTCCATGTCCAAGCTGTCATCCTGCCAGGCAGCACCTCCCTCCTGAATTTTATCACAGATGGGACTGTGTTTCCAAACCCCTCACTTCTGAGAACCCTGAGTCTTGGACCCACTCTGACCCTCTAGGGGAGGGTCTTGCTGAACAATGGTCAGGTGCTGGTGTGCCCCCAGAGAACATTCGTGCAATTTCCCTGTGGCAGAGGTTCAGAGATTGTGAAGGGAGCCAGCTAGTCCCATAAAAGGTTCATGTGATCACACAATGGCAAAGGTTCAGCGATTATGGGAAATCACAACGTGCAGCTGGCATTAGAAACATACAGCTTTACCACACTCTGTCATCTTTGTTCCAATACCAACATGTAGATATTCTCTGGGGTCCCCTGGGACCTTTGTCTGTGGGGAGGCCATATGGCCTCTACCAAATGCCCTCCAAGCAGCAAAACTACTTCTCCCTGTGTGGCCCACAGAACCCTTAAACCTCTCTGCCTAGTCCTGGGGATTTGACCTTCCTCCCTACAAGGGCACGGCCGGGTATTGAGCTCTGACACTTCTGACTCTGTGCTCTCCTGTTTATAGAGTCTTGATTGTATTGAAACCCTCTCCTTTCTCCCTGTCAACGGTTTTGGGGAACAGATTTCTTGTTGAGTCCCTTGTAACTGTTTCCAATCTTTCTCTTTCTCTCCAGCTACTTTCGGGGGGAGTGCTTTTTCTGTACTCTCCTGATGTATTGCACTCCTTCCTTCTTTCTCTGTCCTCTCTCTGCAAAAACAGATCCCTACCCTCCACAACTTCTCTCTCTCCCAGTTCACTTCTCTGTACCACATACCTGCCAAATTCTGCGGCTCAACTTAGGCATAATGTTGTATTCTGTTATGTTGCCTCTTTAAAGGTGAAAACTCAGTTTTCTATCACCCTCCCCTCTCCCAGAGATGAGTCCATGCTTTTTAAGCAGTGTTAAACCCCACTGATTACAAAAACTGGTGATGTTAATCCCCTCTGGTTTTCAAAGCCAAATGTTATGGGGATTCATCCTCCCAGTGCAAGTCCCCCACACCTGGGGTGCCTGGTGTGGGCTCTGCTCCTCTCCCTTCTCCATGCTTGCAGTGTCCCTCCCCCACTGTGGAGTCTGGTAAGTCAGTTTTGTTCCTAACTGCATCTCTGCCCTTCCTAGCATTGTGTGTGTGTGTGTGTGTGTGTGTGTGCGCGCGCTTTCTCTGTGTTTAGCTGTGGAGAGTCTGTTCTACCAGTCTGTGGGTCGTTTTCTGAGTTATTTTCCCTGATGTGTTATCTGGGTGTACCTGCAGGAGGAGGTGAGCTTAGGGTGCTCCTACTCTGCCATCCTTCCTGGAAGTTCTATTAGCTTTTGTTCTTTAAAAAGAAACTTTTATTCATAAATTAATAGAATCCATTACTGTGCAAAAAATGACAAAAACAAAATAAATGCTTTAACCATGTTTACCAGTTTCCATTACTATTAGTAACAAAAGACACCTATATACACAGACATATATAATATACAGTAACTACATGCATAGTTAACATACATTTATATATAGTAACCATATTAAATAGAATAAACCCACCCCCCCCAAAAAAAACCCTAAAATAGGTTTGTTACCAACATAGGGAAAGAACAGGATGAGGGAACTGGAATAGAAGCTAGAATTTCTGAATTTAACCTAATTTGTAGATTTGATATATAACTGTATATTTATTTCACATTCTCATGAAAGTAAATTATTTTTAAAAATCAGTTTCTAAAAACAAAAGGAAAACTAACCAACTCGGTTATGTTTTTTCTTGATAGCTGGACATGATGCACTGAGTAAAAGGAACTGCTGTAAATAGGCCTTTAGTAATATAATGGCGAGGCTTGGGGAGGGAAGCATTCTAGTCCCATAAGTAGGTCTCAGTCTTTCAGTGAGCCTATGCCTCTGAACTGTGCTTCTCTGCCTCCTCCCCATTCTTTCCCCAGGTGGGACAGGATGGCTACAGTGGGCTAGAGTTGAGTATTTCCTTTCCCCCAGGTCATCTAGGCTCTGATAAAACCCCTAATCAAGTTAGGCTCTGACTAACTGGTTTCCTTGAAGGCAGGACTTACTAAGAATAGAATTCTCTGTGTTGTTGTTTTTGTTGTTGTTTAATGGTTCCTCGTCAGCTCCTCCTGCCTGAAGCACAAGATTTTTCTCTGATATTTACTGTGAGAACTTGGTAGAGCGCTTGGAGGTATAAACCTACAAGCATGGGGGCTGCCTCATGACTGGATCCCCCTGGAGTTTGTAACTCTCAGAGTTGTCCTCACTGAACCTCCAGGAATTCAACTGCGGTTCAGGTTTTCCTACCCAGCGCTGGTTCTCGCAGAGGCTGCCTCTCCAATAAGTTGTGATTCTATAGTCATCTGTCAGTCTCTAATTTGGGGGCAGTGTGTGCCCTGTGACCTCACTTCTCTTGCAGATCTAAAAAGAGTTGTTGATTTTTCAGTTTCATCTTTATCCTTATTATTAGGATGGAGTGGCAACTTCTGAGCTCCTTACACGTGGAACTGGACCTATTGTTTCCTAGAAGAATTATTTTCTTATGGGTTGCAAAATAGTGACACTCTATCATTCTTCCTTCATTTATTCATTGGACATTTTCTATTAGTTATTCTTCATCAGCGATTTGGTTACTCTGAATTTCAGTTTGTGTAGGAAAAGCAGGGCAATTATTTTGTTTTTTCAACCTTTATTTACCAATTTCAGAATAATGAATTGGTGTCCTAGCATTCTTCAATGTGACTAGTGAGGTTTTTTTTAAGTAATATAAAGAATTCATGTAGCAATATCAAGAACTTTAGGGGTGGCTGGTGGCTCAGTCAGTTAAGCAGCCGACACTTATTTTCGGCTCAATTCCTGAACTCATACTTTGTGAGTTCAAGCCTCATATTGGACTCTGTGCTGTCAGCAAGGAGCCTGCTTGGGATTCTCTCTCTCCCTCTCTCTCTCTCTCTGTCTCTCTCCCTCTCTCTGCTCCTTCCCGAATCACACACGTGTGCACACACATACACATATTCTCTCTCTCAAAATAAATAAACATTTTTAAAAAAGGAAAAAGAATTCATGTATTTTTAACATATTTAATACGTTTCAATCCAGTGCAGTAAAAACTTTTTAATTATCCTTGGTGCTCCACGTATTAGTTCTTTTGCCAGTAGGGGCCATTTCAAGCTGGACACTATATCATTGAGTGCAGAAACACACACACACAAACACACACTGCACATGCAAAGCCAAAGGATTCAGAATAAACATGCCTTCCCCTTCTCTCCAACACCCTAGCTAATTTCCCAGTTAGTGAACATATGTTATATCCATTCACATTCCACTGGCTAAAGTAAGTCTTATGGCAAAATGCAAAGTCACTAGGATGGGGAAGTATACTTTAGCCAAACTGAAGCCACGAGAAAAGTGATTTCTTATTTTCAAAAAATTATTAACTAGTAAAACTATCACTGGATGTGATGGTTAGTTTTCTGTGTCAACTTTGCTAGGCCCCAGTACCCACTTACCCAATCAAGCAGTAATCTAGGTGTTACTGTGGAGGTATTTTGTAGATGTGTTTTCATCTACAATTGACTGATTATAAGTAAAGGAGATTATTCTTGATGATATGAGTAGGTCTTTTTCAATCAAGTTTGATAATATATGAAGGCCTTTACAGCCAAAACTGAGGTTTCTTAGAAAAAAACAAATTCTTTTCAAGACTGCAGCATCAGCTACTGCCTGAGTTTTCAGCTTACCAGTCTTCCCTACAAATTTCAGACTTTTCAGCTTCCACAATTGCATGAACCAATTCCTTAATATGAAAGAATGACTCTAGATAAAGAAATTAGTCAAAAGAAAGAATTAAAAGGCATCCAAATTGTAAAGAAGAAATAAAACTATTTCAATTAACAGATGCTATAATCCTATATATAGAAATCTTAAAGAACATACACACACACACACACAACTATTAGAGCTAATAAACAAATCTGGCAAATTTGAAGAGTACAAGATCAGTACTTAAAAAACTTTTGTTGTGTTTTCTTTTAATACACCAAAAATGAATAATCCAAAAAGGAAAGTAAGTAAAAATTGCATTTATAATACCCTCTGTTACGGAGTGAATCATATCCCCCCCTCAAATCCATATGTTGAAGTCCTAATCCCCAATGTGATTGTTTTTTGGAGATAGGGCCTATAAGAAGGTAATTTAAGATTAAGTGAGGTCATAAAGGTGGGCCCTTATCTGATAGATTAATAGCTTTATTAGAATAGACACAAGAGTATACTCTGTCTCCCTTTCTTTTTCTCTTTCCCCACTATGGAAGGGCAAAGTGAGAAGGCAGCTGTCTAAAAGCAAGGAAGAAAATTCTCATCAGAAACCACAATGGCCAGCACCTTGATCTTGGATTCCCAGTGTCTAGAACTGTATGAAAGAAATTTCTGTTGTTTAAGGCACCCAGGATGTGGTATTTTGTTACAGCAACTTAAGCAGACCAATACAGCATTCAAAAAGATGAAATACTCAGGGATAAACTTAAGAAGGTGAAAAGCTTGTGTACTAAAACCCACTTTTGCAAAAATGCAAAAGCTGATCCTCAAAGTCATATAAAAGTTGCAGGATAGCCAAATAATATTAGAGAAGAACAAAACTGGAGGACTTACACTACTCAATTTCAAAACTTACTACAAAGCTACCATAATCAAAACAGTGTGACACAGGTTTCTTTCTACTATCCAAAAATGAGTTCTTATGAAACCTTTCATAAGCTGAAATGGCAAGGAGTGAAGAAGCAATTACCATTAATTTACATGGAAAAAAATTTTGAACACCCCCAGACCCTATAATTTGTTGTACATTTTTCTGATACTTTAAAATACATCTTGCTAATGGATGCACAACATACATCAAGATTAAGCACAGATGCTCACAGGCACAGTTCAACGCTATGATGGCTTGGTGCTGAGATATAGTTCCCAGGGAAAGACCTTGGCTGTGCCTCTCTTGTGGTTCAGGGTATACACTGCTTCTATAAAGACTCACTGTAAAAGAAATGCTGAACGCTATTTTCCCTTTTTACCTTTTGTCATAAAAGTGAAAATCCTTTTCAGATTTCTTCCAGTCAGCAAAAATAGGTAGGTATGTAGGTCTTTTGTAAAAGCAAAGTGGCATAACACAAAATTTTGGAAAGCAAGGAATACCTGTACTGACATAGGATAGACATACAGACCAATGGAATAAAATTAACAGTCCAGAAACAAATCCATACATGCATGGCAGATTGATTTTTGGTAAAGTCAAAATCATTCCTTCTTAATAAGAATAGTTTCTTTAACAAATGGTCCTGGGACAACATACACAAGAATGAAATGAAAACCTGATTATACAACATGTACAAAACTAACTGAATGTGGGGCGCCTGGGTGGCTCAGTCGGTTAAGCGTCCGACTTTCGCTTAGGTCATGATCTCGCGGTTCGTGGGTTCGAGCCCCGCGTCGGGCTCTGTGCTGACTGCCAGCTCAGAGCCTGGAGCCTGTTTCAGTCTGTGACTCCCTCTCTCTCTGACCCTCCCCTGCTCATGCTGTCTCTCTCTCTCTCTCTCCTAGAAATAAATAAAACATTAAAAAAAAAAAATTCAAAACTAACTGAATGTGAACCAATGACTCAATTATATGAGCTAAAAACCATAAAATTATTATAAGAAATCCTAAGGTTAAATCCTATAAAATCAAAGCTAAAATGCAGTCACTTATCATGGGAATAAGATGGTGTTGGCCAATGCAGGCACATTAAAGAAAAACAAAACTTAGCCTTAGCTGACAAATTGCAGTAATTTATGGCTCTTCTCAGAAATCAACACATGATGCTAGACTATTCTCAAATGCCAAGTCTGTTCATATCATCTTTGGACTTTCTTGTTTCTCTGACTCAGCTACACTGATACAAATAAGAAAGAAGACCAAGCAACCAATCAACAGAAAAAGGCAAGTAACTTCCACATTTACCCGCATAAACACCTTTGAGTCTATGAGCAACTTGAAACTCATTGTTCTCTAGCCTTGACTTTCCTGGCTTATAGGTCAACACAATTGCAATAAACTCATCCTTTTGCCTTATTTTACTCAGTGTACAGAGTTTGGTTTTTGACGATCCCTATGAACTTGGATTTGGTAATGAGTTTTTAAGTATGACACCAAAAGCACAAGCCATAATAGAAAAAATAGATAAACTAGGCTTTGCTCAAACATTTAAATTTGTGCATCAATGGACATTAGCAAGCCATTGAAAAGACAACCTACAGAATGGGAAAAAATATTTTCAAATCATACATCTGGTAAGAGCCTAGTGTCTAGAATATGAGAACTCATAACTTAAACAAAGACAACCCAATTAAAAGATAGGCAAAGGAGATGACATGATACTCTACATGGAAAACCCGAAAGACTCTACCAAAAAGCTGCTAGAACTGAAACATGAATTCAGCAACGTCGCAGGATACAAAATCAACATACAGAAATCAGTTGCATTTCTATACACCAATAATGAAGCAACAGAAAGGGAAATCAAGGAATTGATCCCATATACAATTGCATCAAGGACCATAAAATACCTAGGCTCAACCTAACCAATGATGTAAAAGATCTGTATGCTAAAAACTATAGAAAACTTATGAAGGAAATTAAAGACAGAAAGAAATGAAAAAACATTCCATGTTCATGGATTGGAAGAATATATATTGTTAAAATGTCAATACTACCCAAAGCAACCTACACATTCAATGCAATCCTAATCAAAATTGCACCAGCATTTTTCTCAAAACTAGAATGAACAATCCTAAAATCTGTAAGGAACCACAAAAGACACCGAATAACCAAAGTAATATTGAAAAAGAAAACAAAAGCGGGAGGCATCACAGTCTCAGACTTTAGCCACTTTTACAAAGCTGTCATCATCAAGACAGTATGGTATTGGTACAAGAAAAAGACATATAGACCAATGAAATAGAGAGCCCAGAATTGGACCCACAAATGTATGACCAACTAATCTTTGACAAAGCAGGAAAGAGTATCCAATAGAAAAAAGACAGTCTCTTTAGCAAACAGTGCTGTGAGAACTGGACAGCAACATGCAAAAAGATGAAACTAGACTACTTTCTTACACCATACACAAAATTAAACTCAAAATGGATGAAAGACCTAAATATGAGACAGGAAACCATCAAAACCCTAGAGGAGAAAGTGGGCAACAACCTCTTTGACCTCAATTGCAGCAATTTCTTGCTCAACACACCTCCAAAGCAAGGGAATTAAAAGCAAAGATGAACTCTTGGGGCCTCATCAAGATAAAAAGTTTCTGCACTGCAAAGGAAACAGTCAACAAAACTAAAAGGCAACCTACAGAATGGGAAAAGATAATCGCAAATGACATATTGGATAAGGGGTTAGTATCCAAATCTACAAAGAACTTACCAAACTCAACACCTTAAAAACAAATAATCCAGTGAAGAAATGGGCAGAAGACATGAATAGATACTTTCCCAAAGAAGACATCCAGATGGCCAACAGACACATGAAAAGATGCTCAATATCACTTCATCATCAGGGAAATACAAATCAAAACCACACTGAGGTACCACCTCACACCTGTCAGAGTGGCTGAAATTAACAACTCAGGAAACAGCAGATGCTGGTGAGGATGTGGAGAAACGGGAACCCTCTTGCATTATTGCTGGGAAAGCAAACTGGTGCAGCCACTCTGAAAGAAAGTGTGGAGGCTCCTCAAAAAGTTAAAAATAGAACTACCCTACAGCCCAGCAATAGCACTATGAGGAATTTATCTAAAGGGTACAGGAGTGCTGATTCATAGGGGCACATGTACCCCAATGTTTATAGCAGCGCTTTCAACAATAGCCAAATTATGGAAAGGGCTTACATGTCCATCAACTGATGAATGGATAAAGAAGATATGGTTTATATTTACAATGGAATACTACTTGGTGATGAGAAAGAATGAACTCATGCCGTTTACAGCAACGTTGATGGGACTGGAGGGTATTATGCTAAGTGAAATAAGTCAGTCAGAGAAAGATATCATATGTTTTCACTCCTATGTTGAACTTGAGAAACTTAACAGAAGACCATGAGGGAAGGTAAGGGGAAAAAAAAGGTTACAGAGAGGGACGGAGACAAACCATAAGTATGGAGAACAAACTGAGGATTGCTGGGGGGGTGGGGAGTGGGGAAGAGGGGAAAATGGGTGATGGGCATTGAGGAGGGTACTTTGTGGGTTGAGCACTGGGTGTTGTATGTAAGCAATGAATCACAGGAATCTACCCCTAAGAGCACACTGTATACACCATATGTTAGCCAATTTGATAATAAATTATATTGAAAAGAAAAAAACAAGATAGCCAAAGAATTTGAATAGACAGTTCTCCAAAAATATATAAACGGACAGCAAGGGCATGACAAGATGTGCAACATCACTAGCCTTAGGAAAATGAAAATCAAAACCACAATGAGATACTATTTCATATCTACTAGGATGGCTATAATTTAAAAAAAGAAGAAGAAGAAGGAAGAGGAGGAGGAGGTGGAGAAATATTGGTGAGAATGTGGAGAAATGGGAACCACCACACATTGTAAATGTTAGAACGTAAAATGTCTCAGCCACTGTGGAAAACAGTTTATCAACTCCTCAAATATTTATGGACAGAATTACCATATGACCCAGCCATTTCACTCTTAGGTATTTGGCAAAGACTCTCTCCATGACTTTGGTCAGCCTTGTGGGGCATGTATTAACCAGTTGTAGCAAGAATCTTAGGTCAATTGATAAAGAACTCCCACGTAGATTACCTTCAATTTCTGATTAAACTCTTAATCTCTACCCTTGGCTTCTGATCACTCTGATCTGTCTTCAGTCAGAATCTTGTCAAATCAATGTAGCCAGAATTCCCCCAATCACAGATATTTCTCATTAAGAAATTTCCAACAAAAGAGAGAGAGAGAGAGAGAGAGAGAGAGAAATTCCACCCACTGTCTTCTAACTGTGCTCCTTGGCTATAAATCCCCACTTGTTCATGGTGTATTAGGAATTGAGCTCAGTTCTATACTGAGGTCTCTTTCCCTCTTTTGCAATAGTTCCTGAACAAAATCTCTTTACCACTTAAACTCCGTCAGCCTCCGGTTTTCCTTAACAGTATATACCGCCCCACCCCCACCCCCAATTGAAACCAGGACTCAAATACTTCCGCACAAACATTCAGAGCAGCACTAAAGCACAATAGCCCAAAGGTGTAAATAACCCAAATGGTAATCAATGAGTGTATAAAATTGTGGTATTTACATACAATGGAACAGAATATAAGCCATAAAAAGTAATGAAGTATTGATACTTGCTACAAGGTGGGTGAACCTGGAAAACATTATCTTAAGTGAAAGACCCAGAAAAAGTCAGACACTCCATTTACGTGAACTATCCAGATTAGGTAAACACACCAAGTAACTGGTGTCTGCTAAAGTCTAAGCGAGGGAAAAATGGAGAGTACGTCCCTAATGGAGGTGATGTAAATGTCTTGGAATTAAGACACGTTGGTTGCACACCGTGAATGTAACAAATGCTACTGAATTGTACCCTTAAAATGTTTCAGTTTAAATTCTGTGAATTTCATGTCAATAATAATAAAGTTTATAACCCAACAACCAAAGCTGTTTAAGGGTACAGAACTGCAATCAAACATTGCAACGTATGCTGGTTATTCCCTTTCTGAATTGTCAGAACTCCCCAGTGGGGTTACTTTTGGGTTTTGAAATTTTTTAAGCATTAAGTTCACTGGCATTTTATAATACACTATCGAGGGCCGAAGGGCTTGGACTCATAATTGTAGGAACGGTGATGTTTCCTTCCATTCGCATGCGTTGGCAATAAAAGCTCAGACCAAGTTTCTTCATTCTAGAAATTCAAAAGGACACCGTACCCATCAGATAGCCACATCCTAACTCGCATTTTACAGTACTGGAAGATGGGCCAGCGAAAGAGAATGTGGGCCCGCCCCCTGCAGGACCTCGGTCCCCGCGAGCCCGTGGGCACCCACCCTGGCGACACCACCCCCTCGCGTCGCCGGCCTCTTGAGCGCCGCCGGGCTGGCCTAGCTCCACCTCTTCCGCCCGCGCCCTCCAGGCTCGCCCCGCCCACCGCACGAGTCGGAAGTGCGGACGCCGGAACCGGCCTTCAGCCCAGCTGCTGCTGGCCCGTGAGGTACGTGCGAAGCGAGCCTGCAGCCGCCTGCGCGGGGCCCGGTCCCGCATGTCTCGTTCCAGCAAAGCCAGCGGCGCCGTCACGACGTCCCGCGCGCCGGCCTCCCGCACAGGTGGGCGGAGGCGGGTGGGAGAGGCGTGTCCGCTGCGGGCGGTTAGGCGCGCGAGATCTTGGCTGGGGTCAGAGGTGAGCGAGCGGTTTCCCGAGTGGCTTTTCGCGGCTTTCCAGAGCCCGGATCCCGCAGGAGGAGGACGGTGTACCCGCAGGCGGGGCGGGCTGAGCCGAGCGGCACACCCCCTCGGCCCCCCCACCTTCCAGGTAGTCACCTCGGTTGCCTCTCGGAAGTGCTAACAAGCGACGCTTTTCGTTGTAGTTTTCCCTTCTGGCGTCCAGGTGTGAGTATTTCGGGAAATTCCCAAGGATTTCGCGTGGCGCTTCTGGGGAGTGGGGGGAGGGTTTCTTGGTGTCCATGTTGAATAAAGGCTGTTCGCCTGGCTGTTGAGTTGCGGCGTTATGCTGGTAAAGCCTAAGTTGTTGAAAAGAAGAGGAATGAAAACAATTCTAACAGTTGAAGACTCAGATCGATGAGGAAAAGCGATGGAACCGATTGCAAGTTTTACAATTGGATTAACTACGGGTTCTCGCCGTGGTTACCGGGATTTCAGAAATTAACTTAATAGCTAACTGCTCTTGGAAGCCGTCTCTTGTAACCTTCCCTTGAGGAGGGGCTCCGTTTTCCTAAGTACAATACGTTAAAGTTCTGGGTAGGAAAATAGAAGTTGATTAACAGAATTTTCGAAGTTAGATCGGGTACAGTTGTACCCGTGTACATGTTGAGAACCGTGAAGTATAAAGTTAGATCAAAATTAAGGGAAAAGATGTTTATTAGTCTGAGCAGAATTGGGTCTTTTTTTTATATAGAGAGGTTGCTTTTAAAAACCTAGAAACACATGCTGGGTTGAATAGCCTGAAGATCGTAAGCTTTAGTAGAAAAAAATCTAAGGGTAAAAATTGAGAGGTCTGGACTGAATTTGTCTGTCGTGTGATCTGGGAAAGTCCTTCGTTTTGAGGGCCTTATTCTGTAAAATGGAAATGATGATTTCAATGGTTTTCTCACAGGGTTCTGGTAAATCCTGTATACAATCATAATGTTCGATTTGTAAGTTGTAGACAGTTAATGGTTTTTGTCTATAGTACTTAAAGTTTACTGAGCCTTCCTCTTCCCATCCTGCCTCCCCCAATTTCGTGGAAGATTTGATTTGAAAATCGCTGCATTACTCCTTAAGTTATTATTCCTGGAACTTGGATGATGCCTGTCGTTTGTTGTTTTTGTTTGTTTGTTTCTTGAGCCCAGGGTGGCAAAACCTAAGCTTTGGGTTCACCAAAAACAAACCAAAACCATGTTACATGGAAGATACTGCTTTCTGTCACTCAAAGATATGCTTTTCACCTGAGTGGTGTGTAGACAGACAAGTTAGAAGGAGTTAGATATAGAATTAGACTTTGAATTATCTGGAGAGTTTCAAAAATGCTAGTCCCGGTAGATATTGGGGTGCCTGGGTGTCGTAGTTGAGTGTTTGCCCCCTTGATTTCTACTCAGGTCACCATCCTGGGGTCTTGGGATCAAGCCCTGCCTCAAGCTCTGCACCGAGTGTGGAGCCTACTTAAAATAGTCTCTCTCTTCCTCCCTTCCCCCATAAATAAAATAAAATAAAAGCTGATCCCTGGTCCCTACTCCAGACCAATTAATCGGAAGGTGGGACATGGGTATACCACTTCTTGAAGCTCCCCCCGGTTATTGTGTTGTGCCGGCAGCATGAGAATCCATGTGTTAGAGGAATGAGATTCTTCAGCAGTGTATCCAGTTTGAGGAAGGAAAGGCTGGAAGGATGCTGCATCTGGCATCTGGAAAATGTGGCTTGGAGCATTTAGGGGAATATCTTTAGGGGACTTTTATCAGCAGGTATGATGAAACGTATGATTTGTAAAATAAACTGTAGAGTGACCGAAGTCAGTGGATGGTTGTTAGAAAAATCATGGGAACAATGACAGCAGCAACAGTGGTGATGGAGAGATTAATAAACATTCTTTTCTCTCCTGGATCTTAAGTATTTTGAAGAAAGCAAGTACTGGTTTTAACTTACAAACTTTTTTTACCCTACCTAATTAAAACTGGACCTTTCAACAATTGAAAAGATTGTGGTGATTTTTATTGTTGCTGATTATTTTTAAATGTGCTCAAAAATTTATATTTTCCATATGGTTTTCCTTGTTAATGAAATAATCTCATTGCTCTTAATAGCTTTATGTTAATATGGGGGTTTTTGTTTTTGCTTTTTTAGTGCTATAAGATTGATATTAAAGACATGGTTTTCACCTCTCTTCATCAACACACCTAAGTTTTCTCTTCATTTTGGACCCCTATTTTATACCATAATGGTAAGTTACAGCTCATTGTGTTGCTGTTCATGGTTGTATTTTAGAAAGTTCTCTTCTTCATCTCCATAAAAATACTGTATTACAGGTACAGAAATAATGTATGCCCAAGTTACCCTAGTTGGAAAATTACTTAGCAATCACCTGCAATTTCTCTTAGAAAACAGGGGGCTCATCTCTCAAATCAGTGTTAGAATTATGTCCAGCTTACACAGATAAACTATCTGTCCTGATCTTTGCGAAGCGTTAAAAAATATTTACTTCTGGGGCACTTGGGTGGCTCAGTTGGTTAAGTCTCAAACTTCAGCTCAGGTCATGATCTCACGGCTCTGCTTGTGGGTTCAAGCCCTGCATTGGGCTCTGTGCTAACAGCTCAGAACCTGAAGCCTGCTTTGGATTCTGTGTCTCCCTCTCTCTATGCCCTTCCTCCATTCACTCTCTGTTTTCAATAAAGATTAAAAAAAATTTTTCTTAAATATTTACTTCTTTCTGCCATAATCAAATTACTGGCAGGGAGGATGGGTATAAATACAAATGGCTTTGGGGGGCACAGTTTTCTTCTAATTTAAGATTCCTCTTAATTCCTCTTAATTTAATGGGTTGTTGTTTTTTTTTTTTTGTAATTTAAAAACAAATGTAACCTGTTAATGGCAAATAACATTTTAAGCAGCATCCATGTTAGCCTTCTAATGGCACATTTCTGTTCACTGACTTGCAGCCGTTAAACATACTTGAGACTGGGTGTTTACCTTTTGCCATTAAAAAATAAACACATGGGGGCATCTGGGTAGCTTAGTCGGTTAAGCGTCTGACTTTCGCTTAGGTCATGATCTCGCAGTTCGTGGGTTCGAGCCCCGTGTCGGGCTCTGTGCTGACTGCCAGCTCAGAGCCTGGAGCCTGTTTCAGAGTCTGTGACTCTGCTCTCCCCTCTGACCCTCCCCTGCTCACGCTGTCTCTCTCTCTCCTAGAAATAAATAAAACATTAAAAAAAATTAAAAAATAAACACACGGAAAAAAATTATTATGTTTTAAAGAATCACCAGCATTTGACAATGAAAAAATAAACACATACCACTGTGTTGAATAAACCTTTGAAAATACTTCTCTTCGTATCTTGCCTCTCCACCACTGCCCTGTTACGGAAGAGTAGAGCTGTTGAGTCACTGGTGTGGCCCAGTCGGTTGAGTGTCCTACTTTGGCTCAGGTCATGATCCTGTGGTTTGTGACCCTAGTTGCGCTCTACTGACAGCTTGGAGCCTGCTTCAGATTCTGTGTCTCCCTTTCTCCCTCCCCCTCCCTGCTTCCACCCTGTCACTTCTCTCTCTCTCTCAAAAATAAACAAACATTTAAAAAATTAAAAAAAAAATAGAGCTATTACAGTGAGGTGCTGACCTCGACTTATATTTGCATCCATATTAGCTATCACTTCCCTCTTAAATTTTAGAAGGAAGTAGTGAATAAATGATGGCTTATGTTTACATTGGCAGTTTTATCTCCCGAGAGCTTTTTGAATTTTGATTTCAGAAGATGAGATATTTACTTGAGAAGACTAACAATAGCTAGTTGTTCTCATGTGTACATTTGATTATTTATTATAATTCATATAAATTTACTTTAAGGTTTTAACAAAATAATTAAAAGAACCATATATATTTGTTCAGAGTACTTATCTGGGAGATGATTTATACTCAAGAATCTCATCTTGAATCTTGGGAACCAATTTCATTAGGAATCTGCTGTTCATGAGATTTTTTTCATAAATTTGTATAAATTTATTTTAACTGAACTTTTGAAATGATGGCATATTTCAGACTTTTTTTACTTTTACATTTTAGATGTTTTGTAATGTGTTTTTTGTTTTTTATTGCAGCTAAAAAAAAAGACCTATTTTTGTAATCCTTTAAATTCTCCAACCTTAGGACTAGGGTGGCAGGGTCACTTAAACCTTTCCACAATTTCCAAAGGCTGGCTATTTCTTTTTTCCATTTCGTTCTTGGGATTTTGTGATAGCTTTTACTATATGGAATTTGGTAGGTTGAATTACTGGATAAATTAAAAAAATAAAACAGAAAAATTTAGGTCCTTGTATATTAAAAAGGAAAGTTCTCTGCCCCCTGATGGAATTAGAAATTAAAGAGGACTATCATTGTAAATGAAAAATAACGTAACCCTGTATGGTAACCAAACCATAAAACTAGAAAGAGATATTATACTGGTGTTAAATTTGCTTATTTAAAACCTAGTACTTTTTATTCTTAGATGTTCTTATAAAAGAAAGCTTTACAAATGAGAAGACAGAATTTATCTTCTCTTGGCTTCAAATAATGGTCTCTAAGAAATGGATGAAGGGTGGGAATCTATAAGATCTCAAACCCTACGTGCAGTAATAAAACTATTATTTCACTAAAACTATTATTTTAATATTGAGTTAATGATAAGTTTATAATTAATGGCATCTTCCAGTTATACTTGGTATTTCTTAATATTACCTAAGAGGGGGCGCCTGGGTGACTCAGTCAGTTAAGCATGTGACTCTTGATTCCAGCTCAAGTCATGATCTCCACAGTTGTGAGATCAAGCCCCAGCACTGTGTGTGGAGGATACTTAAGATTCTCTCTCCTTCTCCCCGTGTTTCTCCACCAACTTGCTTGCTCCTTCTCAAAAAAAAAAAAAAAATGTAATAGATTACAGAGAGATGCTTATAATTGATGGTATCTTAAAGTCATTGAAGCATGATAATGATAGCCATCATTTAATGTATTTCTAGTAGACACTGACCTAGAAACCTTATATTATAGATTCTCTGCATTAAGATGCTAAAAATTTCTATATTGGTATTAGGTACCATTATAACAGCACCCCCAATAATCAGGATTCCTAGCTGGTTTACTTTAATCGCATACTTGTTGGCTGTATATTTTTCTGCATGGTGCTACTCAGAATGTTGAAGAAATTGAAGTTTATAAAGCGGAAGTAGTTTCCTCTATCCTACTCTTAGCTCTGTAGCCAGAGAAAACCATTTTAGCATTTCTGATATACTTGGTTGTCATAATGAGATGCCCAGGATTGCCATGTTTTCTCTTTGTAATATATCTCCAACATACAGTGGGGTGGGTAGAGGGTACAAAAATTAAGGAAAATATGTTAGATGTATCTTAGGAAATAAACATACTTAAACACTTAACTAGAAATGTTATATGTATATTAAATTTTTTGTGAGAATAATACCAAATACACTATTTACTCTTTACAGCAACAAGCTTTAGAACTAGCTTTGGATCGTGCTGAGGTGAGGCATGACTAAATTATGTATGAAATAGTGTTGTCTTAATTTGTCTTAATTAACCGAACTTATTTTTAAGAGATTTTTATATGTGGTTGTCAAAGGAGTATGTTAACATGTTAGGGCAAGATCATCTCTTACTTAGAATGTCTGATTTATTATGGAATAAAAATTAATTGAATAAAGACATAGAATTTCCAAAATTATGTTTTCCTGTTTTGAGAAGTTTTTCTAATTCAATTAATGGGGAAGATAGTTCAAAACATATAGAGTTCTTGCACTTGGATATGCTGTTCATATCCTAAATAACCATAAAACATATTGAGAATAACTTTGACCTGTGAAACCTCCGTTCTGAAACTGTTTTTTTAATATCATGACAGTGAAATACTGTGTTAATTTTAGTACAGTTTAAATTTCACTTATTTGTAACATATATTTAGAAGTTAAGTAGTTTTTCCTATAAGATATATTTTAATATGAATCAGAGACTGAAGTGACTAAATAGTCTGTTTAGACTTAACACATATTTTAAGTATACTTAATATACCTGTTCATGCACTAATAAGCAAAAGGCAAGCTGTTTTCATAAACTTTTCTTTTTTAGTATGTTATTGAAAGTGCCCGACAGAGACCTCCAAAAAGGAAATACCTGTCTAGTGGAAGGTATGAATATTTTATTGTTATCTTAGATTATTTAAAATACTATTTATTGCATTTCTGCCAGGCACTGTGCTGGAAATGTTATAGGTACTTTATGTGTATTTGAAATTTCTCAGTTGATACTAGCAACTGTATGCAGCTTACTTCACTCTCAGTTTGGGGGAAATTGGGGGAAAATTATGGAAAAATGCAAAATAACATTCATTTTATGATTAGAATATTCATGTTTTTGTTTCATGAAATTTTAGAAAATCTGTCTTTCAAAAACTTTATGACTTATATATTGAAGAATGTGAAAAAGAGCCTGAGGTTAAGGTAAGTATAAATTTTTTATATTTTTACTGCTTTTGAAATGTAGAAGAACAGGAACATTTGATAGCTTTACACTTGAAGCAGGTAATAATTTACAGTTTTGAGAGAACTAACATCTTTCCTAGCTAGACTCTCGCCAGTTTTACAGCTCACCCATTGCCTTGGCTAATATGGCGTCAGGTACAGATCACCTCCTTAGGTAGGAGAGGCGACCAGTGTTTATTGAGTAATAGAAAATCACTGAGAAGTCCAAAGAAGCAAAGCCCCTATATATATTATCTTTTGCTTCTTTTTCCCCCTAAGAAGTGATTTGTAGACTGAAGACTGGAGGAAGAAAGTAACCTATTTCCTCATAGTGATTTGTACGGTAAAGTTAAAGCTATTACATGACATGTAGGACATTCAGGTATGATAATAAAAGATGAATTTGATCACAGATATTCAAGATTAGATTAATGGAACTCATAGCATAAAGGTATGGGCAGTAGAAGTATAACAAATTGATTTCTTGAGATCTTTTGGACTCTTAGGGTATAAGAGCCTTAAAAAGCTCTGTAGCCCTCTTTAAAAATAAATACCATTTTTTTTTTGAGTTCGAGCCCCGCATCAGGCTCTGTGCTGACACTTGGGAGCATGGAGCCAGCTTTGGATACTGTGACTCCCTTTCTCTCTTACCCTCCCCTGCTCATAGTCTGTCTCTGTCTCTCAAAAAATAAATAAACTTTTTTGGGGCGCCTGGGTGGCTTAGTCGGTTAGGCGTCCGACTTTTGCTTAGGTCATGATCTCGCTGTTCGTGGGTTCGAGCCTCGCATCGGGCTCTGTGCTGACTGCCAGCTCAGAGCCTGGAGCCTGTTTCAGAGTCTTGTGACTCCCTCTCTCTCTGACCCTCCCCTGCTCACACTGTTTCTCTCTCTCTCTCTCCTAGAAATAAATAAAACATTTTTTAAAAAAATAAAAAATAAATAAAATAAATAAACTTTTTTTTAAAAAAAACGAGTACCACTTTTGGGACACTTGGGTGGCTCAGTTGTTTAAGCATCCAACTTTGGCCCAGGTCACGATCTCACAATTCATGGGTTCAAACCCGTGTCGGGCCCTGTGCTGAGAGCTCAGAGCCTGGAGCCTCTGGATTCTGTGTCTCCCTTTCTCTCTGCCCCTCTCCTCATGCTCTGACTCTCAAATATAAATGAACATTTAAAACAAAATTTTTTAAATGCCATTTTACCTTTTAGACAAAAAATTAGTGGAATTCCAGTAATATCCTGCCTTTAAAATCTTCAATAGGATTAAGTGTTAAATATTAAATGAATTTTAGTGTCTGTTTCTTATAAGTTTCATTGAGGCATAACATACAATAAATGACATGCTTAAAGAATATATTTGGTAAGTTTTGACATGTACATATACCCATCATCACAATATAACAAACATACCCATCACCTCTGAGACAGAATTAAAGTAGGAGAGATGAAGATTCTAAATTGGGTTTGGCAACCATTATCTGCCAGCTGAATCTAGCTCACTGCATGTTTTTGTAAATGAGGTGTTGGAATCCAGCCACACCCATTCGTTTATGTCTTGTCTATGGCTGATTTTGAGGTACAACAGGAGAGTTGAGTGTTTGAAACACAGACCAGATAGCCCACAAGCCTAATACACTATCTGGCTCTTTAAGAAGGAAAGAAATTTTCTGACCTCTGATTTGTATATTCACCAAAGAACTAAGTGAAAACCAACTTTATTTTCTTGAAGAGATACTGTCACATTTTTTTGTTTTTTGTTTTTTTTTTAATTTTTTTATCTATTTCTAGGAGAGAGAGAGAGAGACAGCGTGAGCAGGGGAGGGTCAGAGAGACAGAGGGAGTGACAGACTCTGAAACAGGCTCCAGGCTCTGAGCTGGCAGTCAGCACAGAGCCCGACGCGGGGCTCGAACCCACGAACCGCGAGATCATGACCTAAGCGAAAGTCAGACACTCAACCATCCAGGCGCCCTGTCATAGTTTTTCTGACTATTTTGTCATGTGTCAAATTACGACATTTTCTTTACACTTGAAAATATTTTAAAATTTTAGTGTCTGTACTTGTGTTTTTGTTTTTGTTTTTTAACAAAGTGGTTTCTAAGGAACTGTTAAACTGAATTTGTTGGAAATTGCTTAAATTCCTTGTTTCCTCTTTTTAATTTTTTTTTTAATTTTTATTTTTGAGAGAGAGAAAAATGGGAGAGATTGTAAAGGGAGAGAGAGAGCATTTGAAGCAGGTCCTGCACGGACAGCAGAGAGCCTAATATGGGGCTTGAGTTCAAGAACTGTGAGATCATGGCCTGAACTGAAGTCAGATAGTTAACTGACTGAGCCACCCAGGCTCCCCAGTTTCCTTATTTCCTTTTACCAGCTAGGTGTCTTTGAGCCTAACATTATAACTGACTAGAGCTGTTGACTCATTTAGATCTACTTCATGCCAGAAAATGTTTAAGAAGTGGATACCTATAATAGTACAACTGAACATAATACCCCAAATTCTTTGTCTGTAGACTTAAATTTCATAGAAACTAATTATATGGCATCTGTGTTTTATATATTTGTATTTGATGGTTTTATGTTTTACTTAAATATTTTTGTTATATTCTGCTTATGTGCTCAAAGATCCCTATTTCACATATAGACAACTTTTTTCTTTGTGGTATGAGCTAATTTATATAAAATGTAGTAATCAAATTAAGCTTACATAAATGTTCTGTATTTGGTAGCTGTAGTGTTTGTGCATTTTCCCCATATATTCAGGATCATAATGTGGAAGGAGCACCAAAAGATAATTCAAATATAACTTTGTTAACTTAGAGCATTTTTGTTAAGGTTATGCTGGGTTATTTTCATGAGTGCTGCCTCTTTTTAAAGCAGAAATTAAGAAGAAATGTGAATTTGTTAGAGAAGCTTGTTATGCAAGAGACATTATCCTGTTTAGTGGTCAACCTCTACCCGGGAAATGAGGGATATTCTCTGATGCTCAGGGGAAAAAATGGATCAGGTAAGAGCCTTCAAAGTGCTACAGCCACAGAAATCCCTCTGCAAGGCAGGGTGTAATATCTTCTAGATGTTAGGTCTGGTCGTCAGGTCATTGATGACTTGATAAAGGAAGACTTTGAGCCCAAACTTTCCTCTTTACTGTGTTTTGTTAGAAATTATCTATAAGATGATTAGCCTTCATGAAAATTCATTTGTAAAGAATTCTAATTGAGATAGATTTGGAAGTTAAATTGTAAAAGACCTAACCTTTAAATAATTGTCATAATTTTCTATTTTTATTTGTACTTTAAGATAGCCTAAGGTGTTTTATGTTTTTCTGTATTTTGACTGTACTCTGAGTCTAAAACCTTCAAAATTAAGCAGATTCACTGCCTTTTGAATAATTTTCATATTAACACTTTTTAATGTAAATTTGAAAATAGTTTTGAAATATAAGCACTATTAGATTTCACTAAAGACCTCTAGAAATGTGACATGGTGATGATGATATGGGTTCTATAAGGAAATCACCTATATAGGAATTAATTTCTTTTTTTGATAATTTATAATAAAGTGTAACAGCCAGAGAATTTTGTTCTGTAATGACCATTTTTCAGATGAGGTACCAAATTAATCACTCTTATTTTCAGATTAGGTTAAGTTGTTTTCAAGGAATTTTCAGTTACCAGCATTGGAATTTTATCATATTCTCGTAGCACTGCCAGCTGTGGTTTGCATTATGTTGTTATGCCAGATTCTTTTCAATATATGTTGGAGGTTTTCTCCTTTCTAACCTAAAATTGTATGTGGTTTACCAAGTCTTACAGCAGTATGTAAAGTGATTTATTTGTAAGACTTAAATAAAGAAGAACTTTAGAAGAACCTTTTGGATTTATTCTCTTTATTTTTTTTTATGAGAACTCATTTAAATTATGCACCTAAGGTTTGCAGTGAGCCTCATCATTTTCAGAAACTTTGTTTTAAAATTAAGATTCTGAGACCATTCGACTGCCTTATGAAGAAGGAGAATTGCTTGAATACTTGGATGCAGAAGAATTACCTCCAATTTTGGTTGATCTCCTAGAAAAATCTCAGGTACAAAATTTTTCTCTTTAAAATGTCATTAGGGGCACCTGGGTGTCTCAGTTAGTTGATTAAGCATCTGACTTTAGCTCAGGTCATGATCTCCCAGCCTGAGATTTCAAGCCCCACATCGGGCTCTGTGCTGACAGCTCAGAGCCTGAAGTCGGCTTCAGATCCTGTGTCTCCCTCTCTCTCTGTTCTCCCCGTCACCGGCTTGCAATCTGTCTCTCTCTCCTCTCAAAGATAAATATTTAAAAAAAAAAAAAAAAAATTAACGTTTTTGTATTGTTGAGAGACAGAGCATGAACATGGGAGGAGCACAGAGCCCTGATGTGGGGCTCGAACTCACAAACCACGAGATCATGACCTGAGCTGAAGTCGGACACTTAACCAATTGAGCCACCCAGGTGCCCCTAAAAAATTTTTTTAATGTCATTAGATTTGACAAATGTGGCATTTGTTATAAATGATATTTATATTTAAATGATATTAAGTTCTCAATGGTTTTTAGAACAAGAAATGAGACATTATACATAATTAGGTGGTAATCATTTTATTGTGGGATACTTACCCTTTAGGCTGTACTGAAATGTGTAGATTTAGTTTTTTATTTTATTGAAATGTGTAGATTTAGTTGATTCGTCTAAAATTGCTTTAATAACTAGCTCATTTGTTGGAAATTTCCCTGTACCTACGCAAAGATTATGGGAGAAACTCCTGACTCTGGCTTCACTCCAGCGATACTATATACTTAGGAAAAAGCCATCTGATGGGAACTTCCGTTTTCTTCTAGCCTTAGTCAGCTAGAGCTCTGTCCACACTTTTCTGTCTGCCTTTCTGTTAAAATGGAAGAAAAGTATGCTGTTCTTAAGAAATCCTCTGCTTGTATTCTGGGTCCTCCTTGTCAAGGACTTGCAACTATAACCTCTTCTTCTACCATCTATTTACCTCTTTCTACTAGATACAAAATAGAAGTATGTTTTACTATATCTCAACTTAAATAAACCTCCCTTGGCCCCATGTCGTTCTTTAGCTACTGTTGTATAATTCTGCTTTTCTTGTCAGCAAAGCTACTCACAAAGTTGTCTCTAATCATTCTTTCTTTTTTTCTCACATCCCATTATTTTCTCTACCCACCTCTTTCAGCATTATTAACATCACCATTCTACAAGAGGCAGTTTTGTCAAGGTCACCAATGATCTACATGACACAGAATCAGTTGGTCACTTTTCTGTTCTCCTTTTAATTGGTCTCTCAACAAAATTCAGTGCAAATGAACTTACCTCCTTGAAACACCCTTCTTTTGGCTTCTGAGACATCACATTCTGGTTTTCCTCTTGTCTCTATTCAGTCATCTTTACTATCATTTCTCTTCTCATAAATGTGTGCAGGTTTCAGGGTTCAATCCTAGGCCCTCTATTCTTTAGTAACACACTATCTCTGGATGATCTCAGCCAGCGTCAGGAGTTTAAAAGTGACATTTAGGGGCACCTGGTTGGCTTAGTTGGTTGGATATTCGACTTTGGCTCAGGTCATGGTTTCTTGGTTCTGGAGTTCGAGCCTCATGTTGGTCTCTTTGCTGACAACTCAGAGCTTGGAGCCTGCTTTAGATTCTGTGTCTCCTTCTCTCTCTGCCCTTCCCCAGCTCATACTATGTCTCTTTCTCAAAAATAAATAAATACTTAAAAAACTTTTTCAATTAAATGAAAGTGACATTTAATCGCTTCCTTATATCTCCATGACTATTACTTCAAGCTCTAAACTTCTACTTACTAGGATATATAATAGGTTCCTCAAACTTAACAAAAACATCTTTTGATTGTGCCTCCCCAACTAGTTCTAGTCCTTCTAATCTCAGACCCTGCTCTGACCTTTTATATTCAATCCAACAGCAAAGGTCCGCTGTATCTTCAAAATATATATGATCATGATCTGCTGTAGTTACTTTGCTGAACTTTATGCTTTCATTCTAGAACTCCAGGAATCAGTTCTCTGCAGACCCCTAGATAAGATTATAAAATAAACAAGAGAGAAAAAAGTTCCCAGGCTTTAAAATTCTTCAGTGTCTTCCCCCCCTGTACAAAACACTTGTCTTCTTGTCTCCATCTCCTGATTCTCATCCCAGTCTTTATACTCCAGCCATCCATTGTTCTTTATGTACTAAAACACACCAGGCATATTCCTACCTTAAGGCCTTTCATATCCTATTCCTTCTGTCTGGAATGATCTGTGCCAGGTGTCCAGCCCTTTGTGATTCAGGCCTCAGCTAAAAAGTCACTTCGTCAGGTTTTTATCTGAGCACACAATTTCAGTTAACTTCTCCCTGTTTTATTTCCTTTTTAGCATTCATCACTAAGATTATCTTTTTATTTCTGTACATGTTTATTGCCTGTCTTCCCACACTGAGAGCAAATGTTGTCCCACCACCAGTATATCTGTGATGCTGCTGCTTTAGTGCCTAGCATATAGTTCACGTTGTCGTGGGCATAATAATGACTCATAGCATAGGAAGTCACAGTCTCTAGTAAAAGTTCTGAAAGCATGAAAAACATAATACTTTATATAAATGACTATGGTAGGTTGTAATTAGCAAGACTTGAATGATAAAGGTCCTTATCTTTGGACTTAGAAAAGGACCAGAAAACAATAGTTTTAACTGAACATTATTATTTGAATTTATAGTTAGCTTTCTTCCTTTTATTAATAAAGACAGTCATATTTCTGGATATCTTAGCAGAGCAAATAGAAGTTTTATCCAGAAGCTGAAACTGACAGGGTTGATTGACCGTTTATAACAAAGACAAACTTCATAACAGTGACAAGGTTAGCAAAATATGATGGTTGGCCATTGAGCATCAGGAATAGCATTTCCAGTGATTTGTAACATTAATAGTATATAAATGTTAAAACCCAGTCTATGACTAGAAGCCATTAAACAGTTTTAAAGTGCTTCTTGAGTCATAGTGATGAACATAAAATAATTCCTTGAAAAAGTTTATGTAATGGTAAATCCATCAAGGAAGTCCACTTAAGAGTATGTGAGTGGTCAGCGCTTCTCGGCTTTTTGGCTAAGATAAAGTGAAGAGTATGTGAGTGGCCATAGGTGTTGCATAAGTGTGTGAAGAACCTGAAATATTCAATATAAGCACACTTCTGTAGGCTTTTGAAAGATGAAATTTACTTAAATATTTTCACTCAAAACAGGTTAATATTTTTCATTGTGGATGTGTCATAGCAGAAATACGTGACTACAGGCAGTCCAGTAATATGAAATCTCCTGGTTACCAAAGTAGGCACATTCTCTTACGTCCAACAATGCAGGTAAGGAATGTTTAATTATGTGTTTTATGGGCTCCCGGTTGGCTTAGTGGAGTGTGTGTCTTGATCTTGGGGTTGCAAATTTGAGCCCGTATGTTGGATACAGAGATTACTTAAAAATAAAATCTTGAGGGGCGCCTGGGTGGCTCAGTTGGTTAAGCGTCTGACTTCGGCTTAGGTCATGATCTCTCAGTCTGTGGGTTCAAGCCCCGCATCAGACTCTGTGCTGACAGCTCAGAGCCTGGAGCCTGTTTCAGATTCTGTGTCTCCCTCTCTCTCTGCCCCTCCCCAGCTGGTGTTCTGTCTCTGTCTTAAAAATAAGTAAACGTTAAAAAAATTTTTTTAAGTAAGATAAAATCTTTAAGGGGCACCTGGGTGGCTCAGTCAGTTGAGCATCCAGTGTCGGCTCAGGTCACGATATCTGCGGTTCGAGCCCCACATTGGGCTCACTGCTATGAGCACAGAGCCCCCTTCAGATCCTTTGTCCCCCCCCCACCCCTCCCTCACTTGCTCTCTCTCAAAAACAAATAAACATTAAAAAAATTTTTTTAATAAAATCTTTAAAAAGAAAAAATGTATTTCCTATTGTATTTGGAGTTTTAGTAGTTTCATATGTTTGTATGTCTGTACATTAATGTGTTTTTTAAAACTTTTATTTCTTTTAGACTTTAATCTGTGATGTGCATTCAATAACAAGTGATAATCATAAATGGACCCAGGTTGGTTGTTTTTTAATTCCAAACAGGAAAAATACAGGAGGGGATAAAGTTAACATTAAGTTAAGCAAAAGATATTTTATTTGTAATTTTATTCATGAGTAAGTTCTGGGATTCTTTATGAGCTTTAAAAATCGGGTCTCTTTGGGTGCCTGGGTGGCTCAGCTGGTTAAGTGTCCAACTCTTGACTTTGGCTCAAGTCATGATCTCACACTTCGTGGATTCAAGCCCCATATCCGGCTCTGTGCTGACTACATGGAGCCAGCTTAGGTTTCTGTCTCCGTCTATCTCTGTCCCTCCCATGCTTGCTCTCTATCTGTTTCTCAGAAAAATAAAATAAAAATAAACTTAAAAAAAAAATGGGTCTCCTCAGCTATGCAATAACCCTTCTAGGAAGTAAGCAGTTCAGTCTCATTTGTTTTAGGACCATGGTGAAATAGGGTCAGGCTGACCTGATCTGCCCAATGTGTGAAATTTAGTTTTTATTGGCTTCTCAAATAGAAGAAAAATTTTTTTTTATGCCATGGATACAAATAGATACAGATTTTCTGTAATCTAGGATTCTAAAGCAGGCCTACCCTGTCTTTGCCATTCATACCAGTTGCAACACTAGGGGAATTCTTACTACTTTTGTGAATAGCAAGTAACTCTCCACTGGTCGCTCAGTATATATGAGTTGCCCACTCAAAATAGTGTTCACTTCTCTGCTGCTTTAGAGAGGAAAAGTTAACTAAACCAAAAAAAAATATCAATAATGAAAATTATCTGCAAAATAACGGTTCTGATTCATCAGTAACTGTCAAGTATTGTGTTTTAGTTTGGCCTATAATCTTCATCTTTAAGGTTAAAATCAATTGAAAGAATATTCAAAACCAAAAAAAAAAAAATTATTGGCCAGGGTATCAGTTTCTTATTCTGAAGATTGATGAATAAAGGGAGAGTCGGTAGCATTTTATTCTGCTTTTCTTGTGTGAACTGTATGTTAGGTGGCCAAATAATAACTAAGAGGAAGTTCTTTAAGAAAATTAGATCTTGAAAGTTTTCACCACAAGAAACAACAATTTTTGTAGCTGTGTGTAATGATGCAAGTTAACTAGACTTACAGTGGTGAGCATTTTGCAGTGTACAGGAATACCAAATCACTTGTGCTCCTGAAAATAATATGTTCTATGTCAGTTACACCTCAATAGAAAAGAGTAAAAGCAGACAACTATCCTAGTATAGAGTAAATGTTAGTGGAGGACATCTCTTACAGGCAGATCCATGGTTCTTGTCTTGGAAAAATATCACCTGCCTCTATGCACAAAAGTTTATTTTCTTAACTTGCTTTTTTATAAACATGAATTTAGAGTTAACTTTTAAGAATAGAATACATTCAAATAGGCTTCAATAATCTATTTTAAGTGGGCTCCAGTTAAGAATCAGGAAGTATAGAAGACAGTTTAGAATTAACATTTCTGATATTGATGAAACATGTAATTTCTTTGCATGAGAGGCATATAAATGCTGCTTTTGTAATTAAGGACTCCAAATAGAAATTTCTACTTGTGATTTAACATATTACAGATATTCTTGATAACATAACTGTTAAGATGTTGACATAGACTTCATAGCATTCCTACTTCTTAGGTAATCTTCCCAGAATTGAGAGAGTGACACGCCCAACTACTTAGCACATATACAGCCTCAGTAGAGAAAGGAGAAAAAAAAAAAAAAGAATTCCTGCTAATAGATACAAAGGAAATAAGTGATGGACTTTTTAAAATATCCCTTTGGGAGTCTTGAATCTAGACAGGTGTAACTCTTAGGCGTAAAAACCATTAGGTTATAGGTTTATGGGAAATTTTATAATGCAGAGATCTGACTGACCCCATTAGTGTAAAAATGGGACAGTCAGTCATGTGATTGATGCAAGAGAAAGTATATAATACCAATAAAAAATGCTTGTCTAAAAAAAATAGAACCAGAATTAACTTAAGCTTCTAGATCTAACAAGTTATAGGGAATTTAGGAAATAAACTGTTGAATGACACAGTGTGCAACAATCAGCCAGGAAGTAATTGGGTCAAATTCAACAAATCCGTTACATGCGAAATGGGAAAAAGATGGGAGAAGAAGTGATCGTTAAAGAATAAAAATGTTTAAAAGATAAAAACCGAATACAAAGTGTAGAGTTTGAGTTCAAATTCAAATAAACCAATTGAAATACACTCTTGAGATAATGGGAAATTTAAATCCAGACTGGATGTTAGAGGTTTTTGTCAGCAATGCATGCTAGAGTATTTTGAGATGAAATAATACAACATCAAAGATGTGTTTTAAATTACATCAGCAAAACAAAAGCATAAGAAGTTAAGGGGCAGTTGTTAAATTGAGTTTTGGTACATGGGTGTCACTACACTTCCCCTTTTGTTTATGTTTGAAAATATCCATAATAAGGAGTTGAACTGTTGAAAGAAACAGTGTTTCTTTCTTTGCAAAAATTCTTAGCAATAATGTTAATTGACTCATTTGACTGTAAAGTATTTAGTTGTTGCTGTTAAAAAATTTCAGTAATTAAGCAAAAAATTTTTAATTTAAAAAAAGTAAAGCCTGTAGATCTATGTATTTTGGAATTGAGAATATAGAGTTTACACAATGCTAGTGTAATCGTTTTTATTCTTGTAATGAAGTTAAACGGAGTATTGAATAGGATGGATATTAAAAGTTCATTAAAAGTTCTACGATCCATCGTCATCTTTCTTGTAAGCTTTGAAGGAGCAGGTGATTTTATCTGTTCACTACTTTATCCTCAACTCTTAGAACAGAGGCTGACACATGGTAAGTGCTCAGTAAATGTTTATTGAATTAATGAATAGGCACTCTTACAACTTCACCATGTTGTACACTACAAATTACTGAATTTACATTAGTAATTTCATTATGCTGTCAAGTTTCTGAAATCTACAAAGTTGGAACTTGAAATACTATGTCTTATGGTAGTACATAGAGTTCCAAGGAATATTTCTAGATTAAGAAATATGTATGATTTGAAAAACTTAAATCTGGTACTGATACATGTCATACATTTCAGGAAGATAAACTTTTGCTTGAGAGCCAACTGATCCTCGCTACAGCTGAACCACTGTGTCTTGATCCTTCTATAGCAGTAACCTGTACTGCCAACAGACTGCTTTATAACAAGCAAAAGATGAACACACGCCCAATGAAACGGTAAGTGCCTTTGTAGTTGGGTAAACCAAAAGATGCTCCTAGAGAATTAGCTTTAAATTTTGCTATTTATGGGGGCTCCTGGGTGGCTCAGTCAGTTAAGTGTCCCTCTTCGGCTCAGGTCGTGATCTCCTGGCTCGGGGGATTGATCCCTCCATCAGGCTCTGTGCTGACAGCTCAGAGCCGGGAGCCTGCTTTAGATTCTGTGTCTCCTTCTCTCTCTGCCCCTGCCCCACTCACACTCTTGTCCCCCCTCTCTCCTTAAAAAATAAATAAAGATTAAAATAAATAAATAAAATAAATTAAAAAAAATAAATTATGCTGTTTATGGTGTCTTCTCTATATATAAATACTATGACTTTTTTAAAATAAGTTACTTTTTTTGTGTATTGTGATTTTTTACTACTGTCTGCTTTATATTAGAGTGACTTACTCTCTGCATTTTGTGAAAGAACAAGCTTATAAATTTAGAGTCTTTACCAAAAACAGACGGTGAGAAGACACAAGTGTTAATAGAAAGAATAATTTATACTTACTAAGTACCAGTAACCTGTTTGTTTTGTTAATACTGCTTTTAAAGAAATGATTCATGATTTATTTTTGATATCTGATAAAATAACAGTTTGAGAAGTCAGTTTGTAACCAAATGCCTTTTTATGACATTGTAATTTTTTTTTTAATTTTTTTTTTAATTTCTATTTATTTCTAGGAGAGAGAGAGAGACAGCGTGAGCAGGGGAGGGTCAGAGAGAGAGGGAGTCATGGACTGAAACAGGCTCCAGGCTCTGAGCTGGCAGTCAGCACAGAGCTCGACGCGGGGCTTGAACCCACGAACTGCGAGATCATGACCTAAGCGAAAGTCGGACGCTTAACCGACTAAGCCACCCAGGTGCCCCTATGACATTGTAATTTATCTTTACATGTTTTAGCTGTCTTTTCTACTTAATAAAAGAATGCATATTAATTTGGATCACAGTTCTAATTGGCTCATCGTTAGATACTCTTGACAGTTGTTTGAGTTTCCCATTTTGGGTTGTCTTCAGGTTTGAAGGAGTTTGAAAAGATACCCATTTTCTAAATTCCTTAATTTACTATGTAAACAATAAACACTAAAGAAAAAGGTACAGTTTTGGGAATGGTGAAATAAGTCCATATAAGATCTGTCAATAGTCCTATAAAGTCTCCTTGTATCTTCACATCTCCATGCCGCACTGCCAAATCTTCAAGTTGGCAGTGTCTTTATCTTGATTTCTGTAGTAAATTTCTGTTTGGTCTTCTGGCTACCACCTTTGCTCCTTTTTGGTCCATTTGCCACATAAGCAAACTGGAGTAATCTTTTAAAAACTTCAAAGCAGACGGAGCGCCTGGGTGGCTTAGTTGATTAAGCGTCCAACTTTCGCTTAGGTCATGGTCTCGCGGTTCGTGGGTTCGCGCCCCGCGTCGGGCTCTGTGCTGACAGCCAGCTCAGAGCCTGGAGCCTGTTTCAGTCTGTGACCCCCTCTCTCTCTGACCCTCCCCTGCTCACACTGTCTCTCTCTCTCTCTCTCCTAGAAATAAATAAAAACATTTATAAAAAAATTAAAAAAAAAAAAAAAACTTCAAAGCAGACGGAGCGCCTGGGTGGCTTAGTCGATTAAGCGTCCAACTTTCGCTTCGGTCATGATCTCGTGGTTCGTGGGTTTGAGCCCCGTGTCGGGCTCTGTGCTGACTGCCAGCTCAGAGCCTGGAGCCTGTTTCAGTCCATGACTCCCTCTCTCTCTGACCCTCCCCTGCTCACACTCTCTCTCTCTCTCCTAGAAATAAATAAAACATTTAAAAAATAAATAAAAATAAAAACTTCAAAGCAGAGTATGCCACCACTTGCTTGATTTCCGTAAAGCATCCCCTTGAACTTCACATTAACACATTCCCATTGGTCTGCAAGAGCCCTGCCTCACTCCCTGACCTCATCTCTTATGTGGACTCTTCGTGCTCTAATCACACCTATTTCTGTTTTCAAAGGAAGTTTTTAATTCTTTATTTTTTAAATTTTCTCTCCTTCAAATACTCATTCCCTGATCTTAACCATGGCCTATTCCTTCTTGCCATTTAGGAGTCTGGTCCTTCCTTACTCTTACCTCCTGCTGTCCTCTCTATCACTGACTCACTGCAGAACCCTGGCTTTGTTGTTTTTACTCAACCCCCACCCCCGACATAATGCTCTTCTGCAGTTATCTGTTTAGTTGTGAATGTCTTTTTCCTCCTCTGGACTACCAGCTCCATGGTAGCAGGACTTATGTTTTTGTCTTGTTCGTTTTTATTTTACCAGTGCCTGGGACTCTGCTTGATAAATGATAGTGGTCATTTAATTACATTATAATGCATCCTGATTTAAACCCAGATTTATTCTGAGTTTCTTTTATTTTCAATTCTCTTCATATTTCAGGTGTTTCAAGAGGTATTCCAGGTCTTCTCTGAATCGGCAGCAGGATCTGTCTCATTGTCCACCTCCGCCTCAGCTAAAATTACTTGATTTCTTACAAAAAAGGAAGGAAAGAAAAGCAGGTCAACATTATGACCTCAAGATTTCTAAAGCAGGAAATGTAAGTGTGTTTTTAAAATAAAGCTTATTATTTCAAAAGGCTTGCTTATTTTTAATTTCTCAGCATTTTAATACTGTTTTTAATTTTTCAGTGTGTAGATATGTGGAAACGGAGTCCCTGTAATTTGGCCATACCTTCTGAAGTAGATGTAAGTCAGTTCATGATTTGCATTTATTTTCATACAAGGTTCCTAAGTTTAATAGCAGCTGATACTTTGGGGAAAACAAAGACTCTTACTTGTTTTAAAAACAAGATAATGATTTTTTTAATCAATTGCTCATTTTTAGAATATTTTAGAATATTATTTCACATTAACTTATGTAAGAATATAACTCCTTAACACATTCTGTGTATTGCTGTAAAAGGCCTGTGTTTAGGAATATAACCAAAGAATTTTGAACCGTGGGGGGAAGTTTTATATATATATATATATATATATATATAAAATATGCATTAAAATACTTCCTTATAATTTCCTGATAATGCTTCTTTTCTCAAATTGGTTAAATTTAAAAATTAATCATACTGGAGCACTGGCCAAATTAGGAATTACCAATCCAGAATAATCATGAGCTATAAATTACAAATGATCAAAAACACGGAAAAGATCTTTTGATGATTGGTCTCATATATTTTTCACTTTCCTATTTCTCCTATGTTGATAACTTCTATGTTTTCTGGAGGACCACAGCTTGAGAAGAGATGTTAATGTAAATACCAAAGAGTGAGATTTAGCTTTGAAGGGTAGATTGGATATCTAAAGCAGTGCTTCTCAAACTTTAATATACATCCTGGTCACTTGGCTTGCTTGTTAAAATGCAGATTTTAATTCAGCAAGTATGGGCTAGCGCCTGAGATGCTGCAGTTTTGTCAGGCTCCCAAGTTGCATGATAACTGGGGTCCGCAGCCTACACTTGGAGTAACAAAACCCAGATGTAGAATATTTCCAGTCTGAATCAATCAGAAGAGTCATCTAGAATACCAGTGAAAATGTAGACTTCACGCCCCACCTCAGACCTTCCAGTGGAGTAAGGTCTCCAGGGGAAGGACATGGAAATCTGAATTCCCAGGCGAGTCTGATTTACCCTTAAGATCATGGTTGCCAGTAAAATTAGTATATTTGATTCACACAGATTACTAGGAGGTAATATGGTCCATCTCTAACTAGAAAATGGAAATGGTTCACAAAAATCTTACCAACTTAATATAATTTCCCTAGTTTTCCTCCAGTTTTGTTTCTACTGTTACGTGACAATTCCTGTTCCCTTAAAGCCCAGCAAAGGGAAAGATCCTGCTTCTGATTTTCTCTCTGGTATTGCAACTTTCCTAAAGGATGCATGTGATACCAGCTAATGGAATAAACAGAAGAGGCACTCTCCAGAAAAGCAGCTGTGTTTATTACACCTACTTAATGACAAAAGAGATTCTGATTTTGTTTTTTTAAAACCAGTTGGTGGAATTTAACATATCAGGAGAGTTTTGAACCAAGCATAAATAGTTGGTGATATTAGCAATTGAATTTTTGTGCTTGAAACTATATTGTTGAGTTACTTCGGTTTTTCTCTTTCATCACAATACTGATTCCATTACATTTGCTGTTACCGATTTGATTGCTTAGGTGGAGAAATATGCTAAAGTGGAAAAGTCCATCAAGTCTGATGACTCACAACCAACAGTCTGGCCAGCCCATGTAAGTAACCACTGCAGCAGTCTCCTTTCTAATAAAGCAGTTTCTAATCTGGGATCTGAATTTATTAAACATGAAGTGCCTTTAGGATTTTTTTTTCTTTAATTTATAGGAAGTGTTGGGATTTAGTGAATTAAATAATAGGTGTTCAGTTTTCTTCTTCACAAAGTATGGTTTCCATTTTAAAGGGCAGTTTTAATGTATAACTGCATTTTTACTTCTCTTTTGGTTGCCTATTGAAGTTTTATCCCTTTAATATTTAGTATTTGCATTCATGTGTCCAGTATATGAAATTCTGCCATATTTTACTTGGGCTTAGTTAACTACCCCTTTAGAGCTCATTCATAAAGTGCTATGTAAAAAAGAGTCCTGGTCGATAGCCAACATGCTATGTGCCTTCTTATTGCCAGACATAAGTTCATCTGTCATTTATTTTGTTCATTTTGATAACATATTTACTGAAGAAGGTGTTTATCTGGGGTGTTCTGTCTTTTTCAGGATGTAAAAGATGATTATGTATTTGAATGTGAAGCTGGTAATCAGTATCAGAAAACAAAGCTGACCATTTTGCAGTCACTTGGTGATCCACTTTACTATGGTAAAATACAGCCATGTAAAGAAGACGAAGAAAATGACAGCCAGATGTCTCCATCCCAGTGAGTTCTGTTAAATACATGTAATTGACAGAATTAGGCATCAGAATTTATTTAGCAACTACTGATAAACTGTTAATGAATAAAAATTTCCCTTTGAGGATTCATTTGTTAAGTACTCTAATTAGATTTGTGAGTGGACCTAAGTAAACCTAAATCACAGTTACTGTGTTGTCCAAGACTTACTTAAAATAAAATATCTTCTTAAAAACCTATGGTATAAATATTTTCATACTTTGAAGGGTATACCATTGGTATCCTTCTTACTCATTGTGACTTCAGCCTGTGAGCATGAAGTGTTTCCAAGAAGTAGTTTAAGTAGAAAGCAAGTTTACTATAAATGATGAAGGTATTAAAGATACTTGTCATTGTAGTACTGCATGTAAGGGCAAAGACTGTGCTTAAGGTAGTAATTGGCTCTAGAAATCTGTATATATTTATTTGATGTATATATCAAATGTTTATTTGTATTTATATACATAGCACATGTATATTTGATTGTCCAAAATTTATGGACTACATATATTTAGTACAAGCTAATAGTATTTAGTTTTGTTTTTATTGTTAGTTTGATTATTAGTCTTTCAACCAAGTTGATGCGGTTTTGAAGAGAAGAAACTACAAACAGGAGGAGCTCAACAGAAAAAAGCAGGGGCCAGGCCTATGTTAAATTGTTTATAAAGTCTTTACTTTTAACACAAGATGCTAATTGAAACTATAACAGAATGATGAATTTTAAAGAACATCCTCACCAGTATCTAAGTAAAACTCAATGGTAAGAAATAGTATTAGTCATGGAATCATTAGGTAATTTTTCACATTAGCAGTTTCTTTTGTTGAATACTCTATAGAAAGATCAGATATTCTGATTACCTATATTTTTAAAAATCTTCCCCTTAAAGACATACATTGGTCATATTAAATTATGACTTTTCTCAAATACAAAGAAATATTCTTTTTTTCAATTAAAAAGTCAGTTCAGAACCCTACTGATTAGATCTAACAAGAATTGAATTTTTTGCCTTTGTGTCAGGGAATTGCTGCAAAAATGCTGCATGATTTATTACTTCCATTCATTCCTCCATATTCATAAATAACTTGCATTAATAACTATGAAGTTAATGTTTGAGCTGCATTAACCAAGTTTTTTCTTTTTTTTACATTTTATATTTCAGCTCCTCCACAGATGACCATTCAAATTGGTAATTAAAAAATAAACAAACTCACTATTTTAATCTGTTAAGAAATCATATAAATGTCAAATTTTTTTTAAAAAGATCTGGTAAAGACATTTTATTGAATTGGCAATAAACTACCTTCCTTGTCTAAAATCTTTTCTAAGAGCTGCTGTATAGACATTAATAATGACTTCGAAAATCAAAGGTTAAAATGAGAGGAAGGCCAGAGGCCTTGCACAGAGTAGTCCAGTGAATTGTACTATAGGGCAGGCACTTGCAAAGATGTATAGTATTTGGTAATTTTCAGCCCGGATTTTGTTTTGATACATAAGTTTTATGCAAAACTACATCTCCCTTAAATTAAATCAACCAAATTATTCACAGGATTATTTTATAATGCATGCAAAACTTGGTCATTGCTTCATAAGTTTAAATATATTTAATTTTTTTTTAATATCTCAGTAGATTTGACTCCTTTTATAAAACTACAGTCACTAAAATATGGAAGCCTTCAAAAATAATCCCAGGGCTCCTTAAGACAACTCTTAACCTAATACTTTTTTCTTTCTTCAACATTTCAGGTTTATTATTGGATCAAAGACTGATGCTGAGAGGTAAAAATATTTGATTCTCCTCTTTATCTTTAATCTGGATAGATATGAAAAACTTCACTTTTAGGATAAGGGAGAACTCCACTAGGAGTCACAACTTTGATTTCAGTTATACCTTAGATATTACTAGGATTTTTTAATAGATTTAGGGAAAAAAGGATCGTGTTTAAAAGAATAATGTTTAAAATAGTTTTTTTTTTTAAATAAGTAAACATAGACATAACTGGTAGCAAAGGAAGATAGTTTCTAAAATAGTACTTCAATCAGAAATGTAGGAAAAGTTAATGGGTAATTTATTTGGCTGCTTACTGGTTAAATAACCCCTGCAATTTTTGTATTAAAAAGAAGATGTGTATGTTTATGTTTTGATTGTTAATTAGCAAAACGTTTTGAGCATTAACTTGTCATTGAAAAGATTAAAAGAATATACTTTTGGCACAAAGATGAGTTGTCGAATTTAAGTTTTTGTGTTAAATTTTGATGGATCTTTTATTAGCAGTTATTATTTATCTCTTATAAATTTATGTTTTAAAACAGCTAATCTTTACTCATTTACTCCTCATATTCCAGGGTAGTGAATCAGTACCAGGAATTGGTCCAGAATGAAGCCAAATGTCCAGTCAAAATGTCACACAGCTCCAGTGGCTCAGCCAGCTTGAGTCAACTTTCTCCAGGGAAAGAAACAGAAGTATGTTTGATTACTTTTTTGCACTGCTACTTTTTTGTGCCTAATTATTTATCAAGGAATATAAGAAAGGGTAAGGACTATTTTTTGAGGGATGGATATATTATTAGTATGTAACTTTATATATTGGAAATTTTCAAATATACACAAAGGTTCAGAGAAAAGTATAATGAACACCTGTGTATTTTCCTGAAAAAGATGTAAGAATGGAAGCTTTGCCTTCAGTATACCTTTCTGCCCTTCTCCCTCAAACTCTTTTCTCCCGACCTACTTAGAAATCTTTCCTTCATCCTAAATATATGCTTTATCTCGTGGATGTTCTTATGCAAAATTATTTCTTTTTTGTAATACCTATATTACCCAATCTATAACACTAAGAGTACTTTGCGGTTTTAAATCCTGTGTTCTCATCTAGAATCTATGGCGGTATTAATTTATAAATTTCTTATTTGAACTTAATGTTAACAAGTATATTTAATGTCCCTGTTTCTCAGCAGCCCGAGACTGTATCAGTTCAGTCTTCAGTATTGGGGAAAGGAGTAAAACACCGACCTCCACCTATCAAACTCCCCTCAAGCTCAGGAAATAGTTCTTCAGGTATCACATTCTTTAGTTTTCTGTCATCTTGAGTAAGAAGCGTCATACAGACATAATCTATTTTGTAAACTTGACTCATATTTTGACATAATTCACAGAATTTTTGAATTATAAATGTGGGAAATAACTTTCATATTCTTCCAGGTAACTATTTTACACCACAACAGACCAGCAGCTTTCTTAAATCTCCAACTCCTCCACCTGCTTCCAAGCCACCAAGTCTTTCTCGGAAGTCATCTGTGGATCTCAATCAAGTTAGCATGCTTTCTCCAGCTGCCTTGTCACCTGCCAGTTCATCACAAAGTGAGTTATAACTTAAATACTTCATTAGCTTTTTGCATTAATGTTTCTTAAAACAGTTATTTTTTTGACCAGTAAAATATTGAAATCTAAATGTACTATGTACCCAAAATGTGTAAGTTTTGAGAAGCTTCAGGCAGGTCTCTTGTTGATTGTATGTACTATGTGTTTATTGTATTTGTTTTTCTGTATCTATGTATGCACTGTGTGTATACCTTCTAGACTTGCAACCTACACATCTCCTTAAATAATCTGTTAGTTAAATATGGCAATAAGAATCCAAAATATTTTTTATTCCAGTGCCCTAGGATCATGTTACATTTTATAGAAACTATGTAGCTGATATGGAAAAAAATGTCATAAGAGTTGTTGCTGCAGTCCTATCTTTGTATATGTAGAAAACCAACTAGGTCCAAGGTGGTGATAAAATAAACTGAAAACCGATTTTTCAAAAACACTCCTACACTCTTAAAAATTGTAATCAGTTACTAAAATGTGGTAATGACCATAAAGCATTATTCTGAAAATATTAAAATGTAATTTTTACTACTGAATACTTTTTTTTTTTTTTAACATCAAGAAGACTTCTGCAAGAATTAGCATTCATTTGGGAGAATTTCTTCATATTAGAGATTTCTGAGATATTTAGGTGCCAATCTGCAAAAACAGCATTCCAGTTTTTTAGATTTTTTTATAGATAACTAAAGTGTGCTGAAAGTTTTAGTACACTGCACAGTGATAGGGTGGTCTTCGCCTTAGATATAAACATCTTCATCTTGATAGCTCAAAAGGTGTAATTTTTCTGCCTTCTTGTTTTGCACAAAGAAAAATTTATAAATTTCCTGGAAGTCTTATTCACACTTCTTATGTTGTGGGTATGGATTATGTTAATCTACTGCACACAGTTGTTACTTTAAGTAAGGGTTGAGTGACAGCTTCTGGACATTCACATTTCTTTCCTTTCTTTCTGCAGGACATGAAAGCTAAAAAAGAAAACACCTCAAGAGCTTTTGGTTTTATTTTTTTGGTTTTTGTTTTTTGTTTTTGTTTTTTTTAAAAAGTTGATAAACTGTGCATACTTCATTCACAACAGATTTTCTATACATTCTTACATTTAAACAGAAGTACACAGTTACTGTTAAAGATGCAGTATTATCTATCAAATATTTGCTTTATAACTGTGTTTTGTAAATTTGTTTGTCAGGATAAACTTGATGTGTTAGGAATTAAACATGTATATTTAGGGGCCAAATATGATGGTTAACCATATGTAATTTATTAAATATGTTCAAAGTTTATCTCAGACTGTTTCAGAAAATAAGCAATATTTTTAAAATGAAGTTCTAAATTAGTGAAATCGTAAATAACAAAGAATGTTATTTTTAATTCCTCTTAAACTTTTTAGGCCAAAGGTAGCATGTAGGAAATTAACTTTCAAATGGGTATTGTGGTAGAATACAAATGTATATTTTACTGTTACTGTAATAGCATCTTTGATGGAATTTTTAGGTGATATACTGCATCCTTAATTGTAATTGAGTGTAGCAACACTCATGTATCATGTGTAGAAATTAACACTTGCAGTTAACTGCTTAAAAAAAACTGGAACAAATTGTCAGTGCTAAGTAAGATTCCATTAACCTTATTTTAAAAAGGACTGGCCATTTATAACAAACTAGCAATTTTTATTTTTCTCAATGAGCAGGATCTGGAACTCCTAAGCCATCTACTCCTACACCAACCCCTTCATCGACCCCACACCCTCCTGATGCTCAGAGCTCAACTCCTATTACCCCTTCAGCCACCCCTACTCCCCAAGATTCAGGCTTCACCCCTCAGCCCACTTTGTTAACTCAGTTTGCTCAGCAGCAAAGGTCTCTGAGCCAGGCAATGCCTGTAACAACCATTCCTCTTTCCACCATGGTAACATCCATAACTACAGGAACCACGGCCACCCAGGTCATGGCAAACTCTGCTGGACTTAACTTCATCAATGTAGTGGGCTCTGTTTGGTAAGTTTGCATTGATGCTCTGAATTTCTTTTCTTTTTAAAGATACTCTTCACCAATCTAAATAATTTCTTGTGAAATTAATAACAAATTGCATATATCTGAAACTGAAAAACAAAAAGTTTAGATGTGGATAGATGCTATCTCAACAAGAGTGTTTCAGTTTTAGGTAATGCATGTATTACATGCACGAACATGATACTAGTACGTATTGGCAGCAGCATAGATTATCATGTTTATTCCCAGTGTTCTCACCTTTTAATCCGTTTATTAAGGCTTTTACTCTTCCAAATTATATCTTAAACCTTGATAAATATACAGTGCTTAATTTTAGATAGTCTTACTGTCAACTGTCCAGCATAAAAACGAAACTGAGCCCCAAAACTGATGTTTAAGACCAGAAGTGCCTACTTTTGTTTGTTTTTCAATCCAAAGAATGACTGTGCGGTTGATTTTTTCTTTTGTAGTGCAAGTTTAATGCTTTGTCTTATTCTCCCACAGTGGAGCCCAGGCTTTGATGAGTGGTTCAAACCCTATGCTGGGCTGTAACACTGGTGCCATAACTCCTGCAGGAATAAACCTGAGTGGCCTTCTACCCTCAGGAGGTCTGCTACCAAATACATTGCCCGGTGCAATGCAGGCAGCTTCTCAAGCAGGTCAGAATATTGGAAATAATAACTGCTAAAAAAATTCAAGTATATGCTAATATAAAAATGTCATTTTAAGCATATTATATACACTTAATGTCCTTATTTCTTGAAGCATTATGTCGCAGGTATTTCATTTTAAAAGCCCTTGAAGTTCTGATATTTGAATTAAAAAACATTTAACAGTTAACTTCTATGAAAAGAGTTGGTAAGTTTCTACAAATTAGATCTGCCTTCCAAACATAATAAATTAACTTTGGTTGCCTTATTGTCAGTGTAGTCTTATTCCAGGTAAAAGACCTATTTTGGAAACATAGGTTGTATGAGAAAGGCAACACAGAAGGGCAATAAAAAGCCCAGCTGCTGGAGCCAGACTGCCTGAGTTTGAATCGCAGTTGTGCAACTTATAAACAGTGTAATCATGGGAAAGTCATCTCACTTTCCTTGTGAATGAAATGGGGAATAATAATTGAGCCTTGCCTCAGACTTGTGAAGATTAAATGAGTAAATAGAGATGATGTACTTAAACTGGCTGAGACACATAAGCGTTCAAAAATATTTTCTGTCCTCCTCATAATTAGTAATAGTTTTATCGCAATAATAGTTACTGCTGTTAAATGTCCTGGAAAATAGTTGTAATTACTTACAGTATTTTTTTTTTTAATGTTTATTTGTTTTTGAGAGAGAGGGAGACAGAGTGTGAGGGGTGCAAATATGGGAGGGGGTGGAGGGAGAGGGGATGGACAGAGGTTCCAAAGCTGGCTCTGGGCTGACAGTGCGAACCATGAAATTATAACCTAAGCCAGAGTCAGACACTCAACCGACTGAGCCACCCAGGTGCCCCAAGCACTAATTTTTAGTGCTGTTTGAAAGAATGTATTGTAATACTTTGGAACAATCCAGTTTCTTACTGCTGAGAAAAAATTTAGCAGGAAAAACAAACTTGACATAGTAAGAAATATTTTTTTTTTTTAATTTCTGGGTTACGAGAAATCGAACCTAAAAAATATAAACAAGATAACATATTCCTTTGATTTCCTAATTCTCGCTGGTGATTTCATTTTAGTGTTCATAAATGTTCCTTTAGTGGCAGAAGCCCTGCAGATGGAATCAAATGTTGAATTTAGGATGTTTATATTTACATATACTTCTACCAATTAGTTACACATGGCTCAAGATGTTAACCATGGGGCCTAAAAGAAGTCTCTTAATTTGTCTCCCTCAGTTTCATTTGCTCTAAAATGGGAGTGAAACTAGCTAATTTCAGATGGTACTTAGGAGAAATTAGTGATCTGAAAGTGCTTTCGGTAAGCTATAAGCGTTATAACGGAGGTAATCCATTTTTAAAGGAAGTCATGTCCTATGTCTTCATGAGAATCTATTAGTATATCAATATTGTAATATTATAGAATGATTATGTACCTTCATTTTCTTACACAATACTTGATACCATTAACTGTGATCGTGGTGCCTTTTGTCTTTTTTTTAATGCAATTGTCTGCTTTAGAGGACTAGATACATTTTAATGAGTGTTCAACTTGGTATATTTTCTTAGCAGAATATACACATACCTTGAGCAAACCCACAGTCTAAGCTAAGAATGGTTACCTTTTTTTATAGATTTGTGTAGGAAAAAAAATAGAAGACTATGCCACAGAGGCCGTATGGGACCCACAAAGCCTACTGGAAAAGTTTGCCAACTTCTGCTTTATGTTGCCTCACAGATTTTTGAGAATAAGTTCAGGATAACAGTTTCGAGCCTTATACACAAAATTCCGTGTTCTTTTAACATTATTAATATTACCATTTATACTTGAAAAAAATAGCAAAGAGCATTTGGGTTCTCAGAGATAGAATTATTATTGTATGTATACTACTTAGCATGGAAGAATTTAAATAGATATCAATACCTGAAATGTGGAAAATTCCACAGCAGTGGTAGTTTTATTATATTCATGGTGTCTGCAATACTTCCTCATTACTTTCTCTAGCCAAAGGTCAAAACAGTGATAAAGAAGTTATCATTTCTGAAATAATAGACTACAGGCATACCTCAGTTTATTGCACTTTGCAAATACGCATTTTCTTTTACAAATTGAAGGTTTGTGGCAACCCTGCATTAAGCAAGACTGTTGATGTCATTTTTTCCAACTGCATTTGCTTATTTCATACCTCTTGGTCACATTTTAGTAATCCTTGAAATATTTCAAATCTTTTCATTATTAATTACATTTGTTATAGTCCTCTGTGATCAGTGTGACTCATTGAAAGCTCGGTTGATGTATTTTTAGCAAAATATTTTAATTAAGGTTTGTACGTTGTGTTTTTAGACAAAATGCTATTGCACACTTAATAGACTATAATATAAATGTAACTTCTGTTCACTGGGAAATTAGAAAATTTTGACTTTATTGCAATATTCAGTCTACTGCAGTGGTCTGAAATTGAACCCCCAATATCTCGGAATTATGGCTGTAAAATGCACTCCATATGCACTCCATAGTAATGAATTTTTTTTTTTTAATATATTTTGAAGTATAGAAAAAATAACCACATCTATGCTGAAAGTACTTAAAGTGTTCATATATACTATTATATAAAGTATTTTGAAGTGTAATAAAATTTTAATTCCCTGTTATAACCATGAGTTTCTTTTAACAGGTGTTCCATTTGGTTTAAAAAATACTTCAAGTCTCAGGCCCTTAAATCTACTCCAGGTAAATGTGAAACACTGCTTTTGATTGAATTTTTTACTTTATATCTTTTTTAATGATGTATATCTGATCATAAATGAGCATTTGAAATTTTGAAGTCTGTTTAAAACCTTCTAAAAATGTGGTTAAGTATTGCTCTCTTTGTAAGATCACATGAAAAGCGTATTAAGGAGAAAGAATCCGTGTCCTGTATACCCTGCTCATTGGTGCTAGCACCCTGCCTAGTCAGTTACCAAGGACTACATTTTGTCTACAATAGCAGTAATAAATATACTTAGAAAATAATTCCTCTCAACAGACATTTTATGTGTACATTATACGTATTACTTTTTTGTTTGAAGAGAGATTTTTAAAATAGCAATTTTTTTCTTTCCTAAGCAGATTATGATTGCTTGGCACAGTGCCAAGCACTTAATAGTCATTCAATAAATGTCAGATTAGTTTGTGTCTAATGATAAGGCGTTACTTACGTGTTGTCAGTGTCAACATACAGAGGTTGAAAGTGGAGAATTTAGTACACGTTGTGAACTTAACAATATTTTTGGTGTTATGCTAAGTACTTTAAGAATGAAGTCCAGCGTAAAGCTACCAGGTTGGAAAATTGATGGGGTTATCTACAGAGAATTTTTAGAAAAAGTAGACATGAATGTCTGGACATAAAATGGCAGAGCTTTGGATTATTGGGAAATGACAGTACCAGACAAATCAACCCAACCTGGTATTCAGGAATAAGAAACAAATCAGGAAATGTATTTTAAGCCAAAACTTAGAAAGCATTTCTTACGCAAGATGCAGTGTATTTACATCTTGTACTCACATTGGTTTATTTAGCCAACTTTCCAGCCTTCCTATTGCTGTTGGAAGGGAACAGTGGAATCCCTTAAGAGCACTAATAAGGAATAAGGACACTTTATATATTAATTATATTTTGCAACCTTTATTATCTGACTGAGGAAGGAACAGTTGACTTAAGCTATGTCCAAATTTCCAAATTTATCTAATGATGAGCTGTACTGAGATTAGAGATTTTGACTTACAGACCTCTTTTTTAATTAAAAAAAAATTTTTTTTGACTACACATACCTAAGAGTTCTAAATATAAGGACTTCATTGTGCTTATACATAGTCCCCAATTATCCATTATCCACAGGAGATATGTTTCATAGATGTTCAAGATCCCTAAAATATGGATAGTGCCAAAACCCTGTATATATTGTTTTTTCCTATACATCATACTATTAACCTTAAAAATAAAACTCAGGTATTTTACCAGCAAAATGGGTTTATTTGGGAATAATAGAGAATTGCTATTTGGGCCAAGCAAGCTATGGCAAAACCATAGGCAAGTTCAACAGACACAGGAGAAGAATGTTATTTTGTGACAGAGGAGGAAGTTGGAAAGGGTTGTTGTGAATGAAGTCCAAATGAGAAAAGGGTTCAAGGTGATGATGGCTTCTCATTGGATGAGTTTAAGGGTGGTCGATTTCTTGGTAGGAGATGCAGTATATACATCCCTGCTGGGACCTCACATTCCTTTCCTGTTGAGGATTCTTTTGTTGGGGTCTGTAATTGACAGTCTTCCTATAAATGATGTTGAGCTTCCTAACTGTAGTTAGGCTTCCCTTTATTTTCACAGTTCCTACAATGAAGTTTAATTTGTGAATTAGACACACAGATTAACAGTAACTAATAGAACAGTTGTAATAGTACAGAGTAGTAAAAGTTATGTAAATATGGTTCCTCTCTTAAAATATTCTGTTCTACTGTATTCACCCTTCTTGTGATTTGAGATAATAAAATGCCTATGTGAGGAGATGAAGGGAAGTAAATAATGCAGGCATTCTGGCATAGCATTAGGCTACTCTTGACCATGTCAGGAGGATCATCTGCTTGTGGACTGCAATTGACTGTAGTAACTGAAACTCGGGAAAGCAAAACCGTGCATGAAGGGAGACTACTATAACTTAAATTCCTATAGAATAAATGGAAAAACCATTTGTTTCCTGATGCAATTGGAAACCACAGTTTTAATTTTTAACATGGAGTTTTCTGGGTGCTTTAATAAGTGTTTTGGGGTTTTTGGTCTGGTTTGGTTTTTGAAGTAATTTAATTTTGATAACGTAATGACAGAGCAGCAAGTAGTACCAAAAATATGGATATCTAATGCACTTGCTTTACAGCTTTGTAATTCCTTACTATGTTATATAAGAATCCATGCATTGCTGGGTTGTGAAGCTAGAACAAATTACAGAAGTTTTCTTAATGTATGTCTCTGATTATCACTAGTTTCTTTTATATTTCGTAATCATTTAATGTTTTATATTGATGTGTAAGAAGGATTAAATGTACATTTGGATAGCTCACTATTAACTTGAAGCAGATAAATTTATGTTTCAGATTACTTACATTTTTTTTTTTTTAATTTTTTTAAATTTTTTTTTTTACTTATTTCTAGGAAAGAGAAAGAGAGACAGCGTGAGCAGGGGAGGGTCAGAGAGAGAGGGAGTCACAGACTGAAACAGGCTCCAGGCTCTGAGCTGGCAGTCAGCACAGAGCCCGACGCGGGGCTCGAACCCACGAACCACGAGACCATGACCTGAGCGAAAGTCGGACGCTTAACCGACTAAGCCACCCAGGCGCCCCTCAGATTACTTACATATTTGAGAGCCCAAAGCAATAGCACTTAAAAATTGTTTTTAAATAGATTTTCTTTAAGGGTAAGGATATTGGTCTGGTTTGGTTTTTGTTCCCCTGTTTTCCTCAAGCCAGAGAAGAATGCCTGATACACTGTGAGTGTTCCAAAAGTATATATGGAGTAAAGAAATGTAAATAATGTGAAATTATCTGATTAGTTCTTCTTTAATAGCTTCCAGGTGGTTCACTCATTTTTAACACTCTGCAGCAGCAGCAGCAGCAGCAGCAGCAGCAGCTTTCACAGTTTACAGCACAGCAACCTCAGCAGCCCACAACGTCTAGTCCTCAACAGCCAGGGGAGCAGGTATGTACTTCCTAGCCCTCCGTTTGCTTTGTATTACAGAACAGCACTTTTTATTTTCCTGTATATTCCAAGCATATTTGACATGCTTTTTTAGTTCTCACGAACAATTCTTATTCTGCTTTTCTTTATTAGCAGTAGTAGTGATCAGTTATTGGGTGCCTTTTTCAGATTCTCTTTCTGCTCCTAAAGCCCATGTATTTTTTTGCCCAGTCATCATTCTTCTGTGTACAGTATTTTTTGTCTCTATTGGAATAGAGATGTTCCTATTATTTATGAAGCTTAGGGCAGAGGGAAGAGAGACAAATATTTTTATGTTGTCAAACAGAATGAAATTGAATAATGAAATTCTTTAACTCATGAAGGGTTATTTGGCTGGGTATTAAATTGATTTTCACTTGTTTTTTAATTACGGTAAAATACATATAATTTTGTTGTTTTCAGCCATTTTAAGTGTGCATCTCAAGAAGTGTTAAGTATATTCATATTGCCATGCAACCAGTCTTTAGAGCATTTTCATCTTGCAAAACTGAAACTCTGTGTCCATTAAACAATAATTTCCTAATTCCTCTCTCCCTAATCCTGACAACTACTTCCTATTTCTCTGTGTTTGACTCTTCTAGACAGTATTTGTCTTTCTGTGACTGGCTTATTTTACTTACTATCATGCCTTCCAGGTTCATCCATGTTGTAGTATATGTCAGAATTTCCGTACTTTTAAGGCTGAATAATAATCCATTGTGGAATTGCTTTGTGGATATTCCATAGAACTCTGGATATCTGTACACACCCACACAGACCACATTTTGTTCATCTATCAGTGGACGTTGGGATTGCTTCTATCTTTTGGCTGTGATAAATACTGCTATGAACATGGGTGTACAAATAGCTCTTCAAGTCCCTGATTTCAGTTCTTTTGGGTAATCCCCAGAGTTGGATTTTTAACTTTTGAGGGACCATATATTTTCCATGTGGCTATACTATTTTATATTCTCTACAGCCGTGCACAAAGTTTCTGTTTCTCCACATCCTAACAAGTTTCAATAGTTATTTTCAGGGGCTTTTTAAAATAGTTACCATCAGGGGCGCCCGGGTGGCTTAGTCGGTTGAGCGTCCGACTTTCGCTCGGGTCATGATCTCGCGGTTCGTGGGTTTGAGCCCCGCGTCGGGCTCTGTGCTGACTGCCAGCTCAGAGCCTGGACCCTGTTTCAGAGTCTGTCACTCCCTCTCTCTCTGACCCTCCCCTGCTCATGCTGTCTCTCTCTCTCCTAGAAATAAATAAAACATAAAAAAAAAAATAAAATAAAAAAAAAAAATAAAATAGTTACCATCATAACAGATGATAGGTAATCTTTCATTGTGATTTGTGTTTCCCTAATGATTGGTGCTATTAAATTTTTTCATATACTTGCTCATCTCTTATATATCTTCTCTGGAGAAATGTTTACTCAGGTCCTTTTGCCTGTTTTTCAAATCAGGTTTTTTAGGAGTTGTTTTGTTGTTCTTGAGTTACAGAAATTCTTTATATAGTCTGGATATTAATCCTTTATCAAATATATAATTTGCACATATTTTCTTCTACTCCATGGGTTGCTTTTCACTCTGATTATCTTTTGATGCCCAAAAGTTTTCAATTTTGATGTAATCCCACTTTATTTTTATTTTTGTTGTTTGTGCTTTTGGTATGTCATATTAAAATCTTTGCCAAATCCAGTGTTGTGAAGCATTTTCCTTATGCTTTCTTCTGAGAGTTTTATAGTTTTAGGTCTTTTTTTTTAATTAGTTGAAAATGCTGCCCACTGTTCACTTCTCTGTAGGTTTTTGGAAAGTCTGACACATACCTTCGTGTTGTAAGTTAACTTCAGAAGATTGCCTAGAAACCCTGAAAATTTGTTTCTATCTTTAAAGTCTGAAACTGTCAGAATTTATATTTCCCTGTCTTTTCTATTGGGCCCTTTTAATGTGTAGTTTCCGATCTTTATTTCTGGAATAATTTCCTGCTTTGCAGTTCTGATTTGTTCCTTTTTTTCCGAATTTCCTAAGGTAGAAGCTTAGATTATTGAATTGAAACCTTTCTTTTCTAAAATAAAGTGTTATAAATTTCCTTCTCAGTAGTGTTTGAGCTGCTTCCCACAAGTTTTTATGTATGTGCCTTTATTTTCATTCATCAGAGAGTATTCGCTAACGTCCCTCATGAATTTCTCGTAAATCCATGGAGTTTTAGATGTGTGCAATTTGATTTTCACATATTTGAGAATTTTCCAGATAGCTTTCTGTAATTGCTTCCTAGTTTAATTACGTTGTGTTGTGAAAACATGTATTTTCACTTCTCTTCAGTTTTTTGAGTTTTTCTTTTGGATGGTCTGTTTTGCAGTCTTGTCTTACAGTTCTGTTTAGTACTGTAGGGTGTTTTTAGGAGGAATACTGCCAGCTGGGTGGAAATTTGGGGGAGGGTATTATATTTGGGGAGTTTTCCTTTTGTTTTAAAATAGATTTGTTATGGAAGTAATGTAATCTGCTTTTCTTATTCCTGTTCATTACATGAGCAGAGCTCCAAGTTCAAGAGTATCCTCTTCTATCAGGACTGTGCTCTTCCGTGCAGTGAATCTAGGGAAGTCCGTTCAAGATAAATGTGTTACAACTTTTTGGAAATGTTTAACTTACGTTGTTTACTAAAATGTTATTTCAAACATTTTTTGGTGGTAACAAAGTCTTTTTCAGGACAAAAGTTTTTAGTTTGGGTGCAGTCTGAGTTATCAACTTATTTCTTTTATAGATTGTACTTTATGTATTATGTCTAGGAATGCCTCACCCCACTCTAGACCCCAAAGATGTTTTCCTGTGTTATCTTCTAACAGTTTTAGAGCTTTTCATTTAAATCTGTGATCCATTTCCAGTTAATTTTTGTGTAAGGTATAAGACTTGGGTCCATGTTCACTGGTGAGGCCAGAGAAGGGACGTTGTCCGATTGGTATAATGGTGTTTGTTGAGAAAGTGATCTTTATAAGTGTAATTACTTTTACACTTTTGTCAAGACCTATTTGCATGGCTTTTTGTGTTCTGTATTCTTTTCCACTTATCTATGTTTCTGCCCCTGTGCTAGTACTACACTGTCTTGATCTGTGTGGACTATATGGGAAGTCTTAAAATCAGGCAGAGGTTTTCCTCCCATTTTGTTTTTCACAATTGCTTAGCTGTTCCAGGTCTTTTGCCTTTACATACAAATTTTAGAATCATCCTGTTTATAGATGGCGGGGGTGGGGGAGGGGGTAAGGAACCTGCTGTGATTTTTTTTTTTTTTTTTTTTAAGAAATTGAATTCTCAAACAGAATAGGTCTGTTTGAGAATGACTTTACCATCTTTACTGTGTGAATTTTTTTTTTGTTGTTGTTGTTTTTTAATGTTTTATTTATTTCTAGGATAGAGAGAGAGAGAGAGAGACAGCGTGAGCAGGGGAGGGTCAGAGAGAGAGGGAGTCACAGACTGAAACAGGCTGCAGGCTCTGAGCTGGCAGCCAGCACAGAGCCCGACGCAGGGCTTGAACCCACGAACCGCGAGATCATGACCTAAGCGAAAGTCAGACGCTTAACTGACTAAGCCACCCAGGCGCCCCAACTGTGTGAATTTTCTAGTCCATCAACACAGAAGTGTCTCTGCGTAAGCCAAAATCAGCTGCTTTTCAGCATACAAACCTTATGTAGGTTTTGTAGATTTATACCAAGTGGGTTTTTTTTCTTTTATTGAGTTGCAAATGGTAGGTACTGCTTTAGAATTCAGGTTTTCACATGGTCACTAAAATAGTATCCAGAATTTATTTTTGTATGCTGATCTTGTATTTTGAAATCCTACTGAACTAATTCATTTATTAGTTTTAGTTTTAGGAACGCTTTTGTAATGATTTTCCTTTTAGATAGCCATACAATTTGCAAATGAGGACAATTTTCTTTTTTTCTTTGTACGCCTTTATTTCCTTTTTGTCATTTATTGAGATCATTAGAAATTCTAGTACTAAAAAGAAAAAAGAAATTCTAGTACTATATTGCAAAGAGTTTTAGGCTTTAAAAAACAATTTTGATGAAGCTTAAGAATTAATTAATACAGCATCAAACAATAAACCAATAAGGAATCAATTCTGGGGGGGTGCCTGGGTGGCTCAGTCAGTTAAGCATCTGACTTTGGCTCAGGTCATGATCTCAGAGTTTGTGGGTTCCCTGCTCACACTGTCTCTCTCTCTCTCTCAGAAATAAATAAGAACATTTAAAAAAGTCAATTCTGGAAAATTAGGTTTTATTTTTTTGCTTTCAAAATATGACATACTGGGGTGCTTGGCTGGTTCAGTCGATAAGATCTCGGGGTTGTGATTTCAAGCCCCATGTTCGGCATAGAGCTTACTTGAAAATCAAAAAGATAGCACATCTTTAGTCTTGCTAATTCTAAGTATGTTTGAAATATTTTTTATGTTACTCTTTTTATAAGATGTAGTCTAATATTGGTATTTTTACCCATACAAGAAAAAGAAATTTTCACCAACTCAAAATTGTTTTTCTTTCTGTACAAGTGATATATTATTTTTTTATTCAGGGCTCTGAACAAGGTTCTACCAGTCAAGAACAGGCCTTATCTGCTCAGCATGCTGCTGTTATTAACCTTGCTGGAGTAGGAAGTTTTATGCAATCACAGGCAGCTGGTGGGTATCTTCATGCCTTCATATGTTGAATTTACTAAAAATAACTGATCATTTAGGGATCACTCAGTATTTTAATTTTCTTTCTCTTATAGTCAGTGACTGGGGAAAAAATATATTCTGTTTAATGCATGAACTATTAAGTCGATTGATGGCCCTCTCAGATGTTTTTTGTTAATTTAACAGTTGATTAAAAGTGTTTTTACCTACATACATACATTAGCAGCAGTTATGTTTTATTCACATTATAGTTCGTTGGTAATATTTTATACAATTATCCAGCTTACTAGGAAGCTACCAAAGCTATTAAGTCTTGAGTTCTTCTCGGTTATTAAGACTTCATTTTTCTTGACAGCATAATCTATTGTATTTTTCTGGTAGCTCACGGTTGCATGAATTAAGACTTAATGGTCAGAAATAACTTTTAAGCCACTTTAACCATAAGTTAAAAAAAAAAAAAAGATTATACTAAGTGACTGCTGGCCACTTCTGGCAATAAATGGTAAACGAAAGATTTACCTCTAATGAAAATATCTTGTCACTTAAAGACAGTAATTATAACTTTGCATTTAATTAAAATCACTAAGCTATATAAGTAAATAAGCTATGATAGAGTTTGAGTATTGAGTGAATGAACATAACATCAACATTTTGAGTTGTCACTGAGCTCACTGTCTTACTATATACAACTCCCAGTGTCTGAATTTAGAGTAAGCAAGATCTTACATAATGTCTTATTTAAAGCTGGTGAATTTCCAGATGGAAATTTGTGAGCATAAACCTTTATCACCCAAGTTACAAATTTCCTAAAATGGCTGTCCTATACTTTAGTGGAAAGAATCTAGGCCAAAAAATCAAGAGAATGTTTCTGGCTTGAGACCTGCCAATGATTACTTTTGAGTCATTCAGACCATTTTGGCCTGTAATTTCTTCATCTGTACATTGAGAGGGCTGAACTGATTACTGTGGCCCCACTCAGCTTAAAAAGAAATGGAATAATGCCATCTCAGTTCATCACCATTGTAGCTAGTAGTGTAGTCTAAACTTACTGTAGCACCTTTTGTTTAAAGCACTGGTTTACCACATTTGTTGTAATTGTAGATTGGACTTTTCCTACCCCTTTTCCACTTCACTGATTATATTTTAAAATAACACTATATTTTACATTTTGCAAGAAAGGCTTCTCAACAAAATAACACTAGTATCAAATTCCATTGAAATTTAAGAGGAGGGATACAGTGCTTTGTCGCACAGGCACTCCCTTCCCTTTCATATGCAGGAGATTTTATAATCAGTGGTACCCTGGACTAACAGGAGACTATACTAAATTTGTTCTGAAATGTCTGTGATTTGATACTTAAGATTAATCATACTGATAACTTTTCTATTATTTCATTTTCTGTGTTGTCCTTTTCTAACCCTGGTAGCCTTCAAACTTTTTGACTGGCCTGCTTTCCCCTTCTCCTCTCTGTAGTGTTGTCTCAGCTTGGCTCTGCCGAGAACAGACCTGAGCAAAGCCTTCCTCAGCAGAGATTCCAGCTCTCCTCTGCCTTTCAACAGCAGCAGCAACAGATACAAGTAATCCAGCAACTTCACTCTGATTACATTTTTAAAGATAACTCTGCTCCAAAAGTACCTTAGCATAACTTACTTCAGTTTTATTTTACTGTCTTTTAAGACTATACAGTAGTAGGTAAATAATTTTGCAAATCTTGAAAGCCTGGCATTTTAGCTGGTCAACTTGGAGCACTGAACATAATTTGTACATTTAAGCCATACTCTTCCTAACTTAAAAGCTCTCATGAAGTGCTGGTGGCACAATAAGCTACATTTTGTAGTTTCCAGTAGATTTTGAAATAGACAGCTGTAAGTGCCAAAGGTTAACTTTTTGATACCGTACTGCAGAAAAAGGCAAGTATACCAGTGTTCCTATTAGTAAATGTCGTGCCTGTTGTAGGAAAATGTTACTCCAGGATTGTAGGGAGTCCGCTTATTTATAGTTGACTATCTGATATGCAGTGTGATTTTATATTGCTATAAACTATCATACAACAAAATAGTAACTGAAGTTGCTGAGTTACTACAGTATAGACTGGCAGGGCAGAGTAACAGAAATATTTTTAAAGTTTACCAAGAACCATTTTTAAAGCCCTCAACAGGCTTCTGTGCCACTGGTGCTGTTTGACTGTGCATTGTCTCAGTGTGGTATAGTCCCTCTCCGTTATCTTGGTGCTTTCTCCCTTTCAGTTTTGTTGTTTTCATCTCTCAGGAAAAGCACCTTTCCATACCTGCCTACACTGACGTAACTTGACTTTTTCTCCCTCCCTTTTGCAGCAGTTGCGATTCTTGCAGCATCAAATGGCTATGGCAGCAGCAGCAGCACAAACAGCTCAGCTACATCGTCATCGGCATACAGGCAGCCAGTCAAAAAGTAAAATGAAGAGAGGCACGCCAACCACTCCAAAATTCTGAGTCTTGCTTTTTTGCTTTTCTTTTTTAAAACCATAAGAGCATCGAATCAAAGGATTCTGAGTTTCTACTTCATTTTTGGTTTTGTTTTTTTTAATGTCAGTATTTTACATTGCTAGATGTACAAACTTTATACAGAAGCACAACCCTAGGATTTTTGAGTAAAAACAGGGAGATGGTTTAATGAACCATTAGGGTTGGTTTGCCTAAGTCACTGCTTTCTAAAAATGGTTTCACTGTACATACCACATATGGAAGTGACCTAAGAAATACTAGAAACATCTTTCAGAAGAATGTAGTTTGATATTTATTTAGTATAAAAGGTTTGTGCACAGTGTAACAAATACAGTTTTTATAAATCCGTTTTGAAAATGTGGTGGTTTATTTGGGTTTCATACTCTTAATTACTTCATCCATTAGCGTTTTTACTTCTTTGTGCCTGGTAACTGCTCGGCTCATGCAGTCCTGAAGTTTAGCTCCAGTCAGCCCACTTCCACCTGAAAAATTATTGTGCCAACACGTTTAAGATCTGTTTTACTTATAAAAAATCGGTATCAACAAAACATTCCATTTGGCCCTCTCTAATACAAAGAAGCTCACACTGAGTTTTTTACTTTGCGTGTTAAAGGACTGAAGGGAGGCGTGGTGCCTGGGTGGCTCAGTGAGTTAAGCATCTGATCTTCAGCTCAGGTCAGGATCTCATGGTTTGTGGGTTCCAGCCCTGCAATGGACTCTGTGCTGACAGCTTAGAGCCTGGAGCCTGCTTTAGATTCTCTGTCTCCCTCTCTCTCTACCCCTCCATTTACACTCTGTCTCTCAAAAATAAACATCAAAACAGAACAAAAAAAACACAGTTTTTAAAGGACTGAATGGAAGGAACGTGCCTGGTTTATGAAGACAACATAGTTTGCCTTCCTCATCCATTACTACTGTTAAGGTTCCAGTTGCCAGGTGCTCCTCCTCTCCAGTAGGGTCAACTATGAGCAGAGTGCTATTTAAAATATATTAAAAAAAAAGTATAAATTATCAATCCATGGAACAAATTTTATTTACGAAGAATAAAATCACTGCGTTTTAGCTTAGGTATTGATGTCAGATACAAGCATGAGAATAGAACTGGTAGGAAACCAGAAAAGTTAACAGCCACCTAATATTCTACTACTAATAAGAATCTTTACTATCCTTAGTTAATACAGAAGATAGCCTAAGGTAAATCTGAAGGTTAATTACACAGGAATAAGGAAACCAAGGAACAGGTCAGATAGGGAGAGCACAAAATGCATCATTTGTATCAGGATGCTTTTGAAAGTATAAGTATTAGCTGATAATCCTGCAGAGACAACAGCTATAAATCTTAGGTGTCCAGGACAAACTAGGATGTATGGTCACCTTAGGCATTTTCTGAAAAGTTAGAAAGCTGAGTAACAGTCCGCAATTCCCCTGAATACACGATTTCTTAATACAGTTGATTAACTTACTCATCAAATACAGCAAAAGAAGTTGCAACTGGATGAGTTCTAACATTCAAATAACTTTTCTTCTTTAAATTAACTTCTGCTAAGGCAGTTTCTTCGTTTATAGTAACTTCTGGTAGCTGTACTAGAAAAAGGCAAATATGTGAAGTAACTCACTGTTATTTTAATAAGTACTGCTTTCTATGCTTTGTTAATTCACTTTTGCCTCTTTAAATTGTCTAGAAGTATTCTTTTTAAAAAAATTACCTTAGGATAATTAAGGTGAATTTAGTGGCTATAAACATGGTTTTTAATTTAGAAACACATGAATGATCATCACTAAATATTAACAGAAACCTTTAAAAAATCTATTGATAGGGGCGCCTGGGTGGCTTAGTCGGTTAAGCGTCCGACTTTCGCTTAGGTCATGATCTCGCGGTTCGTGGGTTCATGCCCCGCGTCGGGCTCTGTGCTGACTGCCAGCTCAGAGCCTGAAGTCTGTTTCAGTCTGTGACTCCCTCTCTCTCTGACCCTCCCCTGCTCACGCTCGCTCTCTCTCTCCTAGAAATAAATAAAACATTAATAAATTTAAAAAAAATCTATTGATAAAGTTTAGCAATATTCTGATATATAAAAAAGAATTTTCCCTTTTATTAAAGTTGCTTACCATTTTTTAAAGCTGCTAACAAAGCAAACGTACAGGCATCCAAGATGTTCCCATCATAGTCAAGGCAAATGATATCACAGTATAGAACCCAAGAAAGCTAAAACAAAGTTTACACAAGGTGTATATTACAGCCTTCTGATAGAACATGGCATTTCAACTTAAAACCACACAGAACCCTTGGTTAGACCAGCATGATAACCTTCAAGGCTCAAAAACTTAAAAAAAAAAAAAAACTTTTAAAAGTGCATAACCAATAACCAAACATAGAAGACAGGTTGGCAAAAGCTGGCATATAACTATCAAGCTGTTAAGTAACAAGATCTACATTTCCATCAAGGGCTACAGATCTAGAAATTAGCAGATGAAGGAAATACTTTTGAAAGTCTCAAATGAGGGGCGCCTGGGTGGCTTAGTCGGTTAAGCGTCCGACTTTCGCTTAGGTCATGATCTCGCGGTTCGTGGGTTCGAGCCCCGCGTCGGGCTCTGTGCTGACTGCCAGCTCAGAGCCTGGAGCCTATTTCAGTCTGTGACTCCCTCTCTCTCTGACCCTCCCCTGCTCACGCTGTCTCTCTCTCTCTCTCCTAGAAATAGGTAAAACATTAAAAAATTAAAAAAAAAAAAGTCTCAAATGAAACCCAAAATGTAGTTTCCCACAGGCTTTACAATGCTAATCTGTAAATAGTCAAATACAAAAAGGCTCTACATCCTAATTAGTTCTAACTTTTAAACAGACTTAAAATTTAGTGTGGATTTACCCTAAACATAAGCTGATCAGATATTAATAATCTATATGCAATCAACAATGGACTAATTATGTGTTAAAAGTTACCTCAGCTCAAAAAGTAGCTCCCAATCAGGTAATTAGTCTTTTTTTTTTTTTTTTATGAACCACACAGTTTATTTAGATGTTAGTTACAGAGTAAGCCTGATTTTTTTTTAAGCTGAATTCCAGCTTAAGACATTCATATTTGAGGCCACTGTGGTTCACTATTTTAATTCCTTTGTTCTCGTCCCACAAAAAACAATTCAGAATTAATAAGACTTCATAGTTTCTTTCTTCATCTTACCTTTCCTGGAGAAATGCATAAGTCCTCTTTCTGAATTATCTGTGAACTTGATTTAATAATAAAGCACAATAAATTAAAGGTCAACAATTACCTGAAAATGAATGACAGTCAAGTGTTACTATGATGATCTTACTTTTCAATGACATCTGCAACGAACTGGCTAGCCACTTGGGCCTCTTCTCCAGGTGGTCCAGACCGAAATCTCGACGAACACAGAGGCGGTAGATCCACGTTAGGAACTGAAAGAAACACTGCAGCTATGAACTAAACTTCACCTCTGGTTTACAGAAGTTTTAAAGAGATTATTAAAAGCCAGGATTTGCCAAGTGGAAAACACTAACATTCCTTTTTTTTGGTCTAAGATTCTTAGGCTTAGATAAAATTTACATTTTCCAACTTTTTTTTCCCACAATATCAAAAATTTATAAAGCACCTATTAAGGCCTCAATCATCCTAAATCCTTAAAAGATTTCTAACAAAATACCTCAGTCTGTAACAGTAGTTAGCCCCTCTACTCATACCCAGCTGCCTACATTTTTAAAATGTTTGTTCCTACCATAAACAGATGGTCCAAGGCAAGAAGAAAATTGCATAATGGTATAAGTGAAATCTTTTGGAAACACCGATTGTAGTTGCAACCCTTTCCTAAGAGATTCTGTTTTCTTGGTTGATACCGGAATGTATAAACAACTGATTATAGTTGAAATTTTACAAAATTATCTTGCTATTAGACTATCTTGTAACAATACAGAAAACTTTTCAGCAATGTCTGCTTCATTTCTATTTTATGTTTGAATCATAAGTTTTATTCAGCTCACCACTAGGACTTAACATTAGCATTAAGATTAGAATTAAATGTGTTAAAGTATTTGTATTCAAATTACACAACTGTTTAACTCACCAACATATCCTTTATCAGGGGCATCTGTTGGTGGTGCTGCAAATTCCTATAAAAGCAAATAACTTCCCATGAAAGATGGTACTCAAAAATCTGTGAAGACACTTTTGCAGTCACTTGGGAGAATCCTTCATCAAAGAGCATCTTAGCTAGTTAACTACATCAAGAGCATCTACTATGCTTAGGGGGTTATCAGGCTCAATGGACACTGGCGCCAGTCCTCATATTAGGTCTGCAAGATAAAAAGGCAGCATGGCATAGTTGCCTACATCCTGGTGCTACTCACCAAAATTATCTGGGCTCTTTATAAAAATGTATTGAGTTTCTGCACCACCTTCTTCCAGTCATTTTATAACAAAGAAGTCACTGAAAAAACTACAAGCTTTGGAGTCAAAGTTATATCTAAGGTCTAGTTACAATATGTTCCTGAACAAGTCACTGAACCTCATGTAAAACAAGAGACAGAAACTATACCTCAAGTGATTGTTCTCAGGATTAAACTGGTAATTTCTGTAATAAAGGATCTAATTTAAGGTGCCTAGAACACAGCAGGTACTCAGTAAATAGTACCTCTTAACTCCCTCAAGTTTTTGAGCAATTTTAATTTCCTATATATTTGCACAGATTAAGTGGCTAAAAGGAGGTCACCAAAAATCCCTTTCTCAACCAAATTCTTAAAAAACTAAAAGTTTTAGTTTAAAAAAAACCAAAAACTAAAAAGCTGTTTCATTTCAGAGGCACCTGGGTGGGTCAGCTGGTTAAGCATCTGACTCTTGATCTCAGCTCAGGTCATGATCTCATGAGATCATGATCTCATGATGTGGGATTCAAGCCCCACATCAGGCTCTGCGATCACAGTGAGGAGCCTGCTGGGGATTGTCTCTCCCTCTCTGCCCCTCCCCCACTCATTTTCATTCCCTCTCAAAATAAATTTTAACAAAATTTTAAAAACTTTCATTTCAGTCCATCTGACAAATGTTCATAAAAGTCATTAGACTTTGAGTATTATCTACTCAAAGGTGAAAGCTCTTGGAAAATGAAAAATACTAAAAAACTGACACCTAACAGCCTGATCAACAGAATTATTGGTGTAAATTACCATCTAATAAGTATATGAAGCTAATTTGGAATTCAGATCTCAGTAAGATATATTAAACCTACCGCCTTAATCCCACAAATTACTGTAGTATTTCCCAGCTTCACTAAAGCAGAACCATCTGCGGTACTAATTGAACCTGCAAAGATAATAAACAAAATGAAAAAGTCCACAGAAAGTTTTCATTTTCTACATATAATTTTTCTTGCTATGTATCTGTTTCTTATTAAAATTTATTCCTAGCTCAAGTCTTTTTTTAAATGATGTCACTATTTAAAATTACTGTTTTTGGAATTATTCACCTGTCCTTGAATTTGAGTTAAACATTTTCATTCAGTCACAGAACTGTTGTACAGATAAAAACCTAACAAAAAATACCTGGAGTCCCTTAGATAGAGTAGCATTTGGCTGAAATACTCTAGGACTTAGGAATGTCATACAGGTTAAACTGGAAAATTCTATGTTTGTGACAGAAAGTTTAGTAAGCATAAGACGTAAGAAACCATGTCTTGTGGGGCATGTGGGTGGCTCAGTAGGTTAAGCGTCAGATTCCTGGTATGGCTCCAGTCATGATCTCCTTATGAGATGCTGAGGCCCACATCTGGCTCTGTGTGGACAGTGCCTGACAGGGCAGAGCCTGCTTGGGGTTTTCCCTCTCTCTCTCTCTGCCCCTCCTGACTCTCTCCGACATTAAAAAAAAAAAAAAAAGAAAGAAAGAAAGAAAATCATGTCTTGGAGATTTTGAATGAAGGGGAACTTCAAATTTTAAAAACACCAATTGAGACAACAGTGAGTTAAAAAAACTTTACAAATAAAAATAGTATAAAAAAATGCTGAAGCAACTTCAACATTCTATTTGAGAACTGAAAAATATCCTCACCTATGTTGACAGTCGTGGTTCTGAATTCACCAAGTTCTCTTCCATCTGGCCGGCAGTTCTCTTTCTAAATAAACATATTTACATGAAAGCAGATTACATCTACATTTGTGTTGTACACGCACAAGGAAAACACATTAAACCTCCTTAATTCATATAAGTCAATTTCAAAAGAAGCTCTGATACTGTTATCAAAAGATTTATCCTACAATCTGTACATAACCACCTTCACTCACCAGGAATCTCCTGTAATACTCCAGAGGTTCCACAGTTCTGAAACATGGTATAAATACATCTGAGGTAAGTTAATGACTCTTAACATAAATCCCGAAACTGGCAAAGATCTTAATGTGATCATGCAGCAGAAGAAATCTCCCCAATTTGTAACTAAGTTTCTCTCACGAAGTCTGCTGTTTCCTTTGACACCTAGGACTCTTCCCGTAGCAATCACACCCAACTCCTGTCCTTAACTCTACCTTAAACAATTACAGGTAGGAGTCCAAAGCCTTTGGACACCTTTAAAAAGAATTCATTCAGTTGCTAAAATAATGTCACGTTCGCTTCGAAGCAGATACTCTTAGTACTTAGGAAAAAAAAAGGTATCTTTATTCGCACTCTCCTGTAACTGAAATTTAGCATGTTCTTCAATTATGACCGCAGGCAATATGCCTTCATAAAATATTAGTGCCTGCAACTTCAACAACCACAGAGACTGAACGTTTTCGTTTTAGAGTTGCCAAAGGTTTTGTGCAAGCTCGTTACTTTGAAATTCCAGTTGTTACTAGACACCCCACTAGATCTTAAGAAAGTTAATTTGCAAAAGCATAGATTTATCACTCAAGAACTCAAGAGTTTATACAGATGGAAAGATAACTGTGTCACTATAACTGTTTTCCTTTGGAATCTTACGTATTTTGTCCATTTAAAAACTTGACTCTGAGGACAAAAATCTACAGGCTTCACCAGAGCGGCACAAGTAAAACCTTCCGAACAAGGCACAGTCCTTTCCGAAATCAATCAAGGAGACGGAGAACAGGGTGGCACGTGGTTCTCATACAACATTTTTTAAAAGATTTACAACGGCGTCTCCTGGGGCCGCCCGTCCACTACACACCAATCCACGAGCGCTTGCAGCGGGTCCTGAACTCTGTACACAGTCCCTTGCATCTCCCGTGTCACTGCGGGAAAGAAGCCCCCTTTCCTTTCACTACTTCCACCTCCAGGTCCTTCCGCCCGCCGCCTGCTTCCGTGAGGGAAAGAAGTGGGAAACTGGCAGGGTGGCTTCCAGGTGAAAAAAAATCCCCGCGAAGGGTTAAAGGAAGCCTCCATCCGCCAGGGTCCAGACACGCGCCCGCGGGCCGCCAGCACTCACTTGAACCCGGCCGCCATCTTCCCGCCCGCGCGCGCGCGCCTGCGCAGAGCCACCCCGCGCCTCCGGGCCGCTCGCCTCCCCCGCCTCCGAAGTTTCGACACGGACGCCTGCGCCCTTCTCGCGGTGCCCGAGACGCAGCGGGCGCGGCGCGGCGAGGTGCTTCCCGGCCCGCCTGGCGTCGACCTTCTGGGTCCCGGCAACCCCCTCAGGCTTCTTCTTCCCCTCGGACGCGTCTTGACGAATCTGCTGTTAGAGAAGACACGCATGTATCTGTTCGGAAACAGTCTGGTAGTTTAAGAGAGCGACCCTACTGCCAAGAATTCGGTGTTCAGCCTGGAGCTTTCTTGCAAAGCGTCTGCGTCTTTTTCCCGCCTCCGTCTTAGGCTGGGCCCGGGGCCCGGGGCAAGGGCTCCCTGCCCCAGTTACTGGAGAATTATATCAACTTTCTGTGCGCTCACTGTCAGCACCACTTACACTTGGCAGGTCCCCGGAGCAGGCTCCAGACGAGCGGCTTGTGTTGCAGGCTGTGTAGTGGCTCAAAACCGCCCCCTCCCTGCTAGGTAGGGTTGCCAGACAGGATACAAAACATCCAATTAAATGTGAATGTCAGATAAAGAGTAATTTTTTAAAAATATAATTTGTTGTCAAGTTGGCTAACATTCAGTGTACATACCCCAAATGGCACATGCTATTAGTCGTTGCCAGGGGCTGCTGGGAGGAAAGAATGTTTTAGAAATAGATAGTGGTGATGGATAGAGAAAATTGTGAATATAATTCATGACACTATTGTACACTTAAATTGGAAAAAAGTGGCAAATTTTATGCTGTATCGTTTTTTTAAAAACTCATGTAACATACCAAAACTTTTTTAGTGGGTGGGTTGTATAGTGTGTGAATTGTATTTTAACAAGTCTGTAAAAAACAAACAAAAAAAAAACAACTGTTCATTGCCCACCGGAAACTCAAGTTAGTGGACATCCTGCGTTTTTACTTGCTGATTTTGTCAACCCAACGGCGCAGAGCGCCCACCTCCACTGCTGAGCCTCGCCCCCAAGAGCTGCGTGTTCTTCGTCTTGCCGCCAGGGGGCGCTGTGGGCGGCGGGCGCCAGGCCTGCGCGGCCCCTCTGCCGGCTGGAGGCGGGGCTGCACGGCGGCGCTTCCGCGTGTGTGTAGGCGCGGGGTAGGGCGGGCGGCGACCCGGGCATGGAGGATGCTTCCGCTGGTGCTGCAGCTGGCGGTGCTCGGCGTGGCGCTGGCGGCCGCAGCCCTGACACTGGTGAGGAGAGGGACGGGGGCCGCCGCGGGCTCGGGCTCACCGCTGTCTGTAGAGACGGCCGGCACGCATCCTCTCCTCGCATTGCCCGCCCTTCGACAGGTCCCCTTTCTCCAGGCTTCTCCAGACCTTGACCCGCAGGTCTCTCCTCCTAGACTTTCACACCCCCTGTCTTCCGTTCTTTATATTTGTTTTGCAGCGTCGCCTCCCTCTGTGCCCGGAGCCTTGTACGTTTCTTCACTGGGGGGTCGTGCTTACCAGTCTCCACTCGCTCCCTGGCCCCTGGCCCTCTGTCCACGCACCGTATCAGTCACGACCTCTCCAAGACCCCCTGTCCCCCGCCCCAGGCCTGCTGCCTGTGCAGTTTTGGTTCCAGCTGGGAAGGTCTCGAGCCCCCGGGAGGTGTGGGCTCTCGAGACTCACCCTTTTCCTGATCTTAAACACACAGAAAGGGGTGACGGAGCACTGACGACAGCCAGCTGTTACAGAATGGAGTAAATTATGGATCGGGAAGACCCAGGAGGGACTCAGTAAGACCAAGACACTCAGGCGCGGTGTTGCCTGAGGTCTGGGAGTCGTTATGTCCCAATATTAAATACCCTAAGTTCGCTGCCTCTGAATGAGGCTATACAATAGAATTCAAACTTCGGATTTTTTTTTTTTTTTTTTTGGCTCTTACTCTGGAAACAACCATTGTAGGAACGCTTGCTGATGCATAAGTAATAGACAATTTGCCAAGCGAGCTCTCCCGCACGTAATTTGGAATGAGCCTGCCATGCAGTCAGTAAGTGGCGTTTACTCCCGTAAGCTTCCATAGTAAAAGGAAGTTTCGGCTTCCTTGACGACTCCCATTAGCCCTCCTAGATCGCACTGCTAGGAAGGCGGTTCTTCCTCCTTGCCAGGTTTGCAAACTCCAGAGTTTAGGAACAATTTAATAGGGAAAAAGCAATGTGCCCTGACTACTTGTTGATTTGTGCCTGAGAAAGGGAGATTTCAGGGGTTTTTCAGGGTTTAGAGCAAGTCAGGGTTTCAGTGGGAGCAGATTTGACAGAATCCTGGATTGAATCGGCTTGTTGAATCTATCTGTTGCACAGTTAAATGGGTCCATTGAGGGTGTACTGCAAGTATTTGATCCCACTAGCTTGAAGTGATTATGAAGAGCTACCATTTATTGAGGACTCTTGGTATGTTGGGTATTGTATTCAGTGTTTAACAGGCGCCATCTCTTGTGATCTTCAAAACAATGCTGACATACATGTTATCATTAGCTTTATTTGATGAAACAGACTAGATTGAGAGAGTTCATGAATGAAAATGTCACACAGTTAGTGGAACTTCATTGTTTTTTAAATGCTGGAGCAAGAAATCATGTAAAAAACAACAACAAAAAAACCTAGTTTTGTATATACCCACTTTCCATACATTTTGTCCCTCCACTTCTGAGTTATTTTGAAGCAAATTTAAGACATGACACTATCTGTAAATCCTCAGCGTTTATCTCTAAAGACAAGACTCCCTTTATAAAAATATAATCATAATAAAGTTATCATGGATATTTTTCTTTTTTTTTTTTTTTAAGTTTATTGATTTTGAGAGAGAGAGTACAAGCAGGAGAGGGTAAGAGAGAATCCCAAGCAGGCTCCCCACTGACAGTGCAGAGCCCTATAGGGCTCGAACTAAACACATGGTGAGATCATGACCTGAGCCAAAACTAAGAGTCGGATGCGTAACTGACTGAGCCACCCAGGTGCCCCATGTTATAATGGATTTTTAAAATTTTTAACCATTATTCAGTGATTTCAAATATCCCATCTGTTCAAATGTCTCATGTATATTTTAGTATAGTCCTTCTGTACCACTGAGCATTCACGATAGATACATGTCAAGTATCGTAACCTGTAACAATTTGTCTTTTTTTTTCTCCCTTTCCTTGTCTTTAATAAGTGGTCATTTGTCCTGTAGAGTTTCTCACAATCTGTATTATACTGATTGCATCCTCTTGGTGATTTTTAATATCTACTCTTTCCCCTGAATTTCCTATAAACTGGTAGTAATATTTAGATACTCAGTCGAATGCATGTCTGAGTTTTTTAACTAAAAATGGCATGTGATTGATACTGAATACTTCCTCTTGTATCATATCAGAAGGCTTGTAATATCTGATTTTCTCTGGTGTTCAGAGAACCCAGGAGTTCAGAAGTTTTGTTAGCCTGACTAACCAATTATATAGGTTGTCAACCTAAATCCATTATTTCCCTGGGGGTTGCAGTATGGAATACTCTAATTGTATCATTCCTTTTTCGTGTATTACCTGGAATTCTATAATGAAAAAAAAATCATTCTCAGCTATTCAATTATTCTGACATGTCTTTCAGTTATAAAAGGTAAGACAAAAGGCAAAGTTTTTAAAATAATGAGATGATTCTGTGGCATCTTACAAAGATTATCAATTTTATTAGGATATTGAACTTAGAAATACAATCTAGACACTGGTGTGCAAAATAGGAACCTTTTTTTTTTTTTTTTTGGTCAGGGAGAGGGAGAGTCTAGTGCATGTGCATATGAACAGGGGAATGGGGGGAAGGGCGGAGAGAGAGAGGGGGACAGAAGATCCAAAGTGGGGTCTGTGCTGACAGCAAAGAGCCAGATGCGAGGCTAGAACTCAGGAATCCCCAGAGTAGGAACTCTTAGCCACCAGCTGGGATACTGCCTCCATGCTCCTACTGATCAGATCAAGTTCAGTTTCATTTTGTACCCAGTGCAATATTATAAACGGTCACCACGTTAAAAATGAGTAGCATTCCACAAATTTGTGGATTGACTGTTTTAAAAGCAGAAAGTGTACTAGTAAAAATGGTGTTACAATAAATGGTTCTCTCCAGAGCTCACTCCCAAATAAAAATGGAAGGAAGCTATATAATAGTAGTAGGGCTTGGTGCCAGAGCCTACAAGCTACTTTACTTCAAAATATAATCTATTCTGAATTCAAATCTGAGATAACTGTCAGGAATATATTCTTAAGCATTACTGGTCCCTTCCATGGAGGTGGAAGGGTGGTTCCTTCAAAGCCTTGGTTGATTTGGTCCTAGATGGGAGGTCGGCCCTCATCCCACACATTTCACCTGCACTGTGAACGTAACTTCTGTCACATAGACGTTCAAAGTAGGAATCAGACCTAACTATACACTTGCCAGGGGATTGGAGCTTTGGGGCAACTTAGATTGCGCTTCTAGTGACTGTTCCCTATATGATCTGGGACAGCGCAGGCCTGGGGGTGACAGGTGGGAAGACACAAAGAGCCTCCTAGGCCATTATTAGCACCTCACCAGTTGTAGAAAGGAAAATAACCAGTGCATAAGTAAGGGATTTGAATTTTGGTGTCCCCTCTAGACCATTGTTAATGAACTAAAAACTGAGAGTAAATATTCCACCAAAAAAAAAAAAAAAAAAAATCATGCAAATGATGTATTCTCATATAACAAATGTAAAAAAAGTCAACATAACATAATTTCTTGTTAACATACCTGCTTTTAGGTTTCCTTTATTGCATTTATAACTGCTACGAAAATGCCACATCTCCATCGATATGAAGAAGAGAAGTTCTTCTTAAATGCCAGAGGACAGAAGGAAACTTTGCCCAGCATATGGGACTCACCTACCAAGCAGCTCTCTGTTGTTGTGCCTTCATACAATGAAGAAAAACGGTGTAAGCCCGATTTCGTTCTTTTGGTAAGGGGTCATCTGGGAAGAGAAGGAAGTTTAAGAAGGTCTTTATTGTCTTTGCCAGAACATTAACAGATGTGGGCTGTGGTTAGTGCATAGTGGGAAGGTGTAGTTCAGAAATGGAGAAATAAATATTGGCTGAAAAGGATAAGGTCAGCATCATGGAGTCCTAGGACTGAAGTATTCTAGAGAATAGAAAAGCTAGATGTGAACAGAAAACAGACCTTCCAGATGGGAACAGCCACCGGAGGAAAGTCCCAGGGGAACCTATTAGACTATTTGGACTTTTCCCATAAGTAAACCGAGTGTTCTGGGGCTTGGTACGTCATTTGCAAAAACAGTTTTTCATATAGATTTTTTTTTCTTTAAGTGCCTGTAATGATGGATGAAGCTCTGGGCTATCTGGAGGAGAGACAGGTATCATGTTTTCTCTTTCAATATGATGTGTCTAATCAAAACCAGACTAGATCACGCACTTTAGATTCCAGGCTAGACCCACGGTGAGAGGCAGCGCCAGCCATGGCTGCCAGGGTCACCGGGCCTCCCGTGCTCAGCTTGTTACCAGCCGGCTGTCCGCGAGCAGGCCCAGCACGTGGCACACTACCTCCAGCAGGTTCTGGGTGAACCCAGAACAAACCGGAAAGCTGAAATGTCTCATGTGCCCTCCCACCCACTTCTATCTTCTTGCCTGATGATGAGAGTTAAAATTGAGCGCACCTGCAGACTCTGTGGCAGCACAATGCTGTTGTTACTTTTGTGACTTTTTAAAAAGACATTTATCTGAAAAAGACTTAGACTGAATTTTTTTTATTATTATTATTCAGAGGAGCTCCCCTTGTTTATTTTCTCTTCTCTCCCTGAATAAAGAGAAGAAAAGTGACACACGCCCTTGTTTTGTAGCATCACTTCCTGTTGGAATCTCCTAGGAGAGTTTATGGAAACAAATGAGCTTTATGGCTGGTTCTTTTTTTTTTTTTTTTTTTTTTAGAATATTCCTTGTTTTGATTTTACATTTTATGTGTAAAAGGAACATAGAAGATTCATTGAAAGAGAGGAGAACATATTCAGAAATTAAATTTAAAGAAAAGAGGGAGAGAGGCGCACATGGCTGGCTCAGTCAGTGGAGTGTGCAACTCTTGATCTTAGGGTTGTGAGTCTGAGCCCCATGTTGGGTGTAGAGATTACTTTAAAAAAAAAAAGAAAGAAAAGAGGGAGAAATGGAGCCCTTATTAAATGTGGTGGCTTCTATCTCTTCTATTACATGCGTTCTTTATACCAACCACATAGACTAGGTGTAGAGTTTGTCTGTTTGTTTGTTTTCTTAAATGAGAAAACAGGCCAAAAATATACCTTGCCCAAGGTCATAGGTTGTAGCCTGTGTCCGAAGTGGTCAGCACAGCAAGCATGTGGCTGGCTGCTCCCACCAGTTTGGTGCAGTGGGGGCCACGGAAAGAGCAGGACTCACAGACATTCGGTCAGTGTTTGCTCACTGCTCCTGCCCAGCATTTCCCTTCCCTTTTGGTTCTTGGCGTTTTCATTTCATGTGGCTCGTGCACTTACTCATGTCCTTATGCATATGCAGAGTGATATGCATCACTCTATAACAATTATTATTTACAAACTTAAAGAACAGCTAAACCATCTGATTGTGGTAAGATTTTGTTAAACTGAATAAATGTCCGGAATTTATGTCCCTAGTCTAAAACGAAATTGAGAGAAATAGCTACTACGGTAAAGTTAGAAAAGAAATCAAAGAGCTTGCATCTCGGGTTAGGGGACAGAAGTGAAGGAAAAAACCCACGAGTTAGTAAGGATTCTTAACTGTTCTTGCCTCCCTCCCCAGCCAGACAGAAGCCAAGCAAATTCATAGCAAATTGGGACGTGTTACATAGGATGCCCCTGCTGGTACTTGGGAAAGGCAAATACCGGAAGGGCAGTGTGAGGCAGGAGTGACGGCCATCTCTGGTAGTCTCTGCTGTGACAGTTGTCTGTTTTGGTTAGTTTTGACTTACGGACCCCCATTTGGTTTAGAGTAAGGATATATTTTCCAGAGTAAACAAAGACGGAAGGAAAAAAAATTGTCATTTAAACTCTTTGCAATTTTATCAATTCTTGATGGCATTTATGCCAAATTGAGGTATTTTATCTGTGCTTCTTGCAGAAGCAAAATCCTTCGTTCACGTATGAAGTGATAGTAGTTGATGATGGCAGCAAAGACCAAACTTCAAAGGTGAGTAAATTTGCCTGTAGATAGAAGTAGATAGAAATATAGAATAATTTAGCAAAAGTGAAGTCTTATTTCCAGTCCTCAGAGAACACTAACGCTGTGTCAGCACTCTGTTGTTACACTGTGAGTAGTCAGGAAAGCAGAGAGATCTCACCTATGGAGAGCTGGAAGAGAAGACGCCTGCTGTTCCACCGCTCCATAAGACCAGGGAGGCTTTGAGGATCCTCAGACGGGCAGAAAACATGTACAGCAATTCACCGTGCCCGCTGGGCACCTTCTTTGCCTACCCGTATGCTGTTCCTTTTTTCTTAGGCATATTTTTTTTCCTTAGGTTCCACTTTGCCTTACAGTTTCTAAGCAGTCATGCAAATAGTAAGATGCCTTCATATCTGACATTGGGTATGAGATAGGTCCTTTGGCATACCTCTATCTGGATTTACCCATGGGAGGTTGTTTGTATCTTAAGAGTATTACCCTCTCACATACCTGCATTCTGACACCTATAGCTGCAAAGCTGCTAGAAAAAATAAAAGCTGGTCTTCCAGGAGTGCACACACCAAATGAGAATAGCTTCACGCTCTCTATGGAGATGAGGGTCAAAAGGAGAAGGGGTTGGGGCACCGCACCGGCTCAGTTCGTAGAACGAGTGACTCTTGATCTCAGGGTCATGAGTTCAAGCTCCACGTTGGGCATGGAGCTTACTTAAAAAAATGAGGGGGGGGCGTTGCTGTTGATGAAGAGAGGTGATATAGAAAGGTGATGTGGAAAAGCAAAGGGCATGGACCATACTACAATGGAATGATGACTAAATGAGTGATGAAGAGATGTGTGTAGCAAATACAGATCACTCTTTCATGGCTTTGATTATAAATCAAAAAGTAATGGCAGTTGAGTGAAAAGATTTGGAGGAAATGGTTCAGGATATGAACAACTTCTCTGGGGAGTAAGATCAGTTGCTGACATGTAAGTAAGTCATTAAGTGGTGGGGGCGATCACAAGTGTGTACCAGTCGATCAACGCATGGGTTTTATTATATCAGGCAGCTCATTGACTTAAAAAATGGAGTCAAAATAAGAGACAGCCACTCCCTGTTGTGATGTTGCCTCTGCAGGAAGGTCAATTGTGACTTCAACCTAGTGGGTCATGGTTCTTGGCACCAGGAATTCGACAACTCTGGCCACTAAAATGCACAGTGCGTATAATCCAATCAGAAGAACAGGGCAACTGGAATAGCAGTATTTAAGCTAAAGTCAGAAACTCGGTTTATATTCCTGTCTTAGAATCCAAGTTGATATTCTGACTTTTATATAATTTGACAGGTAGCTTTTAAATATTGCCAGAAATACGGAAGCGACAAAGTACGAGTGATCACGCTGGTGAAGAATCGTGGAAAAGGCGGAGCTATTAGGATGGTAATACATAGTTTCAGCATTTTTATCTAAAACGTAAACATTTTTTTATTTTATTTATTTATTTTTTTATTTTTTTTAATATTTTTTTATTTATTTCTAGGAGAGAGAGAGAGAGACAGACACAGCATGAGCAGGGGAGGGTCAGAGAGAGACGGAGACACAGAATCTGAAACAGGCTCCAGGCTCCGAGCTAGCTGTCAGCACAGAGCCCGATGCGGGGCTCGAACCCACGAACCGCGAGATCATGACCTAAGTGAAAGTCGGACGCTTAACCGACTAAGCCACCCAGGCGCCCCCGTAAACATTTTTTTAATAACTTCTTTTGCAGACTAATATGTTTGTTTTCTATAGCTGTCTAATTGAATACCACCATTTCAAGTTAGTGGTAAATTAGTTTGGTTTTTTTGTTTGTTTGGTTTTAGTGTTTTTTTTAATTTATTTTTGAGAGCCAGCACGAGCAGGAGAGGGTCAGAGAGAGAGGGAGATACAGAATCCAAAGACAGGCTCCGGACTCTGAGCTAGCTGTCAGTACAGAGCCTGAGGTCGGGCTCCAACCCATGAACCGCGAGATCATGGCCTGAGCCGAAGTCAGACGCTGAACCGACTGAGCCACCCAGGCGCCCCTAAAAGGCAATTTATCTTTAATTGAATTTGAGCCATATTAAGGTTGAGATACCAAGTAGTGGTATCTGGAATAGCCTGGTAGAGAAGATGTGCGTGAGTAATCCACATGCATCAGATGATAGGTGAACCCGTTAGGTTGGCAAGGAAGAAGGTATAGAGAAAAAGGACAGCTGGGAACCAAGCCTTGGGGAAATGAGGCTCATGAGGAAGAACAGTCTGAGCAGTGAGAAGGGATAGGATGTGACTGAATGACTAAGAGTGGGAACCGTGAACATAGACTCCCTCTTCAAGAAGTTTGGTGGTGAAGTGAAAGCCGTCATTGGTAGAGTGGAGAATAGCAAGCATTAAAGAACCTCCTTTAAAAAATAAAATAATAGGGGTGCCTGGATGGCTAGTTGGTTGAGTGTCTGACTCTTAATTTCTACTCAGGTTATGATTCCAGGATCATGAGATCAAGTCCTGTGTCAGGCTCTGCGCTGAGCATGGAGCCAGCTTGAGATTCTCTCCCTGTCTCTCCCTCCCTCCCACTCTCCCAGCCCCACCCTGCCTCTCTCCTCTGCTTGTGTTTTCTTTCTCTAAAATAATTTTTTTTAAGATAAAATAAAGTGGCTTAAACAAGATTTAAAGCCAAAGACATTTTTCCATAATGTTAAATAATTACCTCCAGTTCACCCTTAACATGTATCACTGAAATAGTCCTTCGTAATTGTTTTTTTCAGTTTCTTGTCCAGATATTAAATAAACCATTTATATTCTGCTTTTTGACCTGTATTCTTTTTTTTTTTTTTTTTGAGAGAGCGAGCGAGAGAGCAGGAAAGAGGGGCAGAGGGAGAGAGAGACGGAGAGAGAGAGAGAATGAATCTTAAGCAGGCTCCACACTTTGCACAGAGTCTGACACAGTGCTTGGTCCCACAACCCTGGAATCATGACCTGAACGGAAATCAAGAGTGGGACTCTCAACAGACTGAACTACCCAGGCACCCCTCACCTGTATTCTAATTGATATGATTCCCCCCCCCCCAAAAAAAATTAGAGAAACTAATTAGTGGGCTTATCCCATAGAATAAAATGATCAATTTTGTTTACATTTGTATATGTCTTATCTATATTAATGTACTGTTATGCGATATCATAAGCTATATTCTTCTCTATCAAGCCGTACATATGTTTATACTTAAGAAACAATGAATTCACTCAAATGAACCGTGAATTAAGAGTTGATGTATGGTTTCCATGTGAAATATACACTGATAGAACTGTATTTTGCACAAAAGACCAACTGATTCAGGATTGAGAGGCATAATTTTGCAAAGTGTCAGATGCTTCAAATAACATAAAATAGTATTTGGATATATCCATGCTTCCCAGATTTTAGTGACATTTCATATTTCTTTATTCAACAATTAATTTAAACTACTTTAGATTCCATAATAATACTGGGATGCCTTGGTGGCTCAATCGGTTATGCGTCCGATTTCAGCTCAGGTCATGATTTCATGGTTTGTGGGTTCGAGCCCTGCTTTGGGCTCTATGCTGACACTTCAGAGCCTGGACTCTGCTTCAGATTCTGTGTCTTTCTCCCTGCCCCTCTCCAGCTCATCTGTCTCTCAAAAATAAACAAACATTCCAAAAAAATTAAAGAATATTAAAGATCTATCATCTGACGATGGGTTTTACAGTAAGTCTGTATATATTATATTTGTTGAATTCACTTATAAATATGTTCTTCACATGCTGTCCTAAAGTAGCTCCTTATATGTACACAGTGCATATATGATGTATATGATCGATATCTTACTTTTGATCTTACTGATGTGGGCTATCTCTTATTCATCCAAATATATTTTCTTATCATGATATTTTCCAAGGTGTTAGTGGTAGGATCTCACAAAGTTTTTAAAATCATGAACTGGGCATTAGATACATGTGGAAGGATCTTATCAATGTAATTTTTTTCAGTAAACTTTGACATCCTTCTGCCATTTCACACCTAGTATTAGATATTAGATTATCTAATATTAGTTATTTTAAGTAAAGCAGAACAAACTGATATGTCATTGATTTTAACCTTAATATTAAGCAACTCTCTTTTAATTGAAATGTTTACATACAGGGTATATTCAGTTCTCGAGGAGAAAAGATCCTTATGGCAGATGCTGATGGAGCCACAAAGTTTCCAGATGTTGAGAAATTAGAAAAGGGACTGAATGATCTACAACCTTGGCCTGTGAGTATAAAAGTATAGATTAAATGATCTTCAGTCATTTCACAGGGAGTCTAAAGTAACATTAAAATGGAACTTACAAGGATGCCTGGATGGCTCAGTCCATTAAGGATCTGACTCTTGCTCTCAAGCCTTGATCTCAGGGTTGTGAGTTCAAGCCCCATGATAGACATAAAGGCTACTTAAAAAAAAAAAAAAATGGAATTTACATATAAGTTTAAAAATTGTTGTTTTTTTTGGTGTGAAATTCCTGTATACAGTCCCACAGAAAAGCTAACCATTTTATTATAAACATTCACTGATGGTCTAAGATTAACTTGAAAATTATTTAGTTGATATTCTGGCTGTCTCTCTTGATTTTCAGTCCCTTCTATCAGAGTTTTAATATTTACTATATATGTTCAGCTAAGGTTTTTACTTAAAAGCATAGATAGAGCCTCCCAGGTAAACATGTGAAATGAAACTGGATCATAGAATCTTGTTTTTGATGAAACAAGCAAACCTATTCAGGAACCACTCAGAAAAGATTATGTGCAACTTCATGCCATAATTTCAAAAGTGGAGACTGACTTTTATTCAGCATTTGAGATTCATCCATATTGCTCTGTTTATCAAAATTTGTTCCTTTTCATTGCTAAGCGATATTCCATTGATTGGGCATATGACAGTTGGTGTATCCATTCAACCGTTGAAGAACATTGGGTTGTTTGCAGCATTTGACAACGACAAATAAAGCGTATCAACATTTTGTTTAAAAATAAAGAAAACAAAAAAAATGTAAGTTAAAGAAAGAAAAATCCTGGTGCCATATCTACTTTTTAAAGGCCACTTAGAGAAAGATGAATTTACCAAATTCTGAGATTTTTACCACATAGTCCCAATCTGGAGAGAGTCAGACTGAGACAGTGAATAAGCATTCTGGGACAATATGAAACAGTACGCCTCCCTACCATCACACAGTATCCCAGGATTTTAGTAGCAGCAAGAAAAACTGCTAGGGCTTGCCATTTTTAGCTCTTCAAGCTAAGTATAGGGCACAGATCCCTGTGATTAGATCCATTCCTCAGTGGAGTGTATCCTTGTACAGGACATGACAAAATCTCACAAGAGCAAACACAAATAACGCACCAAAACTCCACTGAGTTCTAGGGGAGCTCCCTCCCTCCCCCAGGCCTTGAAACTCTAGTTCAGAGGGGGAAACAGGCTATGAAAGGTAGAAGTACAGGCTTCCCCTCCTATCCAGAAGCAGAACGTTCTCCTTAAGCCCAGACGGCATAAAGCAAAGAAGCAATTACCATTAATCCATGTGGAAAAATTGTTTAATGTTCCCAGACCCAAAAAATAACCCCTCTTAAGCTTTTCTGACACCTTCAGACACATTTTGCTAACAGATAATACAAAATAAATCGAGATAAAGCAGAGATGCTCACAGACACAGTTCAGAGCTCTGGCAGCTTGATGTTGAGATTCTGCGTGTAGTTCTGGGGAAGCAGCAGCTTGGCGGTGCCAAGCTCACTGGTCAGAGTGAGCGCTGCCTCTGTGACAGTTCCCTGCAAAACACATGCTGCACACTGTTTATAAAAATCCTCTTCATAGTTCTTTCAGTTAGCAAGAACAGGTGTTGATGCCGGTCATTTATAAAAGCAACATGGCCTAACTTGCACTTTTGAAAAGCAGGCGATACCTATATATCAAGGAAAATTCCCTTGTGCTGTACAAGCGCTACCCATGTTAATCACGACAAAATTTAATGAATCTCAGCTATACCAACATACTACTGTAGAAAAAGAGAGTTTCATACAGAAGTATCTTTGCTGAAGAAATAGTGAAACTAATTCCACACCACAAGCATTTGAAGAAGTGAGGACAAAACAACAGAATGATATTGAAAGAAAAATTCTAGAACTAAGGGAATGAATTGAGGGCCAAAATAAGATCAGTAAATAGAACTATCTGTGAATGAAATAGACCTAATTTAGAACTGATCTAATCATTATTATTATCTGTTTGTTAAGATAGTCCCTGTTCATTATAGCAAAAACTGAACAATAATAAAAAACCCTCAAGAGCAAAAAGTTAATAATTATAAAACTTCGTGTCCTACTCCAGAAATAAATATTCATTTAATTTCATGGCTTGTGAAGTATTCCATCTCTCCTTTCACCATCACCCACGCCCTTTTTCTTTCTAGTAGTTTCTCTTTAAGATACTAAGTGAATTAACTAATATAATTCTTAAAAGAATTCTTTCTGAAAATATCACTTTTTCCTGTGCTATTCAAAACAGTAGCTACTAGCCACATATGGCTACTTAAATTTAAATTAGTTAAAATTAAATAAAATTTTAGTTCCTCACTAAATTTTAAATTTTAGTTCTCACTGGCCACATTTCAAAACCTAATTGGCTAACACAGATACAGAGCATTTCCATCATCACAGAGAGTTCTGTGGGACAGTACTGCTTCATACCATATGATAGGAAATTATTATTGAATATGTTACATGTTCACTCTTACTAAAAAAAGTATTTCTTCTTCTACGTCTTAGTGAAAATAAGCTAAATGAAAATTCAACTAGTACAGTTGTTGGGTCTGATTTCCTAGTTCTCCCCAGACAACCCACAAAGATTTGGTAAATGTTTCTAATGCATTATGCCTCTAGCTTGGGGGGAGCTGTGAGTGGGAGGGAGGGCGGAAGGTGTCAAATTGTTTGCAGCTGACTTTATGTCATTCTACATAGGGCAAAGAAAAATTAAGTGATTTAGCCAAACTTAGAGGGTGAACCAAACAATAAACAGGAAAAAAATCTGAACCTCTGTGAATCCAATTCCCTTTATACGACTCTGAAAAGGAAAGGAATTCTGATGCCTTTTTTCCCCCTTATCATAATCTAATTTACTGCACTGTTACTGTACATGTTGAGTTTTAAACAATGAAAGCATTTGATTATGATTAAGCTTTTAATTCACAGTCTTGGTCTACAGCACCTCAAGGTACTTCTAATTATTTAAGACTGTATCACAACTCACTTGAATGAATTTGAACTATGCATCATATATCTCTTTTCGAAGGAGGCAGATAAGTGACACAGTTCCAAAGTCCATTGTCTGGATCGATTCGGTAATAATTACTTTTGTTGAATCGGGACCCTGCCTACTCATAATTGTGACAAAACCTATACACAACCTGTCATTGGTCTCAGAAAACTTGCACTCTGAAGCTAACATTCATAGGGGAATTAGAAGGAATCTTAATTATCTAATTCAGGGGATGGCAGACCTCTTCTGTAAAGGCCCACGAAGTGAATATTTTCATCTTCAAAGCCATACAATGTCTGTTGCTACTCAACCCTGACTGTAGCACGAAAGCAGACCTAGATAATACATAATTGAATGACCGTGCCTGTGTTCTAGTAAAACTTTATTTACAAAACCAAGCAGCAGGCCAGATTTGGGCCACAGGCTATATAGATTATAAACCCTTACAAATGATTCAGTCATTTATCCAGTATTAGAAACTTTTTGTGCCTGCCAACTGATCTTTCAGTGTTTGCTTGCATAGCGGTAGTGATGCCCAAGCAGCCCATCTATCTCAACTCAGTTACAGAGTTCCTTTTACATTAAATTCAAATACGCCTCCTTTTGATCACCCTATTTGGTTGGTTCTGTTTTTCATAGCTACACAAAATAGTCTACTTTGTGACAGCCCTTTGGATAGTTAAAGCTACTTTCCATGTGTTGTCTCCATTCTAAGCTATCAATAATAGTTCTTCAGTTTTTAAGCAGCATATTTCTTTTTCTTATCATCCTGGTTATTTTCCACTGAAGATGCTTCAGTTAGTGTGGATCTGGTCACCACCTTTACATTGTTACCCTCATATCGCCAACTCTTTCACATGCAATGCCATTGAATCTTGCCTCCCTGTCCTCAAACTGGCACAGTTATTTTTGTTTCTGTTTCTTTTGCCTTGTTTTACTTAGGAAAGGAAGTATGTTTCTTCACTAAACATCAGCATATTCGATTTTTGTTTCTCAAGGTGTAGGGCTTTTTTCCCCCATCTTTAATGCAATTGCCATTCCCTTCTCAATTCATTTAAGTCACAAATTTGATAAGTGTGGCTTGCGTATATTCCCTTGAGCCCTAATAAAAACGTACCAGAACAGTTCTGAAAATGAAATAAGAACATGTGTGTCAAAGTCGTGAAGTCCTGTTACGACCACATGACTAACCCACTAGATGGCGGTAGTTAAATGTCTTTTACAGCATCGTGCTGACTCTCCAGAACGTTTGTAATGGCTCCTAATGTTTTCTCAGTTGATTTTATTTTTAATTGCAACAAAAATAAGTTTACTATTATTCTGTATTTTCAATTCCTCTTAGAGTTCTGGTCAGATTATTCTTAATGAATTTAGAAAAGTTGAGTACAATTTCTTCTCTAAGAAAGTCTTTTAAGTTTTTAAATTAAATGTATGTAATTTAGGCAGAGCTTTGTGTAACACACAAATAAAATAGGGATTTACATTTAGTTCCAAATATTTTATCTGTAACATCTTTTTTTCTCTAATTGCAAAGCTTTTATCCCAGCTTTTCAGTTTCTTAACCAGTAATTATGCTATCTCTTAGTAAAATATGCTTAGGTTTGCAGTAATTTTTCTAAACAAAAATGTATGATGATCACTTGTTTAGTGGCTTAACTATTCACAGTAGAACCAAAACTTCATGTACAGGTAAAACAGATGATAAGAAGTCTACCATCCATAACTATAGAGTCATTTCTCAGGCCATGACTTTGGATCTTAATTTCTGATTTAGACATAGTTCTAAGAAACTTAGTTTTTAGGTCTTGAAGGGCAAAAATGATTAAAGGTAACATATGAAAGTGATATGAAGTAAAATTGCATTGACAAAAACTATAGGAACAAATATTCACCACCACCACCCCATGCCCAAACACACACCCTTCAGTCCAGAGCAATTGCTACCTAATGGCCCTGAATGTTCCTTTGTTTTCAATTCAGTAATCCTGAGCCAAAATGTGGTTTTGGCACACCAATATTTCATATCTGTATGCATGGTTTGGCTTTTTCCTTAAACAGGAACAGGAGAATTATTGTTGCCTTTTTTTTTTTTTTTTTTTTTTTTGTGGTCCGTGGGCAGGTCCGAGAGCCTGTTAGGTTTGTGTCACCCTCTCAGATGACCGAGAATCCAAAAGAGATCCCTTAATTTCCCAAATCATTTGTTTTATAGACCCAGCAATCTGGTGAGATCTTTGTGAAAATCAAACAAGGGAGAAAAGAAAAATTAAGAAGATAGTTTTGAAAATGTAAAAAGAGGAAGACTATATGTAATGGACCTTTCAGGACAGTCTGTCTCAGCAGATCACAAAGTGTGTTTCCCACACCTTTGAAGGACAAGAGCTGCCTATCAAAGCAGGTATATACTGCCAACAAACCTGGTTTGAAAGTGGATATCTCTTAAGAACAGGGAAAGCAAAACTTTTTTTCTAAAGGGCCAGAGGGTAAATATTTTAGGGTCTCTGTTGCAATACTCTTTTTTTTAACAACACTTGAAAAATCATTCTTGCTCACAGGTCATGCAAAAACAGGCAGCAGGCTGTTTTTGGCCCACAGATCATGGTTTACCAACCTTGTTCTAGAAGATTGAAACCTTGATGTTAACCATGATTTTTGCTAACCACAGAACATCTTCATAAATTTAATAACCTCACGATTGTCAAGAGAAAATTCCCTAATTTAAAAGGCAGGAAAATAATTAAGCATCTTTTATCAACTAAAAGGAAGAAAAATAGCAGGTGTTGCCAAATTTATCTGTTGAGTGTGCAGTGTGATACAGTATTTTCATAGAACGAGTTAAAAGTAAGACTCATAGGTTTGGGGTATACCGGGGTGGCTCAGTTGGTTGAGTTTCCAACTCTTGATTTCAGTTTGAGTCACAGTCTCCCACTTTATCGGTTTGAATGAACCCTGAGTCAGGTTCCAGAGTGGCAGTGAGGAGCCTGCTAGGGATTCTCTGTCTCCCTATCTTTCTACACTTGCCCTGCTCATGCTCGCATGTGCTCTCTCTCTCTCTTTGTCTCTCTGTCTCTGTCTTTCAAAATAAATAAGTAAACTTTAAAAAAACTAATCAAAATGTTTAAATAATTCACATCCATTGATCCAGTAATACATATCTCTTAATCCAGCTTTGAGAAACGTATCTTAAGGAAATAATTAAGAATGTGTATAAAAATAAATTTTCAAGGATTTTTGCTTATTTTTTAATACAGTGATGTTTTTTAAAGGGAAGTAAAAACTAGAAACAATGTAAAGTGTTCAATATCACTTTACACAAGTTGAATTCATTGTAATAAAGGATGCTTTTCATTGTATATAATTAAGTGAAAAAACTTTTTTTTAAAATTTTTTTTTAATGTTTTTATTTATTTCTAGGAGACAGAGAGAGAGAGACAGCGTGAGCAGGGGAGGGTCAGAGAGAGAGGGAGTCACAGACCGAAACAGGCTCCAGGCTCTGAGCTGGCAGTCAGCACAGAGCCTGACGCGGGGCTCGAACCCACGAACCGCGAGATCATGACCTAAGCGAAAGTCGGACGCTCAACCGACTAAGCCACCCAGGCGCCCCAGGAAAAAACATTTTTTGAGACAGAGGGCCTGAGCATGTGCCCAATGGGAGAGGGGCAGAGGGAGAGGGAAAAAGAGAGAATTTTCAGCAGGCTCCAAGCTCAGGGCAGAGCCTGACAACAGACTCCATCTCATGACCATGAGATCATGATCTGAGCTGAAATCAAGAGTCAGACGCTTAACACACTGAGCCACCTAGCCACCCCACCCAAAAAAAGTTTCAAACATCTAGATATATAGAGAGAGGTACCTGTAGTTGTATCTAGTTATCTGCCTGTGAAATAATGTATTAACATCGATTGCCTGTGGTTTGTGGAATTATGGGTATCTTTTCAAGTTTATTTCTAACAATAAAACTATTGCTTTTGAGGATAACTGGGAATAAGATTTTTAAATTTTTTAAATGAATATAACTTTTTCCTTACCTCAGTACTTTTTATGCTAACGTTTTCCATTTCTGCCCATATTGGATAAATATGACTGATTTCATCATAAATTGTTTCAACTTCATTTCTATAAACCTGTCTCATTTGGAGTCACATTTGCCTTATGGAGGCAATGTGAATATGCCAATTTCCACTTCCAGTTTAGTAGGTTTCTTAACTTCAGGTGCAGAGTTCAGATGCACCTGGATTCAAATTCCATGTGACCTTAGACAAGTTAATCCATCCACTTCATTTTCCTCATCATTGATATATAGACAGTGAGCCTAAATTCATAATCCTGAGGTAATGATTAAATTTTTAAAAATGTATGTCAAATGTTTAGCACGTGTTCAGCACTCAATAACCATCACCTCTAATTATAAACAGTAGTCCTTATGCTTAATTCTCAGAGCTAATTTTTGTAATGTTTTTATTTATTTTTGAGAGAGAGAGAGAGTGTGTGTGTGTGAGCAGGAGAGGGGCAGAAAGAGAGGGGGAGACACAGAATCCAAAACAGGCTCCAGGCTCTGAGCTGTCAGCACAGAGCCAGACGCAGGGCTTGACTCACAAACTGCGAGATCAAGACCTGAGCTGAAGTCGGATGCTTAACCAACTGAGCCACCCAGGCGCCCCTTACAGCTAATTCTAATGTTACTGTTTATAGTTGTTAATGTAACAAATAGACTAGTTCTTCTAGTCTGTTCCTTTTCTCCAGTGAATTGTGAGAAAATACTTAAATGGAAAATTATCAAGGTTCTGATTAAACATTTCATTCTAGAAGACAATATGGTACCAGTTTTTACCACCTTTAAAAGCTAGCTGTAGTATTTCGATAACTGAAATACTCATTTTTTCAGTACTACAAAAAAAATTAGTGATAATCTGAAAAAGGCATGAAAGAAAGACTCCATGTTTACATACATTGTCTAATATGAGTAGTTTTAAAAACAGGACTAACTTTTCCTGAAGAATAACTGTTCTAAAGCCTATTTAGATGAATTCCTTGTGATAGTGATGTCAGTAGCACAGATTCAATTCTTACATCAGAACTGCAGATGTAAAGTTTTTAGCTTTTAAATGTTTTTTGTTTTGTTTTGTTTTGTTTATTTCTAGGAGAGAGAGAGAGAGAGAGAGACAGCATGAGCAGGGGAGGGCCAGAGAGAGAGGGAGTCACAGACTGAAACAGGCTCCAGGCTCTGAGCTGGCAGTCAGCACAGAGCCCAACGCGGGGCTCGAACCCACGAACCGCGAGATCATGACCTAAGCGAAAGTCGGACGCTTAACTGACTAAGCCACCCAGGCACCCCTAGTTTTTAGCTTTTAAATGAAAGCTTTTGGGTTTTATTTGTTTTTAATTTAATTAAATGGCATTTTAATTCTACTCAGTCTCTTAAAGGTGGAAGGAAGTCCTTTTTTTTCTCCCCCTCGGTAACATTACTTTTCATTTTGTATTTAAAGTTGAAGCTTATTTGCCATATACTAGTTGAACCTTTTATATGGTTATTCTTTAAGAAAAGCATTCTCGTGGCGCCTGGGTGGCTCGTTCAGTTAAGCCTCCTACTTCGGCTCAGGTCATGATCTCACGGTTCATGGGTTCGAGCCCGCATCCGGCTCTATGCTGAGTGCCAGCTCAGAGCCTGGAGCCTGTTTCAGATTCTGTATCTCCCTCTTTCTCTGACCCTCCCCTGCTCATGCTTCTCTCTCTCTCTCTCAGAAATAAACATTAAAAAAAAAAAAAAAAAAAAGAAGAAGCATTCTCAGGGCACCTAGGTGGCTCAGTCATTTCAGCATCTGACTCTTGATTTCCAGCTCAGGTCATGACTCCAGGGTTGTAGAATTGAGCCCTGTGTCCAGCTCTGCTCTGAGCATGGAGCCTGCTTAAGATTCCCTCTCTCTCCCTCTCTCTCTCTCTCTCTCTCTCTCTCTCTTTCTCTCTCTCTCTCTCTCTCTGGCCCTCTCCCTTGTACATGTTCTTTCTCTCTCTCAAACATAAGTAAATATGTATGTAAATAAGTAAAAATAGAATAAAGAAAAGCATTTCTCTCCCTTCCTGAGCAAAGTACCTCTGCCAGAAAAAGAAGGGAAGAAATTATTCCTACTAATAAATGGTAGGTAAAATATATAACAGATAATTTCCGAGAGAAATATCTAATAGCCTATAACATTTCCCAAAGTTTACCTTTTTATTAAAAAGAAAAGGAAATTAGGAGTGCCTGGGTGGCTCATTTGGTTAAGCATCTGACGATTGATATTAGCTCAGGTTTCACTGAGATCAAGCTCTGCATGGGGCTCGGCACTGATGGCTCAAAGCCTACTTAGAATTCTCTCTCTGTGCATTCTCTCTCTCTGCCCCTCCTCTATTCCCTCTTGCCCTCTCTTTCTCTAAAATAAACATTTAATGTTGAAAGGAAGGGAGGGAAGGAGAGAGGGAGGGAAAGCAAAGGGACAGGAAGGAAAGGGAAGAAAAAAAGGAAATTAGGTCACATGTGGTTATATTTTTCCCTTTTCAAGTTAGCAAATTTAAAGTGAGAATTATTAGAACTGGCAAGGATTGGATGAAGTATTCGATATTATACTCATTTAATGGGGATATAAAGAGCCTTTTAAAGAATAATCTGGCTCATCTATATTTCAGACATTCAAACTTTCAACTTAGTTTTCTACTTGTATGGTTTTTTTTCCAAAGAAGGAAATCCAAAGTACAATTAGAGTTTTATATTCACAGATGTTATTTTGGGCACCTTTCTAAAAGCATGAAATTAGAAATAGTCACCACATCGGCAAACAGTGAAAGTATGGTAAATCTTTACGGTGAAATATAATATTGCCCTTCACACTGACATAAAAAAGAAAGATGGACATGCCACACTGCTACAATAAATTCTTGAAAAATAAACCTGAATCTTATCAAGCTTCCAACTTGAACAACCAGTTTACAGGAAATACAGGGAACAGAGGAGCACGATAAATGTCAACAGTGTGGATACAGTCAACAAAATCCAAACCCTAGGAAAGTCTACAAGACAAGTTACCTAGTTTCTTCAACAAATAAGTATTAGAAAACAAGTAGGGAGAACCCACAGGTAAAAGAAACATCAACCAGTTTGTTGGCTGGGGTAATGATGAGGGGCTGTAGAAGAAGCAAGATTGGCCATGTATTGGCGTGTTGGTTTTTATTTTTTTCTTTCATTTTTTAAAATGTATTGATAATTGTGCCACATTGTGGATACATGGGGGTTTCATTTTCCTATTCTCTCTACTTTTATGTATGTTTGAAAATACCCATAGTAAAAAGTTGAAAAACAATGAACTTGAACATAAGAAATGGAAAAGAACATGATATATAGATGAAAGTCAGGTATGGTTTTAAATGCAAAGAAAAAAAGAATACAAGGAAATATGAAATACTCTCAGTGGCTGCTTTTGGTAGTGAGATTATACATGACTTTTCTCTTTTGTAATAAAGTTTCACTATATGTAGATTTATGTGCTTAACCATTTTTTAATAATAAGCACTTTTTAAATTTTGTGTTTTTTTGTGAATGGTCTAAAGATCAAATGGTACAAGAAGATAAACAGTGAAAAGAGGCCCACCCTTCATTGCTCAGTCACTTAGTCTCAGAAGTAACCAGTGTTATTTATTTCTTATATATATCCATCTGGAAGATGTGTATAGGTATTCTTTATTTAAAAATGCAGATTGTAAAACTACTCACTGTTCTGTTGTTTCCACTGAGTGATGTAGCTTGGAGATTGAGCCACATTTATACAGCGAAATGCTTCTTCATTCTTGCACAATATCATAACTAATGCCTTTGGATAGACCTGCAGGATTGCTTTGCTTCTTCAAGCAACACTGAAATGGTTAGCCCTGCATGAAAGTTCTTTCCCACATATACAAGTTCATTTACAGGAAAATTCCTACTGGTGGAATTGGTGGGTCAAATTACATGTATATTTTGATCATGTATAGTTTTGATCATAGTTGTCACATTGCTGTCTGTAGAGTGCATAGGCACCATACCGTAAACACCACCATATTGTAAAACTCTTGAGATAAGTGTGATAGAGGATGTTTTCAGTTGTTTAAGAGCTATTTTCACTTCCTCTTTTATGAACAGTCTGTTCAGAGCCTTTACCACTATTTTCTAACTGAGTTGGGTACTTTGATAATAATTTGTAGGGCACTTTAGCATTTTGGAAGTAACCGTTTTGTTCGTAATATAAATTACCAATATTTCCCCCCAATTTATTTGTCTTTTAATTTTGAATATGCTTGGATTTTTGTTGTTTTGCCACAGATTTTTTTAAATGTTTATTTTAAGATGAGGGGAGGGGTAGAGAGAGAATCTCAAGCAGGCTCTGCGCTGTCAGCACAGAGATTTCATGAACTGTGAAATCATGGCCTGAGCTGTAATCACGAGTTGGATGTTTAAGCAACTGAGCCACTCAGGTAATCCTTCACACAATTTTTAAAATATTTATTGTCAAATTGATCTTTTCTTCTAGATTTTGTGTACTTATGGTTTCCTTGATATCATTTAAAAAATTATTCCTGATATTTTGCACTTAAATTCTTCATGTATCTGAAATATATCGTAATGTTCAATATGAAGCCCTGGTTCAACTTAATTTGGTTCCCAAGTGGCTACCCAGATGTCCCACAGCATTTCTCAATTCATCTTTTCCCCAATGCTTGAAAATGTTATCTTTATCATATTCTAAATATCCATATTTGTGTGTGCATGTGTGTTTCTGGCTCTTCCATTCTAGTTCATGGACCTATCCCTATTCTAGTACCGTAATTTTAATTATTATAGCTTTATAATGTATATTAAGTCCTCTAAGGTTAGTCCTTCCTCATTGTTACAATTTTCCTGGCTCTTTTGGTTCTTTATTTTTCAATATTAACTCTAAAAGTTAGCTTATCTAGTTTAATGAAAAAATATTTTGGTATTTCTATTACTATGGCAATAAATTTAAAGATTAATTTTAGGGAGAATTGATTTTTTATACTGTCAGCACATCTTCTCATTCATGATCATGGTATGCCCTTCTGTGTTGGATCCTTTTGTTTCCTTTGGTAGCAGATACATGTTTGTTTGTTTGTTTTTATTTTGATATTGCTACATTTTTGTTACGTTTATTTCTAGATTTTCCTTCCTTGATGTTACAAATAGTCTTCCATTATGTTTTCTGATTGTACACATGAAGACTAAAGCATGATATATAGTCATTTTGTATCCACTCATCTTTTTTAATTGCCTTAATGTTTATAGTAGTTTTTACTGTAGCAGTTGATAATCTTGGATTTTCCAGAATATAATGATTATATATATAATTATACCATCTATAGACACTCCTTTTCTTTCTAATACCACTATTTTCCCCTCTAACGATGTTGATACAGTGTTTTTAATCAGAAAAATTATTTAAAAATATGAATTTTCAAGTCGTACATGCCCCTGATATTTAGCCTTGAGTATTGTCCTCTTAGTAAGTATAATTAGGCTCTTTGAAGCTATACAGATTCTGAACACTTCAGTAAACCTTTAAAGATATTGAATGTGACTTAAAAAAAATCAGTGCCTAAAAATGAGGTACTTGCCTTGACACTAAATATTTTTATTAATATTTATTTTATTTTTTAAAATTTTTGTTTAAATTTTAATTAGTACACAGTACAATATTGGCTTTAGGAGTAGAACTCAGTGATTCATCACTTATATACAGCACCCAGTGCTGATCACAGGTGTCCTCCTTAGTACCCATCCCCCATCTAGCCCATCGCCTATCCCTCTCTCCATCAACCTTCAGTTTGTTCTCTGTGGTAAGAGTCTCTTGTGGTTTGTTTCTCTCTCTCTTATTTTCCCCCCTTCCCATATGTTCATCTATTTTGTTTCTTAAATTCCACATGAGTGAAGTCGTATGGTATTTGTCTTTCTCTGACTGACTTATATCGCTTAGCATAATACACATTTAATTACTGATATTCAAATATAATATTAAAATAATGAGAAATCATTTTATTGCTTTTTTCCTCAGGACCAAATGGCTATTGCATGTGGATCTCGAGCTCATTTGGAAAAAGAATCAATTGCTCAGGTGAGGCTTTCACTAACTGGCATGGATCAGTAGATTTTTTTTTCTTTTTTTTATTCTTATTAGCAAACGACAAGTTTTCATGTTTAATTTCATAAAAATGAATTTCTTTTGAAAGGGAAGGAAATTTTTTTCAATATTGGAAAGTTCGAGAAAGATTAGCACGTTTAGGAATTGATTTTTTTTAATGAGTTTACAAAAAGGATGTAAACTTCAATTTAACTTAGGATGGAAGCAGCTCTTTTTTATTATTTTTTTCTTTTTAAGACACAAGAGTCCCCATTCAGTTCTAATATAAGGCAAATATCTCTTTTTCTTTTTACCTGATTCTTTTTTTTCTTTCATAGTTTATTGTCAAGTTGGTTTCCATATAACACCCAGTGCTCATCCCCACAAGTGCCCTCCCCCACGCCCATCACCCCCCTTCCTCTCTCCCCCATCCCCCTTAGCCCTCAGTTTGTTCTCAGTATTCAAGAGTCTCTCATGGTTTGCCTCTCTCCCTCTCCGTAACTATTTCTTTCCCTCCCCTTGCCCCATGGTCCTCTGTTCAGTTTCTCCTGTTAAAAATATGAGTGAAAACATATGGTATCTGTCCTTCTCTGCCTGACTTATTTCGCTGAGCATAACACCCTTGAGTGCCATCCACGTTGCTACACATGGCCAGATTTCATTCTTTCTCATTGCTATGTAGTACTGCATTGCATAGATAAACCACTTCTTCTTGATCCATTCGTCCGTTGATGGACATTTAGGCTCTTTCCATGTTTTAGCTATTGTTGAGAGTGCTGCTGTGAACATTGGGGTACATGTGCCCCTATGCATCAGCACTCCTGTATCCCTTGGGTAAATTCCTAGCAGTGCTATTGCTGGGTCATAGGGGAGTTCTATTGTTAATTTTTTGAGGAACCTCCACACTGTTTTCCAGAGGGGCTGCACCAGTTTACATTCCCACCAACAGTATAGGAGGGTGAAAGGCAAACATTTCTAAATGATACAGTTTTGAACCATTCAACTTGCCTTTAGTTTTTCTCTTAATGGCACATTTAGGTACTATATTTTGGGTTTCATTTGAAGTTTGTTTTTTTCCTTTTTTTTTTTTTAACTTTATTCCTCTTAGAAAAGCCCAATATCATAAATTTAACAAGTTGTAACTGCCTTCATGAAGACCTTAAATTCTTCATTTTGTAATTTGTATTACTGGGATAGAAAAGCTGGAGTAACTTGGGAGGAAAAAATAATAAGGACTTATTCTGTGCAATTTTTAAGTTCTTTTATTTTTAAAATTATGTTAATTATTCACTTAAAATAGTGGTTCCAGTGTATCAAGCCCAGTAACTGTCCATTTTCTTAATGGTTCATCTATTGGAGTCGGTACATAAAAAGTAAAGCAGTATTTATCAGTGCAAGGTCAAAATTATCTGGGGAGATTGTTTTTGTTTTGTTTTAAACATGCATATTTCTAGCCCATTCCAAGGCACACTGAATAAGAGTATAGAAATGGACCAGGAATCTGGATTTTTAACAATTTCCCAGGCCATCCTTACGCATACCAGAGTGTGAGAACCAGTGAAATAAAAGGTTAAACCTTTCCCTCAATGATTCTGAAATAAGAGACAAAGAATTTTCTTTTTGTCAAGATATACTGATGGCAAAGTCATAGAACCTCTTAAGAATTATGTTCAAGTATGGAAACCTATACTCTTCTTAAGAAATAAATTATTTTAATATATTCAGCATCTAATCCAGTGTCCTGTGTCTCTGTGGACATTCACTGGTTTTAAAAAAGGTAATCTATTAACCATAGAGGTTATCGTACTCCTAGAAATTTAAAATTGAAACATTGCTTAGAGATTACCTAGTCCAAGTTCACCAGTTTACTGATGCATAGGGGATGAGAAAAAGGAAAGTATATGTCTAAGATCTTTACATTATTTATAATTATAAAATAATAGAAATTATAGGGGCACCTGGTTGGCTCAATCAGTTGAGCATTTGACTCTTGATCTTCGCTCAGGACATGATCCCAATGTGTGGGATCAAGTCCCATGTCAAGTTCCACACTGAGTATGGAACCTGCTTAGGATTCTCTCTCTCTCTCTCTCTCTCTCTCTCTCTCGCTCACTCACTCGTTCCCTCTCTCTTCCTCTCCCTCTCCCTCCCCCTCCCTCTTTCTCTTTCCCTCTTCCCTTCTCCACCTCTCTCTCCCCTTAAAACAGAAAAATAAAAAAATAAAACCTAATACTTGATATCTAAAAAAAATAGAAACAATAAAATGCTAAATTCCAACAATAGAAAATGTAGATATTTCTCCTGGATGAAATATCATGCAGCCAATAAAACAGATGATAATGCAAGCTATCTAATAATTTGAGAAAATATCAAAAATATTAGGTTACATGAAGAAAAAAGTACAGTGTTGTAAATACAGCATAATTACTTATGTAAAAATTATCTACACAAACAAAAACACTTATAATGAGACTAGGCTGATATCAAATTAATGATTTTATATTTACTTTTTTTCCTTTTTAAAATATATAGAAAAATAAAAAGGATAATCTATTTGGTGAAGAAAAAAGATTTGGAAACCTAGGAAGCAAGAGAGTACTTAAGAAGCTAGTGAGGAAATGTCTAGGCAGGAGAAGAGTGTCTTAGCATGCCCATGTGTTCAGTGTGCTAGCTAGAACAGGGGTGCACATATTGTCTGGGGATACTTGCATTTATTATTTTTAAATGATGCAAAAATGAATCCATTGGTGTTTATTTGAGGTCTTTAGATTTTCTTTGAAGAGTCTTGGCTTACATCTTGGGACTTCTTTGAACTTACTTTAAGATAATGAAAGTACCAGTCAGCTTTAAATTCCACCTGAATTCCCTGTTTACATTTCATCAGCATTAGAGAGAACAATTAATATTGAAGTAGTGAATGTCTTTTTCCTTCATATTTTTAAATGTCTACTTCAGAAGTTCATATAATGTTACCCTATGACTGTTTGTTTCATGTGACTAACTCTGTGTTGTAAATTGTAAGATATTTTGCAAAGTTAAAATAAAACTTAAAAGGAGATCCTCTTGTTTGTAGTTTACCTTGTTATGCTTTTAATATGTTAGGAATCAAGTAAGTTAAAGTACTTCATGTGAAGTCCATGTGTTTCTGGTTTTTGAAAAATAACCATTATCCTAAAACAAACAAAAAATCTTCTATTAACATCCAAGCAAGAGTAGCCATAACTATTTCCATTTGGCAACCAGTAAGCTCACCTAAATCACATTAAAAATCATTCAAGGAGAATAGTTTATAGGCATCAATTTTTTTTTACCTTTTAATTTTAATTTTTCTATCCTTCAATTTCTGTTTGTTCCTTTTCTAAGCATAAGTGGTCTTTTGGAGGTTTAATCAGTCAGCCAGTATTTACTGGAAACATTTTATGTGGAAAGCTCTGAGCAAGCTGTTGTGAGATTACCAAAATATTTTAAGATGAGGTTTCTGCCCTATCTGCTCAGAGAGGTAAGACCTGTTTACATCAGAACATAACTAATGATTTTAGGTGATAAGTGAGAAGCGATAGATCCTTCCAAAAAGTTTGTTTCACATTTGGCACACATTTTGTAAAATTGCTCCCTAAAGTGGTAACCGATTTATATTTCCATTAGTGGAATAATCCCATCGCTCCACATCCTAACAAAAGATTTAATGCTATGATTCCTTTTAATGTTTGCCAGTCAGATAAAATGGTATCACCCTATAGTTAAAATTTGGTTTTATTGGTTACTAATGAGAATGACCATTGTTTTACATGTTTAAAGGGCTCTTTTGTGTCCTTTTCTGGGAGCTGTTCTTATGCTCTGTCCAACTTGCTTTAGGATTGTACTCCTTTCACTTTTTATTTCTGGAGAGTTCTAAAATTTTATCTAATGTAAAAAGAATGGATACTCATCATTTTCAATTATTTGCAGGGCAGCTACTTTGTTCCACTGTGTTATTTCACTTTTTTTCCCTTTGTGATGTGAACTATAATGAAAACACAGAGAAGTACACACAGACACACACACTTAAGAAATGTTTGTTTCACATACCTCATAGATAAGTATTTTATTCTTTTTCCCTTCCTACCCTGTTTAATACACAAATGTAATTGTGGTTAGGAGGTAAAGTGAGCTCCCAAGCTTTCTTCCTTTGTTAAAAACATTTATTGAGTTCCTGTTACTGTCTGTGCCAAATGTTTGGCTGAAGGCTTTAATGTCATCTTGTTTCATCTTTACAGTAACTTTGTGAGGTGGGCATTTTCATTCCCATTTGATAGAAGAAGAAAGTGGGATGGAGAGAGTTGAAGCAACTTGCTCAAGGCCACCCTACTAATTATTAATGTAGCCAGGATTCAAATAATCGGTCTGCTCGGGTCCTTATCTGTCTGCATTTTGTTGTGTTATCACTAGTCCGTCATGGCTCTCTTCGATGATGATAGAAAAAGCCATGTAAATGAAGAATGACACTAAAGATTACAGTTATAAAAAGCAAAAGCCAAAAGGAGGAAGGAAAGTATTAAATAGTATGAAATATCAAATGTTCTACATAGACTCTTAGTAGGTTGCTACAGTGCATATGTAGTGTATCATTCCATGGATCTATTACATTATAGAAAACTTTTAATCTTAACTATAAGAGTCTTGAATACAACCATAATTAATGACCTATTATTCTTATGTTTTAAAGTTTGCAGTGTTTAATGTATAATGGAATATTATGTTTGTTATGCATTAAAATAAAATTAATTGCTAATAATAACTAGTATTATATTTAATAATTTAATTAAAATAAAATTAGTATTTAATAATTTAATTAAAATAAAATCAATTACTAATAATAGTGAATAGGATAATAGACCACTTAAGTTTAATATCCAAAGCATTAAAAGAACTTAATTGTTAAAGTGTGTTCATCAGATATCTGCCAGACCTGATTGAAGAGACTGTTGTTTCAGACTCTTTAGTCTGGGACTTTTGTGACAGACACTCTGCTGTCCTTTTTCTATCAATATTCTCATTAACTAGGCATCGATCTTTAAGTTTAAACCATAGTGTTTTATTTTTCCAGAATCTCCACTAATCGTCACCTTTTTTTGAAAGTGAAATATATTTGGGGCAAACAGGCACAAAATCTATAGATGAACCAGATTTTTTCCTTGTCCATAGCAGCCCCAAACTGCTGTGGTGTGTATGCTCCTAGTAGATTAAAGCCCTGACCTCTCCCAGGTACTGTGATTCTTCTTGTCTGGTTCTTCCCGAAGCTGCAGGAAATGACTGACTGCTCCCCTGGGACCATTCCCCTGCTCTAAGCAGTAGGCATCCTCATGGTTTCTATGATATACTTGGCCAGTGAAGCCAACAGAACAATGGTGTTCATGTGTAAGATCTCCCCAGGCAATTAAATATTAAAATGCAGTTTGTCTACAGCCAGGTGTTTTCAGTTGTCCTCTATAGATTAACGGAAAAGTCGTTTATATTTTGTCTTTGTTTTAGCGTTCTTACTTCCGTACTCTGCTCATGTATGGGTTCCACTTTCTGGTGTGGTTCCTTTGTGTCAAAGGAATCAGAGACACACAGTGTGGGTTCAAATTATTAACCCGAGAAGCAGCTTCACGGACGTTTTCATCTTTACACATTGAACGATGGTAAGCCCTCCCTCCGTCACCTCCCCTCCAGATGCCCTGGGCGTGCCTTACACGGCAGCTGTTCCAGATGAGAATGAACACTGAGGTTGAAACAAAATTGACACTCATATATGTAAAGCTACTCTGTGCCTGTATTCTTTTCCTGAGTTGGATCTAATTTCCAAAATCTCAAACCAAACATATGGTATAAAATTAATTTTTTCACCTTCACCTTAATTGTGGACGGTACAAATTGAAAGGCCTGAAAATATCCTGTTTCCTTGGCCTTCCTTCTTTTCCTTTGAAGAAAAAAGAAAAGTTCAGAAAGAGCAAAGTGAAAGAGGGGACCCGTTTTCTTTTTGTTCTTTACTTTTCAGTAGTAAGTTCCCTCTCTCAGCCTATGACAAACCAGTCCTTGGACCTCTGCATCCCCGTCTACCTTCTTTTTTATTAAAAAAAATTTTTTTAACGTTTATTTAATTTTGAGAGACACAGGCAGAGTGCAGGCCGGGGTGGAGCAGAGAGAAGGAGACACAGAACCTGAAGCAGTCTCCAGGCTCTGAGGTGTCAACACGGAGCCCCATAGGGGGCTCAAACTCATGAACCGCGAGATCATGACCAGGGCCGAAGGCAGATACTTGCCCGACTGAGCCACCCAGGTGCACCCCACCTTTACCATCTTAAGAACTTCATCCTGTTTGTTTATTTTGTCTTCCCCCCCTTAACTACATCTTTTTCATAAGTTTTTAAAACAAGTTTAAATTTCTCTTGCCATTTAAAAAAGGGGAAAAACAACCTCTCTCCATTGATACCCCCACTCGGTATGTCTCCAGCTCCAGCTCTCTTTCCTTTCACAGCCAGTCTTTTCTTGAAAGAGCATTCTGTGTTCACTGTCCTGTTTTCTCACTTCCCACTCACGCCTTACCCCACCTCAGTGTGGATTTTCCCCTATGCTTCCATGTAAGCATCTCATTACCTCCTGTCATGAAACCCAGTGGTCATGTTTGACGTGACCACTTACTGTCTTAATTAGCCCATCAGCAGTGCTCCATACTTCTGAGCTCTGTCTCTGGACATACCACGGTCCTCTGGCCTGTCTTTGTCCCAGACCTCACCTCAGCTCTCCGGGTTTTAGTAACACTGACACACCTGTAGTCAAGCCTGACGCCTTGTAGCCGGCTCTGACATTCCCCGCAGGCCCTCCACATGTCCAGTTCATGGCCCAGGCCTGTTAATTTAGGTTTTTCTTTGTCCTCCCCACCACCATCCAGGACACCATCATTTCCTATGCTGTAGTCCAAGGAGTCTTTTCAAAAATTAGGAGTGATCGATCAAATGTACCTTTCTTGTTTAAAATCCTTCAGTGGCTTCCCAGTGCCTTCCCATGGCCTTGAGAGGCGCAGCATAATCTATCCACCTGTGCGTCTGCATGGGGACCCTTCCCTTTTCAACTTCTCCTTCTCCTTCAGCTCTTCCAAACCAGATGGGCCTCCCCTAACTGTACTGTACGCTGTTGCTGTACCATAAGCCCTTCTTCACAGCACCTGTCACATCATTCGTTTTTTTTTCTTTGCACAATGTTTCTTTCTCTCTATTAAAACATAAGCTCCAAAAGGGTAAGAATCCCATTTGACTTTGCTTGCTAATACATCTCACTCTCTTCTAAAGTGCCTGGCACATTATAGCTGCTCCTAAATATTGTTGAAAGAATTAATACTTAGTGTTATTCATGGGTTCTGTGTTGGGAATCTACATTATTATTCCAGTATTATGGGAATCATGGTGGGAGTCTACATAATTATTCTAACAAATGTTCATTTTTGTAGTTTCTGTAACTTTTGGGCATCTATGAGCAAAAATATGTTATCTCCCTAGAAATAGGTGTCGTATAAACCCACCCCATAACTTTAAAGAAACTATAATTTCAGAATTAAAATTATCAAACATGTTTTTTAATTTCTTTATCCTAGATTAAAAGAAATTTAATGTTTAGTTTTGAGAGAGAGAGAGAGAGAGAGAGAGAGAGCATGCACTAGTAGGGGAGGGGCAGAGAGCAACGGAGACAGAATCTGAAACTGACTTCAGGCTCTGAGCTATCAGCCCAGAGCCCGATGTGGGGCTTGAACTTTGGAGCTGTGAAACTATAACCTAAGCCAAAGTCAGACGCTTAACTACTGAGCCACCCAGGCTCCCCTAAATTGTATAAGTAATGTATATTTGATCTTCAAATTCAGATACACGTTTCTGAAATGTTGAAAAATAAAATATATTGATAGTTAATGGACTCCAAAATCAGAGAATCTAATTTAAGAAGCCATTCTAGAAGTAAAACCCTCCCTCTGTATTAGATATTTTTCATTCAACTGTTGGGTCCAGAACTAGGGTCAAAAAACTAGGTTCTTTGTAGTTTGAAAGGAAGCTGGGAACTAAGGGCTGAGAACATTAGGGTGAGGGTTGATAATTAAGTTAGGGTTGCTAACTTAAAAATCATGAAGTTTCTCTTGTCAGAATTGTTCTGGCAATATCTGTTCTGTAATATAATGTCCAATATTAATACAATGTGAGACATATATATAATTTTAAATATTCACGTAGCCACACTAAAAAAGTTACAAGAAACAGATGAAATTTATTTTTTTTATGTTTATTTATTTTTAAGAGAGACAGAGCCTGAGCATATGAGGGGTGGGGGGAGGACAGAGAATCCAAAGTGGGACCATGCTGAGAGCAGAGAGGCCAGTGTGGGGCACGAACTCACAAACCATGACATCGTGATGTGACCTGAGCCAAAGTCAGATGCTTAATCAAGTGAGCCAACCAGGTGCTCCAAAATTTATTTTAATAGTGTACGTTAACACAGTATAAAAATGTCATCATTTTGGCACACACTCGGTATGAAAAAATATTCAGATATTTTACACATTTTTCTTTGTTACCATATCTCCCAACATCTCACTTCAGACAAGCCACATTTCAAGCGCTTGTGTGGTTACTGTATTGGACGGCATAATTCTAGAGTTATGATTTAAGTTAAAGAACTTTTTAAAACTGTTTTTCTCCTTTAAATTTTATGTTCATGTGCATGCCTTTTTAATTATTTATATGGACTTGATTAACATAGGATTGACCTAATTTAAAATTTTAGCCTCTCACATCTTTCTTTGGGGCCGAAATATGGTTTTTTTGTACCTGTAAGGGAGAACCACCAAATATACATGTATCAACTTAATTAGCAATATGCCCTTCACCATATTGTTTCAGTATCAGTGGCTTTTATTCAAGCATATATTTATTTCTTATGCAGCATAAGTTATAGAAACCAGGTTGTGCATCTACTCTTTATGTCCATAAAAGTGTTCCCTCAGACTGCCATTTTAAGGACTTATTCTAAAAATTCATTGTAATTTTTCTCATAACTTTCAGGAAATTCAAGTCAAGTCGAGTTTCTAGGTGTTAAAAGAATCAATCTATAGTTAAAAAACAGACCTGATTCAGAATTACAGACCTAGTATGGGTTATGCCAAACATTAAAGATATACATAATGCTAAATATAAATGTATATTTATGTATGTTAATATTTATATATTGTAACACATTTTTAAACATAAAATTTTAAGCATAATATTTAACATTACATAAATATATTTAACTGATTATATATAATCTCCATCCTCAGAACTGCTATCTCACCTAAATTATTTCCATTTAATATTAAGGTATAATTTGATTCAGTTTATGAATAATTTTTTAAAAAATAGTGTTTATTTTTGAAGGAGAGAGAGAGAGTGCGAGCGAGCAGGGGAGGGCCAGAGAGTGAGGGAGACACAGAATCTGAAGCAGGCTCCAGGCTCTGAGCTACCTGTCAGCACAGAGCCCAACATGGGGCTCGAACCCAGGAACTGTGAGAGCATGACCTGAGCTGAAGTCGGACGCGTAACCAACTGAGTCACCCAGCCCCAGTTTATGAGTAATTTTAAAAATGGATTCCTTGAAATGTACTTTCTTCCCATGAATGTTTTTTTTTAAATCCATATTATACATGTTTATAAAGTCACTTCCATATGGCTTCTAAAAAATCATCGTCCTTTGCCCCTTCTCCCTCAGTCCCCAGTTCCTACTCCCTAGTTATGGTCACTTTCAACTATGTGCTGTTGCTTTGTGGTAATTGCTTTCATGTTCAAAATAATGGGTTTGCATAGCCATATGTCAGTTTTTTTCGGTTTTAGATATTACTTTCCAAAACAAATCAAAGGGTAAGTATGTAGTTCTTAAACCCCTGCACACCCTTCACACATACTCTCCTAATACAGTTTCTAAATAATTTGTGATCAGATCACTACTAATGGGTAAAGATAATTCACATTCAAGCCATAGGGTGCAATCTGATTATTCTACCTTTCTTGTAGTATTTTTTGTTTTCCTGAAGATAATAAATATCTAGAGTTTCTGTTGGCATTACCTGACAATGGGCCTGTCACTGAGTCTCACTCTGTGAGGAGTAGAAAGTACCTCCCTGTGCGTTCCGACGCACCCGACTGTGCATCCGTTTCACCTTTTTCTTGGAGAGGTCTCGTCGCCTCTCCCCTTTCTAGCTGTTCTCTGGCTTGTTGCACAGCTCCTCCCCCTTTCCTTGGATTATATCCCTTTTATTTACATCCCCTGTGAATCTTCCTAAACAAATGAGAACGAAACCTTCTTGAGACCCCACGTCGGAAATGCCCTGCATTATTCTCCTCTCACATTTGCCTAATAGCCAGCCGGAGACTAGGCTGGAAATGGTTTTTCCTAGGGATTTTGAGAGCGCTGCTCTATTGCCTTTGGCACTTGGAGTCTGCAGGGAAGTCCAATTCTGTCAGTAATCCGAAGCCTGATTCTTTGTCTATGACATGTTGTTTCCAGGCCCTTTTGGAAGCTTTTACTCCACAGTGTTTTGAAATACCATGATTGAGGGACTGTGTGGCTTTTTCATGCATGTTGTTGTGTACACGGTAGGCACTCTAAATCTGGAAACCTGTGTCCTTCAGTTCTGAGAAATACCCTTTAGTCGTTCAGTAATTTCTTTTTTTCCTTCTCTCCTGTAAACAGATGTGAGAGAGACCTCTGTACTGATCCTGTAATTTTATCTTCTCTTTTCTATGTCTTTTGAGATTTCCTCAGTGTTACCATCCAACCCTCCTTTTGCATTTGTATTTCTGCTGTCAAAACTGTCAACTTCCTACCACTCTTATTTTCTAGTATTCATTGTTTTAACCTATTCTTTTTACATGAGTACAGTACCTTCCACTACTTAATGTCTCATATAAAACTCTGACATTTTCTTCTTTCCCTCCATCGTTTCTGTTGTTCCAATTTTTTTTTTTGTTTTTATTATTAAAATCTGCCCTCACCTGTGTTTAGCGTGGTACTAAAAAGCTCATCGGAAGCTGTGTACATGGTCAGAGAACTCTGATCAACTGGTAGATTTCACCACGGATTAAACGGTGGGGCTGCTTTATGTGAGAAACTCCCAGCCGGTCCTTATCCTTTGGGCTGGTTGTTTTCACTAAAGTGGGATCTCAGACTGGCTGCTAGCATTCATATAACCAACTTGAGGAAAGGAGACCCCCCTAGAACTTTTCCATGAGTCCTTCCGTTTGAAGGCCCACCTGCGCTACCTGCAGACTTCATTTGCAGTGAGGCCAGGGATGCCTGAGCCTTTGGAGAGCCCTGCGGGCCCCAGCAGCCTGCTTCGAGGCTCCTCCCCTTGTCACAGTCTACTTTTCCTAGTTACCGGTTGTCCAGCTACTTTCCAAGTTTCAGATTTGGTTTTATTACTTTCATCCCTCCTTTGTTCTTATGTATTTATTTCATCATTGTTGTTTTAATTTTAGTGGGATTTCAGGAGGGAGCAGTAGAAGACACGTGGGCTTGGCGTGTTGAACAGAGTATCAACACGCACTTTGTTCTTCAGGAATAGACCTGTGAGGTCACAGCTAGACCAGGAACTGAGTAACAAAAGAAAACAGTGGCTGTGCCCTCCCCGCATTTGCGAAAACACGTGAAGGCATCTGAGTTGGAGAGTAACCCTTACATTGCTTCTGTGCCGAGCGGGAGGTTCTCTCCAGAAGTACTTGCCGTTGCGGTTATGTTTGCTCTGGTGACCCCTTGGTCTCTTAAGCTGATGTGGGCTGTAAATGTATTTTTAAGCAAACATCTTCATGTCTTTTAAGTGTTAAAAGAGAAGGACGTAGTAAAAGTAATAGTAGAAGATGAATAGCCCTTTCAGGGTTTTTTTGTAAGTATAAAGTAATTTCAATTGACCCGTGCCTCTTTTTCCCCACTCCTTTCCACTCATCATTCTTAGGTTGTTTTGTGTCTTGGATAAGTCACCGTATGCTGTCATCCTTAGAACAGTGTTTAATAATCTTATTCAAATTATTGCGTATCGTTAGAACTAACTCAGCCTTTTGGGTATTTTTTGGTTTTGTGTTAAAGGGGATGATAAAGGGTTAGCCAGGTTTAATATTCATATAACTCCCTCCTTTCGTGACTGTCTCATTCTGGTTAACAGCAGTTTTACACAGTCCTCTTAACAACACAAAGAACGTTTTTGTAGATGCTTTTATCATCTTAAGTAAATATTTTATTAGGATAAGAAAAAGCATTAAGGTGTTTTTTTTTTAAATAGTTTTCATATTGAATTATCCAAATACTTGGGATTTAAACTAGTTGCACAGTGGATACTCGCAATTTTGTGGCCAGAAGACAAACCTCCCAAAATCAAGTTGTCTGGAATCCGGGAAATCAAACAGAAGTGGGTTTTAGGTATTTTCTTGTTTGTGCTAATATTTTAAAACCAACCCCTGGAGTCTGAAGTGTGTTCTGTGCAGTCTAGAAAGTGGAGGCTTAATGGCTCAAGAGGAAAGCAAAACTGTTAAGGACTCAAGCCCTTTTAGTTACCAGAGCGTGAGGAAGGTTAGCAGGTGGTGGTGCTGCTCTCCCGGAGCTCACTGCCAGGGAGAGGAAGACACTGGCTCCGAGAATTTTGATAAATGGAATCCAGGCTAGTTTCTAAGTCAAGATTCAGAAACTATAGGGAAAGCAGATTTGGCATAGGGAGAAGGAAGGAAGGACTGGGAATTTAGACTGGAGATGATTTTAACAAGGTAAGAGAAAATGAGATGATACATCAAATTCCCACGTATGTATTTAGAGCATTTCAGACTAATCCAAAGTGGCTTTTTACTTTCAACAGCTGGCAGTAATGTACTTCCCAGGATGGCACGAGGAAGGGAAAAGGAAAAGACAAGTCCCTAGGGAACCATGTGTTTAAAAAAGAAACCCTGGGGCGCCTGGGTGACTCAGTCGGTTAAGCGTCCGACTTCACTAAGGTCATGATCTCATGGTTTGTGGATTCAAGCCCCACATCGGGCTCTGTGCTGACAGCTCAGAGCCTGGAGCTTGTTTTGGATTCTGTCTCCCTCTCTCTCTGCCCCTCCCCACTTATGCTCCCTCTCACTCTCTCTATCTCAAAAATAAACTTAAAAAAGAAAAGAAGAAACCTTGATCTTCTAGTGGTAGATGAATGAACTTAAACATCTCTTAAGTGATGGACATTATCAATTTTGTACCTTCGGGTAGGAAAGCCTGGGATTGAAAGCAATCAATCTTGAAAAAATTCCATGACTAAATTTTCTCTTAGAGCCCAAGAGAGCTTTCTTACCACTGGGGGTTTCTGAGTTGTGATAGAGGTACCATATTTCTCATATAAATGTTATGCAATGACACACTAAATCATTGACCTTGAAGCTCCTGAACTACTTATCCTTTTATTTGACCTTCTGTGAATCTGACTTTGTTTTACTATATAAGCTATACATCTGCCTTATAAGCTTCTCTAAAACATGCCCAAGTAGAAATTTAATTACACTCTCTCTTTTTAAAAATAAAAATCAATATATTTTTTTTGTTGCAGGGCATTTGATGTAGAACTGCTTTACATAGCACAGTTCTTTAAAATTCCAATAGCAGAAATTGCTGTCAACTGGACTGAAATTGAAGGTGAGTATATTGTTGATGTTATGGCTGGTCCTGAGTGGGGGAGGTGAGATAGGCGACAACAGAGTATAGTCCACTCAACTTAGCTGGCTGCCCACTTCAAGGCCTCCTCTGCTGGCTTGGCTCCGAGAGGCGGTTGTGTGGAGTTCTCGCTACTAATCCCCTCCACCCTCCAGATGGCGCACGACCTTCTCCATCCTTGCAGCCTCTTCCTGGGGGGCTTCAATAGGCCTACCACCCTTACCCTACTGTAGAATTCAGTAAAACTTCTACAGCAGACAAGATCATGGCAATCTGAGGCTAGAAGCAAAGTTGGTAAGTCTTTTGAGATAAATTTTGTTTGCATCATCTTTTCTTCAGTATTGTCTTACTTCAGTACTCAGTAGGTATCTACAAGCTACCATGCAGAGCTTAATAAGGAATTATAGTTGTCTTTATTCCAAATGGCCACAGTCCATTCAGAGCCAGTCTTTAGCTGGTATCTTTACATGTATCCAAAAATGTGAAAATCTCTAAGATCTCTAATAATGTGAATACTATCAGAAATCTTAATAATTCCTGTTTGAAAAATCTTTGAAAGCTTATAAACTGTTGAACTTAAAAAATATTCTCGTTTTCTCCTTTGCTTACCTTAGAATGCCCCTAAATTAATTCACAGTGTGGGAGCATGTAACATTCAACTGGAGACTTTTCAACTGAGTCCCTCCTCCCCTGCTGAGCAGGGCCTTCTCTCAGAAAGTCACTTTGCAGTACATCATGATGGGCTTTTACCGTGGATGTTTAGGGACAGGAAAAGGTTAAGAACCAGTCTGGGGGATCATACAAACTGTATAGTACAGAACAAATTCAAATCTCTTGGAGTCTTGCTGAATCAAACTGAGTTACAAAAACTATAGTACTCTCCACACTAGCCGCCTAGATCAAAGGGGATTGAGAAGCCAGTAAAAGATTCTTCAGATTTGTAAGGATCTGCTGTGTTGATCTGTGTTGATCTATGCCCAGCGTAGACTCTGTGGAAAGTTGAAGTCGGGAAAAGTAAAAATGTGCTTCATATTTAATGTGTTCATTTGCATTTCAGAGATAGTTGTGTATTATTTTTCATTAACTGGCACTCAATGAGTAGTTTTGTATTAGTCATTCCCAGAATCCTTGGCCATATACACTCAGTGCCTCCTCCCTATAATAGGGCCAATCTGAAAATTTATTTTATTTTATTTTTTTTCTAATAGTTTATTGTCAAATTAGTTTCCACATAACACTCAGTGCTCATCCCCACAAGTGCCCTCCTCCATGCCCATCCCCCCTAGGGCCAATCTGAAAATTTAGATCCTTCCCAGTTTCATTTAACTTCCAAGATGTTTTGTTTTTGTTGTTATTAGAGAAACCACTCACTTCAGCTTTGAAGATGTTTAATTCTTTTGTAAGTGATACAAATAAAATTAAGCTGGAATGTTAATTAACTGCACTGTGATAATCATTTCACAGTATGTGTATATAAGTGTATGAGTGTGTATATATGTGTATGTATGTATGTATATATACCAAATCCTTACATTCTACACTTTAAATATATTTCAGTTTTGTCAATTTTATCTCAAAAAAGTTGGGGGGAAAAGAAAACAACAGGAGGAAACTAGGGTATTTGGGCTTAAATCTGGAAAATTGTCACCGATTACTATGTTGATCTTGGCCATGACATTTTACCACATAGCACCCCAGTTACCTGGCCTGCAATCTACTCTTGACTTACTGAAAAAACTGTTCTATGGGATAAAATGAAGGAATACAAGTTTTTAAAACCTGCTCCAGGAGGCAGATCTCCTATAGTCAACTAGGTTGGCATGCTGCCATTTGGCAAGCACTGGACAGGAAGATGTCCTAGCTAAGGTAGTCTTTATTTTAGCTGATTGAAAGTCTTTGGTAGAATTAGAATAAAAAGTGAGTTTTGTCTTGGATTTCTTCTTCCAGATTATGAATTTATATTACATGTGGAGATGTACCTGCTTCTCTATAGTACATGAGACTGAAAAGTAGCATGTACAACAAAACAAAAAAAATTGTCCCTAAAAAGATTTTTAAATGTACAGATGGAATTAAATGTATATATATACATAAATACATGCATACATACATAATATAAAAAATAAAGTGCCTAGAAGCTCACAAAGGTCATATAGACTGACTTCTAAAATATAACATCAAACTGATAGATTCTCTCCAGAGTTTATTTAAGTTAATTCATTTTTAATTATTTTTAAATCACAGGTTCTAAATTAGTTCCATTTTGGAGCTGGCTACAAATGGGCAAGGACCTACTTTTTATACGACTTCGGTATTTGACTGGTGCCTGGAGGCTCGAACAAACCAGGAAGATGAATTAGGTTATTTGCCATCTTTGTATTCATATGTATCAGTGTCACATTATTTCACTGGAAATTAAAATTTTAAATAAACCTGGAATAAGCCTATGCCCTTGTCTGCCTTTTGGTAATTTTAAAGAATTAACTACCATAACTAAACATGTTTATACCTCTTTTGGACCAAAAAAAAGGTGTTTGTAACAAAGTCAGGTTTTCTTATGCTTCAGCAATTTTGTTTATTTAAATTATTATCATTAGGAGACTGAGAAATATAACTTAAACGGAAGAATGAAGCAATTATTCTTACTCTAAAGTACCTGCATAATTCTCATGAACTTAAATATAAACCATAATCATCTACCTCAGAGATTTAAAAATAAAATTGGCTTGTGTTTAAATATATAAAAATTTATTAGTAATAAGCTCATATTTCAACTTGTAAAACACTAGGAAAATACATGTTAAAGAAAGGATATAGGGCACCTTTGGGTGCTCAGTGGCTCAGTCTGTTAAGCATCTTGAATCTTGATTTTGGCTCAGATCTTGATCTTGCAGTTCATGAGTTCGAGTCCTGTGTTAAGCTCCACACCGACAGTGTGGAGCCTGCTTGGGATTCTCTCTCTCTCTCTCTCTCTCTCTCTCTCTCTTTCTCTCTCTCTCTCAAGGTAAATAAATAAATTTTAAAAAAAATTAAAGGAAATTTATAGGCTCCATCACTAAGGCATCTACCTCCTTATATGGTTTTAATGTCTCTCCTCCCCAATTTTACTTACATATACTGCATTTAGTCTCTTCCTACCAACACATTGTTCTTGAGTTCACTTTGCTCTGGACATTCTTTATAAAAAAGAGAAAGTTATGGGGGCACCTGGCTGCCTCAATTAGTAGAGCAGGTGACTCTTGATCCCAGGGTTGGGAGTTCGAGCCTCATGTTGGGTGTAGAAATTACTTTTTAAAAAGTTTTCTAACATTAATAAATGCATACACATAACATCAGAAGTCTGTGTTTTTGAGATGCTATCAAGACTAGTAAATAGCAATTATAAAATAATTTACCCCTAAAATTCAGATTTAGACGATTTCTGATGTTTTAGAGAAACTACCAACGTTTACTGAGTGGTTACTGTATGCTTGTTACTGTTGTAAGCACTTAGCATATATCATGATTCACTTAACTTTTACAATGGAAGAGGAAGCAAGTATAAAGTATAAACAAGTATAAAGTATAAAGTTACTCACTCAAGGTCACATAGCTAGGAAATAGGAGAGTTGTGATTCTAGTCCATGTGGTCTGACTCCAAATCCTACACTCTAATGGTTATCCTACTTCAGTTTCTGAAGGTGTGAAAACTAGAGATACCTAAATAGAAAGTTTCAGAAGTACACTAAATATAACATTTTGAAGACAAGACTTAGGTAGAAAAGTTTAAAGTAAGCTGAAAAATCACTCCTTTCCAGTAGTTTCAGCAACAATGATTTTATCACACCCTCTTTCCACAATAAGCCCCTTGAAAACAGAAACCATTTCTCACTCAAATGAGTATCCCCAGCACAGTGCTTAGCATATAATAGACACTTAATGCTGATTAAGTGAATAAACAAACTTCATTTACCACCAGATTTTAAGAGCCTTTAAGTCACTTAAGAGAACAAAGCAAGGCTTATGCAAGTAGAAATGATAGAAAGCCAATAGTAGAAGAATGACTGTGAGCATTTACAAGAGTGTAAAAGTACAAACCTGAACCAGAAATAAGATCCTTAATGAAACTAAATAAAAATAAACTAATTTACAGGCATACCTTGTTTTATTGCGCTTCACAGATACTTCATTGTTTTTACAAATGAAAGGTTTGGTCACCCTGTGCCAAGCAAGTCCCAGTGCCATTTGCTTGAACAGCATTTGCTCGGTCCATGTCTCCGTGTCACATTTTGGTAATTCTCAGAATATTTCAAAATGTTTCATTATTGTCTGTGTTATGGTGATCAGTGATTACGACTCACTGAAAACTCAGATGATGGTTAGCATTTCTTAGCAATGAAATAATTTTAATTAAAGTATGTACATTTTTTAGATAGAATGCTATTATACACTTGAATGGACTATAGAATAGTGTAAACCTAAGTATCATATACAGTGGGAAACCAAAAAACTCATTTGGCTGATTTTACTGCATTATTTGCTTTATTGCAGTGGTCTGGAAGCAAACCTGCAGTATTTCGGCGGTATGCCATATTGCTCTTTGCAAGCCAGTGATAAAAATGTATATCTGGAGCATATTAGGAATTTTGAGGGGAAGTATTGATACTTTTATGAAGTTCATCCAGGAACATTATTTAGAAAGGTTTCTGATCTCCTTGATGCCCATTTACCCTTCTAAGCCCAGATTCACGTTAACAGCCTAGTATAGAATCTGACACACTCTAGGAGACAACGTAGTTTGACTTGTTGACATGGCACAACCTGCTCACACAAATAACAAGCAGCCATAGCAAAAGTGAAAATACTACTTTACAATGCTCCTGTGTAACAGATCATCTGAATAGCTATAGCCCTACACTTTTAAAGAAATTGAATATAAAATTTTAAAAAAATCTTCAGGCTTTGATAATTTCACTGGAAAGTTAACACCAATTTTATACACTTTGATCCACGAAAAAAGAAAACAACAAGAGAGAAACACTTCCTAATTCATTTTATTAAATATTACCTTGATACCAAAACCAAACAAAGAAAGGGTCACCTGAGTGGCTCAGTCACTTAGATGTCTGACTTTGGCTCAGGTCATGATCTCACGGTCCATGAGTTCAAGCCCCTAGTTGTGCTCTTTGCTGACAGCTCAGAGCCTGGAGCCTGCTTGGGATTCGGTGTCTCCCTCTCTTTTTCTGTGACTCCCCCACTCATACTCTGTTTCTCTCTCAAAAATAAACATTACAAAAATTTTTTTAAAGTACAAAAAAGGAAAACTGCACACCAATATCCTTTATGAATATAGACAAAAAATCCTGAATAAGATAATAACAAAATTTCTCAGTGTCTAAAAAAAATATACTCGGGGCGCCTGGGTGGCTTAGTCGGTTAAGCGACCGACTTTCGCTTAGGTCATGATCTCGTGGTTCGTGGGTTCGAGCCCTGCGTTGGGCTCTGTGCTGACTGCCAGCTCAGTCATGATCAAATGTGGCTTATTACTGGGATGCAGAGGTGGCTCAATAGTTGGAAATCAATCAATATCATACATCATGTTAACAGACTAAAAAAAGAAAAATTATATATGAATTATTTCAGAAAAATCATTGGAAAGTTCAACATCCATTCATGATAAAAGCCCTCAGAAAAATAGGACTAGAGGAGAACCACCTCATCTTGACAAATGAATCTACTATATCTACAGATAACATTATATTTAATAGTGAAAATAATGAATGCTTTGCTCAAAGGCCAGGAAGCTTTGCTCTAAGGTCAGGACCACTGCAATGATACCCATTCTCACCACTCTTACTGAATATAGGGATGATGAAAGCTCTAATCAATGCAATGAGGCAAGAAAAAGGAATAAAGTGAATATAGATTAAAAAGTAAGAAATAAAACTGTCTATATTTGTAGATGACACGATTGTTTACATTAAAGAAATTCCAGAGAATATTAAAAAAAAAGCATCCTAGAACTAATAAGTGAGTTCAGCAAGGTCATAAGATACAAGATAAACAGATAGTTATCAATTTATACTAGCAGTGAACAAATGGACAGCGAAAGTAAAGACAACAAAAGCAAAATAGACAAATGGACTATATCAAACTTAAAAATTTCTGTTCATCAAAAATAATCAAAAGAGTGCAAAGGCGACCTACAGAAGGGGAGAAAATATTTGCAAATCACTTATCTGATAAAGGATTAGTATTTAGAATACATGAGGAACTCAACCCAGCAACAAAAAAAACCCAAATAGCCCTATTAAACAATGGGCAAGACTTGAATAAACAATTCTCCAAAGAAGCTATACCAATGGCTAGTAAGCATATGAACAGATATTCAACGTTACTGACATTAGGAGCAAGACAAATCAAAACCACACAAGATGTCACCTCATTCTCATTAGGATGGCCACTACTAAATGAAAAGAAAGTAATGCGTGTCGGCAAGGATACTGAGAAATTGGAACCCTTGTGTATTGTTGGTGGGAATGCTAAATGTGTAACCATATAAAAAACAATATGGAGATTCCCTCAAAAATTTTTAAATAGAATTACCATATGGTCCAGCCATCCTACTTCTGGGTATTCACCCAAAAGAATTCAAAGCAGGATCTCAAAGAGGTAATTTCACACCCATCTTCACTGCAGCATTATTCACATTAACCAAGGGGTGGAAGTAACCCAAATGTCCACTGACTGATGAACGGGGTAAAGAAGATGTGCTATATACATACAGTGGAATATTATGATGCCTTAAAAAAGAAGGAAATCCTATCCTACAACAGGGATGAACCTCAAGGACATTATGCCAAGTGAAACAAGCCAGTCACAGAAAGACAAATACAACATACCATCACTCATACAAAGGATGTGAAATAGTCAAAACCATAGATACAGAAGGTGGAAAAGTGGTTGCCAGGTGCTGGGGGGAGACTGAACAGGGGCATTAATGTTTAATGGCTGTGGATCATCAATTCTGCAAAACGAAAAAGCTCTAAAGATCTGTTGTACAACAATGTGAATATACTAAACAATGTGTACAGTATTGAACTGTACCCTTAATGGTTGAGATGTTTTAAAAAATAGTTTCACCTAGCAACAGGTTACTAAACAACAATTTGAATGCATGGATGGATGAACTTGATTAATGTAAGGTTTTTCAGGTGAGTAAAAAAAAGACTCCAAGGCAAACTGTTCCGCAGAAGGAGTTTTATTGTATCCATCCTCGGGCAAGGTTCTGCGACTCCAGAGAGGGGAGTCGGGGAAATCGCGCCCAGGTTGGGTGGTGAGGGATTTTATAACCTGTTAGTGGGGGTGGGGGAAGTTCAGATAACAGGGGCGGTCTCTTGACTGGAAAGTCCAGGATTGGAAGGTTTAAATTTCTGTTTCCCGCCGATATCGTAATGGTCACCGATGTAGTGGCGGGAAGGTCAGCCATCTTAAGAAGTCTGCCATTCTGTGGCGTCTCTGCCCTACCTCTCAGCCGGCCCAACAATTAATTCTACTGTTAAGCTGTGCCCGTATCACATCTGCTCAAACACTTTTCAGTTCAACTTCAAGTTCCAGAAAGACAGTGAGGTGTAGTGGTTATATGTCTGGACTTTGGAGTCAGGGAGACAGATACTTGGGAGACAGTCGATTATGCCTCAGGTTCCTCAGCTGCAAAATAGGATAATAATTCTCATCCTGAGATGCCATGAGGATGAAACAAGATGATGTGCATAAAGCCTAACCTGGTCCGGGCAGAGACTGGCACAAGAGGAGAAAGCTGTCACTTCACCAAATCAAGATGCTCTGTGACTCTCTTGTTGCAACCCCAGACAGAACACTTGTAACATCATTTTTCTTATTTATCCAACTAGTTTGACAGTTCTCTTAGGAACATTGAGGTTTTCATACCTAAAAGTTCAAGTGTTCTGCACATAGTAGGCATTCTGGGCTGCCTTTGCGGTGCGTGCCTGCATCAGAGCGCGTAGCCGCGGGGGCTAAAGCGCAGCTGCACTCTTCTGGAAAGCCAGCACCCACAGAGCAGCATTTACCCAGACTGTAGGTGTGGGGCCGGGGGTGCTTTGGCCACGAGGTAGTGGGCATTCATACTCACTTTTCCAGGTGCTTCTGTGGAGACTCCCTGACACGCGTCTTTGTGCCCTCACCTCCTAAGTGACACAAAAAATTGTATGATCATCATTGATCTATGTCTTTCCTAGTGGAACTTCGTTTCCTCAGGACCGGTGCTCTGTGTCCACATGATTAGTCTGGGCACCTATGCTTAGGAAAGCGTTTAATACTGGTTATGGACTGAATGATAGCTCTGGAAGAAAAGTTCAAGAAGGAGTCAGAAAAAGTGCAGAGTCAGGACAGAATTACAGATGAAATGTATGAAACCAGAAGTGGCTCTGAGTAGAACCATTATAATGTAGATCAAACATCAGGTATAGCAGATGCACAAAGTAGAATCTCAGTATCTATGGATTACTACAGCCTTTGTCCCCACCACGTCCTATGCTGAGCATCTTACAAGAGAAAAGGGGCTTCTCCACCTGTCACTGTTCCATAGGCTGTGGGAGCTCATCTTGCACCAAGTCCTTGCAATTCAGAGAAGGAGGAGCTTGGTTCACTACAGTTTTCAGGCCTTGAACCGAAACTTTATTGGAGGTTCCACCAAATCACAACCTGTGACTGAGTCTCCTCCCTCATAAGATTCCCATTGGATAGGTTTTTTTTGCTGGCAGTTCCAACAAGCCTAAAATTCCAGTCAATCAAGAAATCAGGAGGAAAAAATCCAGCAGAGTCTCGACTTCCTATTACAAGGACAGTCAGCTTCTGAAAAATGGAGTGTCAACACTGAGCCTTCTATCCTGGACCTCTCCAGATATCCTGGACCTCTCTGGAACTCACCAGATTTTATTGCTCTTGTACAGAATGGATTAACTTTCTATACTAGGTTTCAGGAATAAATGATAGTTGTGTAAGTGAGTCAGTCTAGCTTTTAGGTGTCAAGATTTCCTGGTATGTAAATGATAATGTACAGAAGAAGACGACACACACTCAAAGTTTCTGTAAATCCAAGTGCTGCCAACAGCCAAGAGAGTTCCATGAACTTGAAAAGACTCCGCGCCAGAAGCATGAGCCAGCACTGCAGAGGTTATAATTTCTTGCTCTGCATTGTGTCCTCTGCATTGTCTAATGCACCTGCGGAAACTGAAACAGTGTCGGAGCTATTTCTTTTCTCAGTAACATGGAAAACAAAAGAAAACAAACAGACAATATGAGCCACAAGGTGTTAACTCTGAGGACTTGGTTTCCTGGCGGTCAAGTGCACATCAAGGGCACTGTGTAGCTTTTAGCAGTCCAGATGTCTCCTAGGGTCTCACCCCCACAACATTTCCAAACCGAACACTCAGCCTGGAGCGGAGGTAGATGTAAATGGCCCAGGTGTAGAAAGAGGACCGAAATTCGAGTTTGAGGTTCAACGACACATGCTGTTTGAAACAAGGTCATTGCTCCACCACAACATGATAATGCAAAACTGGCATCTGCCAGGGAAAGAAAATGCAGTGCTTTGAGAACTGGAAAAAGTAGTCAAGAATTCAGAGCCTTGAGTTTACATTTCATGGGTATCAGGGCCTTTGAGGAACACTGATTTTTCTCTACAAAGCAAAATGAATACTGTCCCCTACAGGTGAATGCCTTCAGGTCATGAAGAGGTACTGGGTGACAGGAAATCAAAGACCACGAGTATGTTGGTGGCATTTCCTAAATGCATTCTGAGCGTACATGGATTCTAGTAGTTCACAGTGACCTCAAGAAGCAGACTACGGGGGGGGGGGGGGGGGGGGGGGGGCGCAGCCAGGCCGTAAGGCAAGAAGGCTGTACATTAACGCTGCTCAGTGCCCATAAGCTTATACCTTTATTAGATTAGATAATACTATATATTATATGCTAGGATGTTAAGCAAATAAATACATAAAAGACAATGCACATAATTACCTGACTAGTTTTTGCCACCACTCACCACTCACACTGATTAGATTTTCTGCTGCCCAGGCCAGTGCAAACCCATTGCTCTGGGGCTGTCGAGGGGTGTACGGATCCCTTCAATCTGAAAAGCTAGTAAGGAAGGAACAGCAAGTAACCCTAACCCTAACCCTAACCCTAACCATCAGGGCCCAGGAACGTGTCAGAAAGTGTGGCTGGTGGGGAGAGGGGATCCAAACCGATTTCTTGGTCCTGTATCTCTTCTTCTGGTAACAAGCCTCCTTGACCTGAAGCGGCCCCATGAAACCTCAGGAGCGGCGGGAGAAAGAAAGATGCGAGGTGACCCGGGGTGACCGGAGCCTCCCCACCGCGGCGCGTCAGCGCACGGAGGCGAGCCTGGGGACCCAAAAGGAGGGCCAGGGAGCAGCGCGGGGCCGCACGGAGGCGCCCCCGCCGCGAGCTTCCGCGCACGTGGCCGCGGGGCGGGCCGCGCTCCCCCCGCCTCGCGGGCTCCCGGAGCGGCCAGGGCGCGCGGCGGCGGGCGGGGGCGGACCCGTGCGCAGGGCTCCTGGCCGCTTTCCAGGTCGGCGCACTAATACGGGCGATGAGGCTTCGCGGCTCCAGTCTGACTGACGCCGGCTGGGGCCGCCGCCGCCGCCGCCGCTGCAGCCGCTGTCTCGGTCCCCGCCGCCGCCGCCGCCGCCGCCGCCGCCGCCGGGCCCTGCAGCCCTGGGCGCGCGCAGCCAGCCTGTGAGTGCGCGGCGCTTGGAGCGGGCGGCCGGGGACCCACGGCGGGGGGCGCGGGGGGGTGGGGGCAGCCGGCCCAGGGGTGGGGGAGGGATGAGTGACTTCGTGGGGAACAGGTAAGAGATGCCCTCCCCGGCGCGCGCGCTGGGCGAGCGCGCGTGTACGTGCGTTTGCGGCTAAGTTGTTCTTCCCCGAGGGGAGCCTTCGAGGCCGTTGGGTGTGTGGCTCGGTCCTTTGTACTCTCCGTCTCCGTATTTCTTGGTGGAGCCGGGGTGGGGTGGGGTGGGGCCGGAGGGGACCGCTCCGGGGAGTTGGCGGCGCGCCCTCCGCGTCGCCCCAGCCGCCGGCCGGCGACACCTGGGGCCCGCGGGAGGATGCTGGCTGGTCCCGCTTTGGGGGCGCCGGCCGTGCGGGGCTGCGGCCCAGGGCGCGGGCGGGGGCGCGCGCTCGCCCCCCGGCCCCCTGCGCTGGGCGCCGCGCGGGGGCCGAGCACCGAGGACTGGCGCCGTGGAGACCCAGACTCAGAGCTGAGTAACTGTTTGTTGTGACCGAAAATGGGGGGTGGGGTGGGGTGGGGTGGGGGGTGGCAGTGGAGAAATCGGGGTGGGGGTAGTAACTGCGACTCAGCTGGCCTCGCTGGCCTCCTGGCTCCTAGGATTTTTACTCTGCTTACCTTTGGGGCACGCGAAGAGGGAAGGGGGGTGGAAAAAAGTTAGGAATGTTGTTGAAGCGTCTCCGGGCTAGCGCTCGGATCGTGCTGGGAGCTGGGATGTTTGTCTTTTCCTCCGCCTGCCATTCGGTGCCAGCTCTCCGCAGAAGGGAGGGGGCGAGGTGGGGAACAGATACCGGAGACTAACTGACGCCAGCGTTGTGATCGGAAGGAGGAGCGCGGGGAAAACAGTTTTATGGATGGCTGATCGCTGACAAGCCTTCCCGTTACTGTTCTTTCGTCGTCCCACCCTTGACAGTGGAAATTTCAAATGATAATTTAGAAGTACTCCGTGGACTTGTTTCCGGGTAGGAAGTGGTACTCCTGAGAAATAGCCTACAAATGATGGAAATCTAGTTTTGGAATACGATTGCATGTAAATTATTTACCCGGTAATTAACAGTCGGATGCACCCCCACAGGACACTGTGGATTGCTTTTAATGGATCCAATTTACAAGTGCCGTTTCAGTGGTTTGCCAGATTTCTGGGCTGCTCTTTTGAAAGTGTGGTTTAGCAGGAATAAGAAGAAGAGAATTGTAAAGTCGTAAGGCATTTAATAATTCCGTCTGCTTGGCCATCAGCGGGCAGAGCTTTGGGGCATCCTTCAGAGTGAGCGAAATGTTCATACTACCAACATATCTTCCGCCTTAGGAGTCCTGTTGGTGTGAGGGAATGCCATGGGATGTTTATATTTTAAAAATAGCGATCTATATTTAAAAAGGAAGTAAAAGTGAAACCCGGACACATTCCCTAACTCCGTGTTCAATACTGAGTCTTTTTATGCTTGTAGGAAACCCTGAACAAGATTTTGGACTGCTTTCAAGTTCGTGGTTATCCAAGAAGGACACTGCAGATAAGAAAATGATGTAATAGTTTATAAGTAAGGAGCATTTTTAAAGACGAGAGAAATTTAAAATGAAATACCAGAAAAGTAACTTTTAGCTATAATAATTGCCTTCATTGATGGCAGGGCAAGTCTTAGCAGACAGCCTCGGCCTCTTAGTGCCTTCTGACCCAACCAATTCCCATTTTTATGCTTCACCGGCTCTCTTTGTCAGAGTTGTTTTATGCTTCAGCTCTGGTTTTAAGCTAGGTTTCAGAGAATGCCAACATACTCTTGATCTGAGCAAACTCATTTTTATCAGTACAGTGTTTACTAGGGATCAAAGGAATAAACAAATTTTAGGTGAAACCTCTAAGTACTTTACAGTCCTCACGTCTCTGTCATCAGTATCTTAAAGTCAGCATGAGTGATTTGACTTTTCTCCTTTAAAATATTTTTCTTTTCCTTCTGTATCCTCAGTTAATGGCTAATCAGAGAATGTTCACAGATGTCAACTACTGCATCCCTGATTGCCCAAGACATGGAATAAGAAAGAAGAGTTTTGTTGACTTTTTTTTTAATGAAACATTGCCAAGGATATCTATAAGTAATAAACAACTGGCAAATTTGTTTATGCTTTCTGTCCCTGTGGTCAGTCGGAGGGGAAAAAAAAATCTGTCAAGAAATTATTTCATAAAGACTAAAATATTCAATTTCAGTGTTACAAGTAGTTTAATTGTGATTAATGAGAGTACAATTTCCTTTGCCATATTGGAGAGCTGATGTTTCATGAGCGGTCACTGTAGTACTTAGGCGGCTAACTGGTTTATATCTTACATTCCTTTTGCAATAAATAAAGTAGTAATTTCATCATATTCTATTTTATTATTTCAGAAATAATACTTATCCACAGAGTGTACTCTGATTTAAGGTAAGGTAAAGGGTGTGGAAAATGAAGACCTTTTTCATTTCTCAAAGCATACGAATTAAATTTTAAGCCTCTAACAAAGCTTGGTGCAGATTTTGTTTACTGTTTCTAACATTTGGAGAGGAATTTAGAAACAGGGAAGTGTCCAGAATAAAAGAAAAAAGACAGCAGTATGTTCAAAGCATGAATCTCTTCAAATAGTTGTAATTCTAGGCTGTTGGATTTATATTTCCTTGGTTACTGTTGCTAGTGAGTTGAAAAGTTATCTAAAGCAAAAAAAAAAAAAAAAAAGCAAACAGCAAATTTATAAGTAGTTGCAACAGTATGAGCATGCTTTATAGGTTTTTTTTTCTATTAACCTAGTGAATGTCCGTGTCGTGAGTCGTCACATAACAAAAAAAATAAACAATTACCCCTTGGCAATGAACTAACCTTTTAAAATAAATATTCCTATAAATAGTGTCTCTTAAGAAACGTGTGCTAACTAAAGTTGTTAAGACTTCAACAGAGCTGTTAGCATTAGAAGCCATCACACCCGTGAAAGCTGGGTATTAATTGTGCTAGTGTACTTCATCCTGACGCTTCCACCCCGAACCATCCTGAACACCGTGTACTTCTCTCCTTTGGTGGCAGCCTCTGGCTGACCCCAGACTACTTCTCCCGGCTTATCTTCCTTCTCCTTCCATATTTTATGCTGTCATTGAAATAATGGGTTGTAATTCCCCACGCATGTCGTGGCTCTCCTGTTCCCTGCATCGTTCTTACTCACGCGAAGGCCTAGAATGCCGTCCCCGGGTTCCCAGCCTGTCACCTGCTCCTCAGACCTGTCTGCATCTTCCCCATCTCTGTGGCCCTGTATAGGTGCTGCCTCCACAGAACTTTCTAATGACCCTGGTCTCGGGTGTGTCCTCCTTTGAGCTCCCGCGGCGCTTTGCGTTTTCCACCGTTGCCGCAGCGCATCTTGTATTAAGTTACTCGTGCTAATTCATTTCTTTTCTTCAGTCAGTGTTTTCAAGAGCTGTGAAGGAAAGGACCATAATTTCACCCATCTTTTTCATTCCCTTAATACGAACCACAGTGGCCAGCATGGTGCTCAGCCGATAAATATTAAGTGACACGTCGTTCACTGAACCCATGTTTGTTTCTGAAATAAAAATCTGTAAAGGAGTGGCCCCCATGCAGTCGGTGTTAGCATTCGTTCCGTCTTTCAAGAAGCCTGTGTTGACCTTGAGCTAGGACTTTGTTAAGAGGCTGTGGAGAATTAGCCCTGAAACCCCTGAAGTCCTGTTGAGCCTCTTCTCCTGAATTCAGTGGCTGAGCATTACAGTCAGGAAAGCTTATATGATACTCTTATTGCATTAGCAATTCTCCATATCAGATTCACTAAATACACAATGGAAACCATTTAGCAAAAAACCCCCCAGATTTTAATGTGATATGGCTGCCCCTGTGAAACTCTAATGTGATTCCACGGAAAATCGCTAACACGATATGCTGACCCCTCTCCCCGCCCCCACCATAGCTACATAAAAATTGATACTGTTTTCAGTGTATATATTTCAAACTATGCTCAAAAAAGAAGAAACAGACTGCTGCTGAGATGAGCTTCTGTTTGGGTCCGGGTGAGTGTATTCAGGGTCTCGCTACCAGCCACGACAGAGAGCTGAAGCTCCCCTCCGTGCTTCGCTTCCTGTGTTACCAAACAACACTAAATCATTTTGTAAAATGTGTCATGTTCTGTTAAGTGCCTCAGAATTAATAGAGATAATATGATGTAAAAATGTAATTTGTATATAAGTATCACGCTTCTATATTACATTCGATTTTACAGTTTTACTTGGGAAGGCTAATCAAGTCAAAACCAATTTTCTAAGAAGCAAAGAGATTCTGACAAAACTTGAAATTCGAAACTTAAAATGAAATGCAAAACCATTAGGAAGCAAATGATAAATGTGTATACAGCTCTGTATCATTTTAGAAGTCATAAACATTGAAAGGATTTTGGTTCTTCCCCTTCATTCTCTAACCCATATTTAATGCAAAGACAAAAATTTAACCCATAAAAGGAGTCCTCCAAAGTTCTGATTTTTCCTATAAAGACAATTTTGAGTTTTTTTCTGGGGGGAAAATGCCAAATACCACATTTTTTCCTCTCTTTTTGTGTTAATGATGACCTGATACCATTGGTGGAATTCATATATAAGTATATGAATTTCCCGTTGGAGAAATTTAATATTTGATCACTTCCTTTTCCCCTTTTGCAAATTTAATTTTGAAGGACTATAAATGGAAAATGTATTCCTCAGTTCATGAAATGGAAGCAGTCTTTGCTTTATAAAAACACTGCCATTTCCAGGGATGACCATTCATTCCAGATCTGCAGTAGCTGCTTTTCTACCTCTGGGCCAATAATTATAAAGTGCACATGTGCTCTCTGGGCCACCCTGCCGGGGAGACGCTGGAGATTCGTTCTGAAACCACCTAGGGAGAGGCTTTGGGAGCAGTGGAAGTGTGAACACTCTGCAAGTAGACCCAGCTTGGACTGAGAGCACTTCCCAGGCTGAAGCAGGCCCAGAGCCTTCACCAAACCCTGCTTTATCCCAAGGAATATCTTCTTCCATGGAGCCTAGTGTTTTTCACTTTTAATCTGTTAAATTGCTTGGAAGCTGATCAAATGTCGATTTGCTTTAGTTAGTGTGTATGTGACTGTGTGTTTTGATTTGAATTTACAAAATGCAAAAATTGTGCCTTGTGTAGTGTGGATAGAAGATAGACCCGGAACTGTATGTTGAGACAGTTTATCAGAAGCCTTTAGGAGTTTGTCTTGAGTACTTGCGGGCGGGCTGTGGGAGGTTTAGAGCATTTTTTTTTTTTTTTTTTTTTTTTGGAGAGTTTGATAGATGGTGAAGTTCAACCAGTGTGCTGGGAGTTGCTTTCTGAATTCTTGTATCTAAATTTAACTGACTTGGGAGCCACACATTTCAGAAAATAACTCCAAAAAGGACTCACAGACTCCGTCAGAGTTTTCCATCTCGTGGTAGAATAGTTGACTTCTAGTATTCATGCTTCACTATAAATCCATTAATCCACCTTGCTTTATTCTTTGCTAGGAATCACACAGGAGAGAACTGGAGTTTGGCTGGAGCAGGAAGGAGAAAGAGTTACTTGCAAAGTTTGCTAATGGGCTCAGTCGTGAGGATTCGAGGCACCTTAGCTTGGACAGGCTTATGCATGCCAAAGGCAGCCATCGCTTATTTGGGCCGGTGTTAGTTCAGAGGATCTCAGTGGGCTGGCCAAGGAACATATTAGCACTCAGAACACTGTTTCTCTGGGAAAATGCATTCCAGTTTCCAAATGACTACCCCGAAACTGGCACAACTTGTTCAATAAGTGGTACTGCCAGTGATTAACGGTTATGATTAATGATATGAGTGATTATGGTTTTGCTTATGATTAATGGTTATGATTGATGATATGAGTGACTATCAAAAGCCAGTGAATGGGGAATGTGAGAAAATGTGTTACAGCTCAAAAGATTTTAGTTCCCGTGTGGGTTGCTTTCATTTGTTGGTGTGTTGAAATCATTCTTTCCTTGTTTTTTAATGGCAGTAGAATTTCATTTTTAGGAGCAAAAGGTAGATCAGATGTTTGTCAAAGACAAACCTGTGTGTACAAAAATGCTTCCTTTAGGGCTTATTGGTTAACTGTGTTTACATAGAACAGTCATTAGGTGTTGGCTGTGTTTGCAAACAATGGCAAGTTGGTGCCCAGGTATTTCAAAGGAGTGGCACTTCCTTTCTGTGGTCATTCATCTAAACTGATTGCAAATACACATTTTAACTTTGTTAAAAAATTTGGGTTTAAAAATGTGATTTTGTGGGGCGCCTGGGTGGCTCAGTCCGTTAAGTCTCCAACTTCGGCTCAGGTCATGATCTCTCGGTTCGTGGGTTTGAGCCCCACTTTGGGCTCTGTGCTGACAGCTCAGAACCTGCTTTGAATTCTGTGTCTCTCCCTCTCTTCCTCCCCAACTCAAACCCTTTCCCTCTCAAAAATGCATAGACATTAAAAATATTTTTTTAAATAAAATATGATTTTGTGGATGTAGTAATTGCTCTAGAAAGTGGGACTTATAAATTTAGGGGCTTATATGGGTTATTCATTCTGTCGTTGTTTTCTCTGTGCCTCTTGTACTTACACTGCCTGTGAGGCCCCAAGCCCTAAGGACCATATAACAAAATAAAGTAACAGAAGCAAATAAAATCTTGATCCGTAGGATATCATCGCCTAATTAGAAAAAGAGAGGTCAGGAAGGCAAATATCAGAAAATTTGTCCAATGGTAAATTTCATTATGCAAAAAAAAAAAAAAAAATCTATTTGGATTTCTCTATATTCTTTCCTGGTTAGAATGCCATTTTTACTTTGTGTGAATTTTGAGATACTCTTGAGAAGGATAATTAGAATGATCCATTTGGAGTTTAGGACTCTAAATGAAAGTGAAATAGTAAGTATAATGGGAATAAAGATTTTTGCTGTAAGTCCTTGTGAGAAGTTAAGGATGCTGAAGACGTCCCTGGGCCTGGAATTGTACTACTGTGTCTGTCAGGAGAAGAGGCCTTACTTACTTCTCCGGTTTTCCTCCGCGACCCTTTTGAGGGTCTTCTTTTATCACCTTCCTGGCAATAATATGTTGAGATTTTGTCTCCCTCCATAGACTATAATATCCAGAGGGAAGGGGCCATGTTTTATCTTAAAATACCAGCACCGGGGCGCCTGGGTGGCTCAGTCGGTTAAGTGTCTGACTTCATCTCAGGTCATGATCTCACGGTTTGTGGGTTCGAGCCCCGCATCGGGCTCTGTGCTGACGGCTAGCTCAGAGCCTGGAGCCTGCTTCACATTCTGTGTCTCCCTCTCTTTCTGACCCTCCCCTGCTCATGCTGTTGCTCTCTCTCTCTCAAAAATAAGTGAAATATTTAAAAAAAAAATACCAGCACCTATGATGCTTGATACATTTAGTTTCTTCCTTCAGCCATGGTCCTTTCTCTTCCCGAAGATATGTTGGTTTTTTGTTTTTTTTTTTCTTTTAGAATAAGGTGGAAGGAAGGATGAAGCATTTGGATTTTAATCTGTAGGCGAAAGAAAACTATTAAATTTTAACCTGTGGTCAAAAGAAAAATACTGAAGGGTTTGAGGAGGAGAATCACAGCATCAAAGGGGTGTTTGAAAGAGATTGAAGACACATTGAAGTGGCCTGGTACTTCTCAGTAGCCACTTAATATCAAGCAAAGCTGGTGAGATGGTGTTTGACACACCATCTCCACTGCTTCATGAATGTCATCGGCAGTTAAAAATCTGAGTTTCCCCAAAGAGCAAACCGTAACACAGTTATTAGTGGTCCTTATCCATCAGTTTATAATCTCCAGCTCAAGCAGTCCTTGGCTGGGAAACTCAACCTCCCACAACACACACACATCAACAACACTTTAAAAATTACCCACACACCGTTTAACAAAAACACTTCACGTATTATTTATAGCCATTCGACACTTTGCAGGTATTCCCGTACAGGTCAGTGTTCTCTCTAACAGAACCTTAAGTAGAAAGACTATTAAATGCCCAGGAAGGAGGGAATGCAGTATATGCTTTTGCTTGTCAAAGGAATTTGTTCTATTACATCAGCAAAGCAATGGCTCAGAATCAGAAGTGAGATTAATTATATAGGGCTTAATAATGTTGTAGTTTATGTTATTGATAAAACTGGATTTTACCTTGATTCGTGCAACATTTATTGTGTGCCAGACCTAGTTCTTAGGGAGTTCGACCACTCTATAGCATGGCCTGTGGCCTCCAGGAAGAGTGGAGCTTCTCTGGGGAAAACAGATAACAAAGGTAAGGGTGTCCTCTGTGCTTTTGTGAAGGAATATGCTAGGTGCCATGGAAGCCCAGAGGAGCTGTGGAGAGCTGATTAACGCCTGGGGCCATAGGGGAGGTTTCCGGGATGTAGCTGCATGCAGGCCTCGGGCAGAAGAGAAGCAGGAAAGGGCAAAGGGAGTGAGGGTTGAGGAGGCTGGGAATGCCCTTTGAGGAGAAAGACTGTGAAGAGCCTGGTTTGAAAGTGATGCTTAGGGGCGCCTGGATGGCTCAGTCGGTTCAACATCCGACTTTGGCTCAGGCCATGATCTCACGGTTCGTGGGTTCAAGACCCGCGTCGGGCTCTGTGCTGACAGCTCAGAGCCTGAAGCCTGCTTTGGATTCTGTGTCTCCCTCTCTGTCTGCCCCTTCTCCCCTCACATTCTGTCTGTCAAAAATAAATGTTTAAAAAATTAAGAAAAAAAAGAAAATGATGCTTAAATCATCAAATCTTACCCATGATTCTGCTTTCCTCCTCCCTCTCCCCCCATGTAAAATATATAAAGGCACACTCCTAGAAATTTGCAGATGGGCCACCTGGCTGGTCAATTGCTGGGGCATGTACCTCTTGATCTCGAGGTTGTGAGTTTAGTCCCCAACATTGGGTATAGAGATTACTTTAAAAAAAAAAAAAAAAAGATGATGGCTCTATTGGGTAAATATCTGACTCTTGATTTTGGTTCAGGTCATGACTCAAGGTTTGTGAGATCGAGCCCTGGGTGGGGGCTCTATGCTGACAACATAGAGGCCGCTTGGGACTCTCTCCCTCTCCCTCTCTCTCTGCCATCCCCCCCACTTGTGCATACATGTTTGCACACACACTCTGCCTCAAAAGAAATGAACAGTAAAATAAAATATTAAAAAAAGAAGAAATTTGGAGACCAACTTTTTAAAGCAGAAATAAAATACTTTTAACCCCAACACATGGAGATAGTTACTGTCTTATTCTGCTTTAGTCTCAGTCCAAGATGTGCCACTAAAAAGTATGTGAGGATCTGCTTTGGACCTGGAATGACAGGCCATTAGGGGCCCAACAGGGAGGGCACTCTCTGGGGGTGGGCAGATGACGCCCAGTGGGCCACAGCTGCCGAGGTAGAGCAGACTCACTGAGGACATCTGGGATGGGGCATAGCTAAGAAATATGTGGCAGATCCATCCATGGGATTTGATGACCTGTTGAAAGTGAGATTGAGGAAGAGGAGGAATAAAATTTCCACGGGGTTGTTCTGAGCTGGTTTCTAGCTTGAGCAGGTGGTTGGGGAGTGGCGCTACCAGAAAATATGGAAGAAAAACTGTTTTAAGAAAGCTGATAGGTTCCTAGGTTCCATTTCTTTCTCTTTTAAACAAAATAAGAAACTTTGCTTTTTAGAGCAGTTTTAGGTTCACAGAAAAAATTGAGGGAAAGGTTACCGAGAGTTCCCATATACCTCCTTCCCCCCCCCCCCGCCCCCATGCACAGTGGCTGGTACTGTGGACGTTTTTCACCAGAGTGGTACATCTGTTGCAGATGATCCTACACTGGCACATCATTGTCACCCAAAGTCCATGGGGTGGTGTACATTCTGTGGGTTTGTGCAAATGTGTGATGTGAACATGCTAGTCAGCTGTTGCAGTGTCCTACGCGAGAGTTCCACTGCCCCCACAGTCCTCTCTGCTCTACCTCTTCTTCCATCCTTCTCACGACTCCTAGGTGTAGATCCCTACACTGGAGATCCCTAGGTAGGAGATCGCTACATTGGAACATACTGCATATGAGGATCTTGGAGTATGGACCCAAGTGGTGGTCAAATTTTAATTAAATTTTTTTTAAACCAACAGGGCCCTTTGATCAAAGAAGCCTCATTAAGTGGAGCTGAGTGAAGAAAGGCCACGTGGGCGGAAGGTGGCACCTGAAGAAGGACGGGGTCCGGTGCTTCGCTGTCGCCCTGGTGTCCAGCTCCGGTCCGCCATTGCCTTGCTGCAGCCTGTGAGACTCTCTGCAGTCCCCAGAATTCCGAAGAACTGCATGGTAAGCAATTCTGGAGCCAGGAGGAAGGGCTGGTCGTTCCCAGATGCAGCGACCTCAAACTCTCATGCTTTTTGTACCTGCTGTCTGCTTTTCAGTAGTTTTTTCATTTTGTTTTGTCTGACGTGTTTTGGTCCCTTTCCTTGGGGCCAGGCTGCCAGCTTTGACGTCATGTGCTGTCAGGCACCTGCTAGTGGCATCTCCTCACCTGTCTCCCAGTTTGCTGCTCTGATTTGCTGTAAACCTGCTTGGGGAACCTAAGTCGCAAATAGTTGCAAGTGGGTCCTGTGTGATCTTTTCTGTACAGACTTGGCAACATCCATTTTGGCAGGTCCAGCTCTTTTTGGCTTGTTTGTAGTTCTCAGTTGGGTTTTGTGCAGATGGAACTGCTGGATAGTCAAATTTTATACAGTGATCACCTCATTTCTGTTGGGGTCCATTTATCTTCTTGCCTTTCCCTCCTTTCTGACTGCTTCTGGAATTATGTAGAAAGTATAAATTGTGGCCTCAGAAATATCTGTCCCCAGCTCTGTTGGGTGAATCATAGCATTTCATGCTGATTAGGAAGAATGTGATGTCATAATTTTGATTCCTAATTAGATGCTAATATGTTGAGATGGTTGAGGCTGGTTTGTTGTTGTTTTTTTTTGTTTTGTTTTGTTTTTTTTTTGCTTTTTATGTGAACCCTTACCCTCTTTTTCCCTTCTTTGACGCTGATGATTTTTTTAAATTGTTTTTCTTTCTTTTCTTTTCTTATTTTTTTTTCTTGGTACCTAGTAACTTCTACGGTGGGGCATATAGGAGGGATAAGTCGAAGTGTACCCAAATACTTCTGTTACTAATAAAAAATAGCATCTTTGCATTAAGTTTACAGTGTTCGAACTGCTTTGGCACATATCCTCTCGGTATGAAAAGTAGTGATTTTTCTTTCAGTTTTGCAGAGGAGGAAATAAGATAAAAATGATTGATTACTTAAAGGTCACATTTAGTGAGGAAGCCAGCATTCAGATTCAAGTCTTCTTCCTCCACATCCTTCCTCCAAATATTCATTATATCATGTTGCATCTTGTTGCTGGAGGCACTGGTTACATTGTGGGACCTTCCATTTCTGGAATGGTGTATAGCACCTCCAAGCATATGCTGATGACAGTGTAAAGAATAGAATGTGGAATGGTACAAACTTAAACTGTAGTCTTCCCAAGATTGTTTTGACATTCTCTTACAACAGTCTTCTGAGTTGCTTACCATTAAAATATTCAGTCATGTTGTTACTATTCAGAATACCACGTGGAAAAAAATGTGTAACATTTTACATCTACCTTAAAAGTGGCCCAAACGATTAGGTGTGTTTGTTAGATCCCCACTTTGCTGCTCTGTTGCCTGTTCTTCCCTTTCACTACATTTGGCATCACTAAAATATCAAACAGGCAATAGAATAATAATTCTATCTCCAGAAGTGATACCGAGAAACAGTAAAAAATGTTGTCTCGTCTCTTTATTAAAACACACACACACACACACACACACGCACACACACACCCCAATTCTATGGGCACCTGGGTAGCTCAGTCGGTTGCACCTCTGGCTTCGGCTCAGGTCCTGATCTTACAGTTTGGTTCATGAGTCCAAGCCCGGTGTTGCGCTCTGTGCCTGCTTCAGATTCTGGGTCTTTCTCTCTCTCTGCCCCTCCCCCACTCCTGCTGTCTCTCCCCCACTCCTGCTCTGTCTCTCTCACTCTCTCTCAAAAATAAAGAAACATTTAAAAAATGTGCAAAATTAAATAAACAATTCTAGGGGTGCCTTGGTGGCTCAGTTAAGCGCCCGACTCTTGATTTCGGCTCAGGTCATGATCTCACAGTCATGAGTTCAAGCCCCTTGTCAGGCTCTGTGTAGATGGTACTGATCCTGCTTGGATTCTCTTTCTCACCTTCTCTCTCTCTGCCCCTCCCCTGCGCTCTCTCTTTCTTTCTCTTTCAAAATAAATAGATAAATAAACTTAAGAAAAATAAAAAAAATAATTCTAAATCTCCACTGAAACTTAAGAAATGGTATCCAATCAACATTGACATTCTAGCTGAAGAATCAAACTAGATGAGTGTTCAGGAGGACCATATCCCAAGGATTTAAGTGAATGTAAATCAGGTCTATCCCAGTGGCTTATTAAATATAAATTCCAGTGACACCAGTTCACCTCATCACCTCCTGTCATGAACAAGGGCTGCCTGTTATAACCCTGTCTTGGTGTAGGCAAAATATATCACTTTTTATGAGGGCCTTTTGTGAAATTCAGTATTAATATAAAAAGAAATGAAGCTGTTTTGGAAGTTCTATTTTGAAATGAGATTGTGTGTGTACTTTATGCACTGTGATATATTTGTGGGATTTATTGGATGAGACTCAGGCAGTCGTTATGTAGTGACTCTGGGCCACAGTTTTCCCCAATCTACAAATGATGACAAAGTTTAACTTCAAATATTCTTGTACTTAGTTGTGTATTATAGGGTAAATTTATTAACCCAAAAACATTTTCAGGCAGTAGATTCTATTACATTCCTATTAAGGAGGGGTCATAAAGTCAGTTTTATGAAAGAGTGAATTTCAAATTCTGTGGACCTTCTAATGGATTTGAAAACACAAAGATTCTGAGTATTAGTAGCTTTTAATACAACTATGAGATGTGGAGTGTGCCTGAGTGGCTTAGTCAGTTGAGTGTCTAACTCTTGATCTTGGCTCAGGTCATGATCTCATGGGCTCATGCTGACAGCATGAAGCCTGCTTGAGATTCTCTCTCTCTCAAAAATAAATAAACATATATACACATATAGAATAGATACCAGATGTGTTAGTGCATGAAAAGATTTCTATTTTTACTTTCTTTCAGAATGCTCACAGTTGTTGAATCTATAGATGTTTTCTGAATGTAATTATTTGTTTTGACTGAAGGAATTTTATAGTTTGTATTGTAGAAATAACTGATTCCAAGAAAATTAAGCTCAATAATATTGATCGATAGTGTGTAAAATTGCTATTGGTTGGTTCTGGGATAGAAAATAGATCTCATTTAAAAAATAATCTTTATGGACATTATTCTGCTGTATTTTCAGCTTTTTCTTAGCATGGAAACAAATGATATTTTTAAAACAGAACTTCCTTTCTCCCCTAAGCTATGACCATCAGAGAAAATTGATATGTTTACATGAATCAGCATTAAGTGGAAGAAAGGATCTGAAAGGCAGGCAGAATGCCATGGATGGCCCAAAACTATGCTTGTCCTTCACTGAGTTTGGGTTGTTGAAAGGTGATCATCCTTTATACTTGGGTCTGTGGTGTATGTGTGAGGTCCTAACATTTTATATTATCAGGGATTCTAATTCCCTTCAAGACTTGCATGTACCAGTGGCACATTATTTTCCATCTCAAAATTAGATGAAAACCTAAAATTTTGTTAGAGGGAGACCTTATTTGTAAAATCCCTTGAAGGTGGTGATGAAGCAAATTATTATAACATCTGGAGTGAGATTTTTCCACTCTATTTTACTGTGGTACAATACATAAAAGGGACCATTTAAACCATTTTTAAGTGTACAATTCCATCGTATTAAGTTCATCACATGGTTGTGCAACTATCACTACCACCCTTCTCCAGAACTTTTTCACCCCCCAAACTGTAACTGTGTCCCCATTCGGCAGAACTTCATGCCCTTTCCCCCAGTTTCTGCTAACTTCTGTTCTACGTTCTGTCTTTACGAATTTGACTATACTAGTTACTTCATATAAGTGGAATCAAACAAAATTTCTTATTTTTTAAGTTTAGAAATAAACTTACTTTGAGAGAGAAAGATAGCATGTTCATGGGCACAAGTGGAGGAGGGGCAGAGAGAGAGGGAGGCAGAGAATCCCAAGCAGGCCCTGCCTTGCCAGCACATAGCCTGGCCTGGGGTCAAACCCATGAAGCTTGAGATCATGACCCAAGCCAAAATCGGGAGTCGGACACTTAGCCGACTGAGCCACCGAGGTGCCCCCAAATTTGCTCTTCTGTGTCTAGCACATTTCATCAGCATAACATCTTCAGGCTTCTTTCCATGTTGTAGCATGTATCAGAATTTCTTTCCTTTTTAAGACTGAATACTATTCCATTGTGCATATATACCACTTTTTTTGTCTTTTTTTTTTTTTTTTTTTGGTCCAGTCGTGTGTTGATGGACACTTAGGTGGTTTTTCTCCTTTTGGCTGGTGTGAATAATACTATTGTGAATACTGGTGTACAAATATCTGAGTACCTGTTTTCAGTTCTTTTGTATGTACATCTAGGAGTGCAGTTACTGGGTCATTTGGGAATTCTACATTTAATTTTTGAAGAGCCACCAAACTGAACCACTTTATAGTCTCACCAGTGATGCACAAAGATTCTACTTTTTCCACACCCTTGCCAACGCTTGTAAGGTTTTTTTTGTTGATAATAGCTATCCTAATGAGCGTGAAGTGGTATCTCATTGTGGTTTTGATTTGCATTCCCTGATGACTACTGATGTTACGATGTTACCATGCAGTCATATGCTTGTTAACCATTTATATATCTTCTTTGGAGAAATGTCTTATTCAAGAGCTTTGTCCCCTTGCGAGTAGTATTGTTTCTTCTTTTGGTTGTTGACTTATAGGAGTTCTTTATCTAGTCAGGGTATGAATCATTTCTCAGGTACATGATTTACACAGTGTTGTTTTTAAGGGAAAATTTCTAGAACTAGAAAATCTTCTGTATGTGTTTTCCACCTACTTCTGTATGTGATTTTTCACACTTAAGAGTTGATTCTGTGGAATTTCATAACATTTGGTCATCTAAATAAAGTAAATCACATATTTTTTTAAAAAGTCTTTTGTTCTTAAAACCCACTAGTCTTACAGGCACATTGATTTTGAACAAATCATTGTTAGATTTGAGGATATTTAGCCAGCATGAGAGAGAACGGTTCAGTGTATGATAGAACTTTCAGTGACATAGCATTTCAACTGCAAACCAAGTTAGAAGGGACATTTAGCTTTTGTAGGTTTTGAAATTTGGATCACTGAAGAAAATTAGCTGCCATCGCTTCGAGTCTGTTTTTTCAGCATCCTCGACATTTAAAAGTTTTCATTGGAGTTAAGAGAGTTGTAAGGCACCTAAATTAGAAATAGGAATTTTTAAGACTTGTTTCCAGTTCTGCTTTTGTCATATTGATATATTGATAGTGTTGAAAATCCAGCAGCAACTAAACCAAAAACGAAGACATTTAAAAAAGTGTGAGACCCAGGCACCCGGGTGGATCAGTCAGGTCAGCATCCAACTTTGGCTCAGGTCATGATCTCACAGTTTGAAAGTTCGAGACCCATGTTGGGCTCTGTGCTGACAGCTCAGAGCTTGGCGCCTGCTTCTGATTCTGTGTCTCCCTCCCTACCTCCCCCCACCCTTCTCCTGCTCAAGCTCTGTCTCTCTCTTTCTCAAAAAGAAACATTAAAAAAAATTTAAAAAGTGTAATAAGACCTTTTGAACAGAAAAAGGATGAGAAATATTTTTAGTCTCACGTATATGTGAAATCTAAAACAAAACAAAACAAAACAGTGAGACACTGGGTGGCACAGTCAGTTAATTGTGCGACTCTTGATGTTGACTCAGGTCATGATCTCAGGGTTCTTGAGATAGAGCCCACTTCAGGCTCTGTGCTGACAGCATGGAGCCCACTGGGGATTCTCTCTCTCCCTGTCTCTCTCTCTGCCCCTCTCCCACTTGTGCTCAAGATCCCTCTCAAAATAAATAAAATTAAAAGACAAAACAAAATAACAGAAACAAAACCAAGTTCATAGATACACAGAATAGATAGGTGGTTGCCAGAGGTTGAGGACCGGGTGTGGGCAAAATGCATGCAGTGTCAAAAGGTGTACGAACTTCCAGTTATAAAATAAACAAGTCATGGATTGTAATGTACACCGTGGTGCCATAGTTAATAATACTGTATTGTATATTTGAATGTTGCTACAAGAGTGATCTTAAAAGTTTACGTCACAAGATAAAAATGGTGACAGATGTTAACTGGACGTGTTGTGATCATTGTATAGTGTATACAAATATTGAATTATTATGCTGTACATCTGAAACCAATGTAATGTTTTATGTCAATTTTATCTCAACGAGAGGAGATTTTTAGGAAGAATAGATTAGAGAGAGAATAGGATTAGAAGGGAATGACCAGGAGTGAATTTTAAGAAATGAAAGTCTAGGCAGAGTTTCTCACCTACTGGCACTTGGGGCTGAATGATAGTTTTTTTTAAGTTTCATTTATTTATTCTGAGAGAGAAAGAGTGAGAGCATGAGTGGAGTAGGGGCAGAGAGAGAGGGAAAGAAAGAGAATCCTAAGCAGGCTCTGCGCTTTTAGCTCTGTGAGCACAGAGCCCTTCATGGGGCTGGAACCCATGAACTGTGAAATCATGACCTGAGCTGAAACCCAGAGTCACACACTTAACTGACTGAGACACCCAGGGGCCGAAATAAGTCTTTGCTGTGCACACTGTTCTCGGAGTTGTGGGATGTTTAGCAGCATCCTTGGCTTCTATGAACTGGATGCCACTGGGGCTTACTCCCACCAGCCCACTTCTGGCAACTGAAAATGTCTCCAGACATTGCTAGATGACCTGTGGGGAGCTAGGTCATCCCCTCCGCCCTCACTGAGGACCTCTGATCTAGGGTGAAGAGAGCCTGAGCTGTGTTCTGACAGCAGAATGGTCATGAAAAGGTGGTGTGTGTGTGTGTGTGTGTGTGTGTGTGTGTGTGTGTGTGTGTGAAATTTTCAGTAGAGGAGAGGAAGAAAATTTCTGATAGTTAAAATTTATTGAGCATCTACTATTTCCCCAGACACCAGCACTAGGTGACATAGTCGTTTAACGTAATTACTAATAAATATCTGTTAGATGCCAATTTTATGTGAAAGATTGGAGCTACAGAGATGAACAAGACAGCCACATCCTTAAAGACTTTGTTATTTAATAGAGGAGAGACATATATACAAATTATCCAAACTGAAAATAGTAATGTGTATAAGGTACTGCTTGAGAAGATAATTCTATCTCTGATACCTGAGCCAGATTTGAAGGATAAATAGCAATTTCGCCTCCTGTGGTGGGTTTTGCAGGGAGGGTGGTGAACAGCCCATGGTCTTTTTGATCGTAAGACGAAGACCAAATTCATGCAAAGCTCTCTCCAGGCTTTCACCTCTGTCCAGGGAATAAAAGTCCCAGACTGTAATTCTACCTAGGACGACTACACGGGGCAATTGTGCATTTTTCCTGAGGTTGCAGTAGAGCGATTAGTACCTGGCAAATCCCAGAGCTCTGTGATTTTAGTGCTAGTTTATATATTTCACATATCGTGTTAAGACTTCATCAGTCCACGAGGATAAGGAGATGAATATCTCACTCCCGTAATAAGTTAAACTCTGCCAAATTATATCGTTAACACTTCGTTGATTTTGAAAAATTAAATAAGAGGCATATTTGCATCCTGTGATTAACAGTTTCCTTATTAACCAGTAGGTGTACTGTAATGGAACCTGGAAACAGATGGAAACATATGGCTTTATTTGTGGAGTGGCAATATATTGCTTAATCTCACGGGAGCAGTATTTGCTATTATGTAAGAAAAATATAATTATTCAGTGGCAGTTTATAATACGTATTCAACAGGAGCAATACTCTTCATCCTTCCTTAAGTATTTACATTTTTAACATCTTGCAAATTGAAAAAGAAAGTAATGAACATGGAAGAAAATTTGCCGATGGGTTTATCTTAAACTGCCCTACGTGTATGTACTTTAGCTCTGCTGTTTCTTCACTGGCTTCTGTCCCACTAGAAACAATGACTTGCTGATGTCACTACCCAGTTATTTAATTTGACTAAATGTGATAGATGTATTTATTTAAGATTTTGTTCAGAATTTTTTTTAAAAGGTCAGTATGGTACTTTTACATGGCAGAGAATGTTGTGTGATATGATTGTAAAATTAATTAACTTATCAAGAATAATTATTTATGTACCAAAAGCCATAGACACTCTTGAGATAAGATGCAAAAGCTATTTGCCCTTTCAGTTCTCAGAAAACAATTCATGGTTATTCATTCTGTTTCATCTTATCTGATGTTTTGTTTTTGAAAAATATAAAATGTTCAGCGTGGTAGTAACAAAATGATTTTTAGTCTTAGTACATTTGAATTACTAAAGACTGACTCACGCACTAGAATGGCTGCCGCTGCACATGCCCTCCTGCCAATATGGTTTTGAAAGGGTCCCTTGGCACTGGAGCCTGAGACCTTAAATTGCCCCTCCTTCCTGCTATTTCAACTCTTCTTTGACAGGAATTGCTCAGCCATAGTTTTCCTTTCCTCTCCTCCTCCCACCCCCATTATTTCCTGGGAGCTGTGAATGACTCTGCCTTCTGAGGAGCCCATTCATTCATTTAGCAAATATTAAACACCTACTATATGCTAGGCTTTATTCTGTGTGCTGAAGTACAGCAGTGAACCAAATGGACAAAAACAAAAAAAACTCACATCCTAATACAGCCTATGTTGTGGGGAGGAAAAAGAGACAATAAATAATACAAAGTATTATTTGTAAGTAATATAAGTAAAATACAAAGCAATCTTGAAAAGGGAGAACAAAGTTAGAAAGCTTACACTTCCCAGTCTGAAATAGCCTAGGAAGATACATTAATAAAACTGAGGAACTAGCAAAGGATAGACAGACATAAAGATCAATGGATTAGAATTGAAAGTCCAGAAATAAACCTGAGCATCTGTGGCCAATTGATTTTTGACAAAGGTGGTAAAACCATACAATAGAAGGGTGCCTGGGTGGCTCAGTCAGTTAAGCATCTGACTTTGGCTCAGGTCATGATCATGGAGTCTGAGTTTGAACCCTGCATAGGGCTCTGTGCTGACAGCTAAGAGCCTGGAGCCTGCTTCAGATTCTGTGTTTCCCTCTCTCTCTGCCCCTCCCCTCCTCACGCTCTCTCTCTCTTTCTCTATCAAACATAAATAAACATTACAAAAAAAATAAAAATAAAACCATTCAAAAGAGAAAGAATAGTCTCCAGCAAATGGTTCTGCAGCAACTGGAAAGCCACGTGCAAAACAGTGAAGTTGGACCCCTACTCATTCCTCAGTTAATGTGCATTGATTAACTGAAAATGACCCATGACCTAAATATAAGAGCTGAAATCATAAAACTCTTTATGACCTTGGATTTGGCAATGGATTCTTAAATATGATACCAAAAGCACAAGTAACAAAAGAAAAAGTAAATAAATTGTACATTATCAAAATTAAAATCTTTTGCACAACAAGGAGCATTATCATGAGAGCAAAAAGGCAGCCTACAGAAGGGGAGAGATATTTGCAAAGCGTGTAGCTCAGTATCTACATATTCTCAATATATTAAAAAAAAAAAAAAACACCTCTTATACTGCAACATAAGAGGCACCTGTTGGCTCAGTCACTTAACCATCCAACTCTTGATCTTTGCTCAGGCCATGATCTCACAGTTCATGAGATCAAGCCCTGCATCAGTCTTTGCACTGACAGCATGGAACCTGCTTGGGATGCTCTCTCTTTGCCTCTCACTCTGCCCTTCCCCCGCTTGTGCATGGTGTGCACAGGCACATGCGTGCATGAGCTCTCTGCTTTTCTCTCTTTCAAAATAAATAAACTTTAAAGAAAATAATGAGGGCACCTGGGTTGCTCAGTCAGTTAAGCGTCTGACTCTTGGTTTCATTTCGGGTCATGATCTCATGATCTCATGGTTCATGAATTCAAGCCCCACATTAGGCTTTCCCTGACAGTACAGAGCCTGCTTGAGATTTTCTTCTCGCTTTCTGCACCTCCCCTACTCACTCTCTTTGTCTCACTCTCAAAAATAAATAAACTTAAAAACATTTTTAAAGAAAATAATGCAGCATAAAAAAATCTTCAACACAATTTAAAAATGGGTAAGGTGCTTGAACCACCATTTCTCCAAAGAAGATGTACAAATGGCCAATAAACATGTGAAGATGCTTAACCCCATTAATCATTAGGGAAATGGAAATCAAAACACAATGAGATACCACTTTACACCTACCCAGGTGGCTGTGATAAATCAACAAACAAAAAACAGAAAACAACACGTGTTGGTGAGGATGTGGAGAAATTGGAATACATACTTTTTTTTTTAATGTTTATTTCTTTTTGAGAGGGAGAGAGACAGAGTGTGAGTGGGGAGGGGCAGAGAGAGAGGGAGACACAGAATCCAAAGCAGGCTCCAGGCTCTGAGCTGCCAGCACAAAGCTGGATGTCAGGCTTGAACTCACCTGAGCCATGGAGATCATGACCGTATGATCCAGCAATTCCACTACTAAATATATACCCAGAAGAATTGAGAACAGGGGCTCAAATACTTGACACAAATGTTCATAGCAGTGCTGTTTATAATAGCTCAAAAGTAGAAACAATTCAAAAGTTAATTAATGGTTGAATCTGTGAACAAATTGTTATATATGTATGTTCTCTCTCTCTCTCTCAGTGAAAAAATATTAGTTAGCTATAAAAAAGAAATGAAATACTGATATATACTACCTTGTGGGTGAACTTTGAAAACATTTTTGTCTAGTAAAAGAAGCCAGACACCAAAGGTCAGGTATTGTATGATTTCATTTATATGCAATATGCAAAGTTGGTAACCCTAGAGAGATAGAATGCAGACAGGATGTTATCAGGGCCAGGCATCTGGGGGTGGGGCCAGGAGCTGGAAATAAAGACAAATTGCTTAATAGCTTTGGGGTTTTATTTTCGAGTGGTCGTAATGCTTTGGGACCAGAGAGAGGTAGTGGCTGCACAACATTGCAGATGTACTAAATGCCACTGAATTGTTCACTTTAAAATGAATGATTTTGGGGTGCTGGTGGCTTAGTTGGTTGAGCGTCTGACTCTTGACTTTTGTTCAGGTCATGGGATTGATCCCCATGTTGGACTCCACACTGAATGTGGAGCCTGCTTAACATTCTCTCTTTTCCTTTCTGTCCCTCACCCCTGCTCATGAGTTCTCTGTCTAAAAAAAAAGAAGAAGAAGAAGAAGAATTTTATATAATGTGAACTTCACCTTAACAAAATTTGTAAAAACAAGTAAAATATGTGGTTAATCATAAGTTAATCATAAGTTTGCTGGAGGGGAAATAAAGCAGAAAAGGGTGATAGAAAGATGAGAGAGGGCCTCAATTTAAAATAAAGGGGAGTAATATATGTTAACTAACTGGAATTAAAATAAAAACTTAAAAAGAGTGCATTTATCTTGATGAGCAATGAGTAATGTCTGGAATTGTTGAATCATTGTATTGTACACTCGAAACGAATACAAAACTGCACGTTAATTATCCTGGAATTAAAACCTAAGCAAATAAAAATTATAAATAAGCAAACAAACAAATAAGTGAGGCAGGGAAGTCTTCGCTGAGATGACGGGAGTAAGTTTGTGAAGAGGATGGATGCGGGAGCCCGCCACGCACATACCCGATGCAACAGGACTGTAGAGCAGAACTGCCCTGGGGTAGTTGCATGCCAGGCATGTTCGAGGCAAAGTAAGGAGGCAGCTGTGGCAAGAGTAGAGAGAACAAAGGAAAGTAGAAGGAAAAGAGGTCAGGGAGGTGAATGCGCCAGAAGGGTCATTCTGACGGGCCACCAGGGTTGAGAAGGATAGCACTGCAGAGCCTTGTGGACCATTGAAAAGACTTTTATTTGGAGCGAATATGACCTTTGGAGGGTTTTGAGCAGAGAGGGAGCATGAAATTGATTTCTGACGTAATAGAATCAACCAGACTGTTGTGTTCAGAACAGACAATGAGGAGCAAGTGCAAAAACAGGAAGACCAGTTTGAAGGCCATTATAATAATTTAATAAACTGTTGTTCTGACTCTGCCCTTTCCATACTATACAGTTTCACCCAAACTGTTATTTCCTTTCCCACTTAAAGATGCTGATAAATTTGGGGCTAAATCCCTTTGGTTCAGCCCCGTCGTCAAGCTCCAGAGCCTGTACTTAACTGCCTACTGAATCCCACTTTGATACAGTGCTTCCCCTGACCCTCTACCCGCCGTACCACCTGAGACCCCAGTATATCCAAAATAGACTTCGTTGCCATCTGTCTGACCCCCCCAACTGCAATTCCTCCTGAATTTGCCATTTTAATGAATGCTATGCCATCACCTATGTGCCCAAGAAATCTGGACTTTTATTTTTTTAGTTTAAAATCTTTACTTTTTCATATAGATTTCAAAATCACCAAGTCAAGTTATAAAATAAAAAATGCAAAAAACGCTACTGGGAATTCTGTCAAAATGGCATATCTACAGATTTGTTTGGGGAGAACTGAAATCCTAACAGTTTGGAGTCTATAAATTCATAAACATGATATAACTCTTCATTTCGTTTCCTTCTGCAGTGTTTCGCAGTTTTTGTTGTAGAGTTCTTCACCGTTTTTTTTTTTAATTTTTTTAATGTTTTATTTATTTCTAGGAGAGAGAGAGAGACAGCTTGAGCAGGGGAGGGTCAGAGAGAGAGGGAGTCACAGACTGAAACAGGCTCCAGGCTCCGAGCTGGCAGTCAGCACAGAGCCCGACGCGGGGCTCGAACCCACGAACCGCGAGATCACGACCTAAGCGAAAGTCGGATGCCTAACCGACTAAGCCACCCAGGCGCCCCTCTTGACCGTTTTTAAATTAAATTTTCTTCTAAGGTTTTTTGGGGGGTTTGATGGTGTTGTCAGTGCTTTTACTTCGTTTTCCGTTTGTTTGCTGCTGGTAAGGAATATACTTAATTCTGCACATTTTTACCTTTTATCCTGCCACTTGCTAAATTCACTAGTTTCAAATTTTTAAAATAGGTTTGGTAGGATTTTCTTTGTTGTTGTTTCTGTTGTTTTGAATATAAACAGTTTTATATCCTTTTTTCTAAGCAGTTTGCCTGTTTTCCCCCCTTACTATATTGCACTAACCAGGACAGTGATGAGTAGAAGTGGTGAGAGTGGATTTTCCTGCTTTGTTCCAGTCTTAATGGAAAGTACTCGATGTTTTACCACTAATTATAATGTTAGGTATAGGCTATTGTAGCTGTCCTTTAAAGACTATGGAAATTTCCTCTAATTCTAGTTTGTTGGGAATTAATAATTTTTTAAAACTCATGAATTGCTAGTGACTTGTGTCAAATGCTTTTTCAGCATTTATTAAGATGATAATATGGTATTTTTTCCTTTATTCTGCTTATATGGTGAAGTATGTCAGTTTGTTTTCAAGTGTAATGCCAGTCTTGGATTTCTGTGTTAAATTCCTCTTGGACATGAAGCATTAATCTTTATTATACTGTTGGATGTGATTTGCTTATATTTTATTAAGGAACTTTACACCCATGTTTCTAAGTGATCTCTTCCAGGGAAAGTTTTTAGTTGTGAATTCAATGTAACAGGTATAAGGCGGTTCAAATATTCAATTTCTTTCTCTGTAGATAAAAATTAACTATGTTGTATACACCTGTATAACCCACAGTTTTATTAAGACATAAGACATTTCCATCACCCCCACATGTTCCCACTAATGGACTTCGGATAAATAGCTCTGTGTAATTTAGGCTCTATATGAATTAGCAGTTATAACTGAAAATGCAAATGTGGTATACCTTTTTTTAACCAATCGCCTATTAACTTTATTTCATTTTCATTTATCAAAAATTAAAAAAATTAAAAAATATAAGTTCTATTAGGTTATCAAAATAGGTTATCAAATTCTGCACTTTTTTAGCATTTGGAAAAAAATTATTTTAGAATTTCTTCTCAAGATACTTCACATTTTTTAAGTTGATGCCAGATTTAAAACAGACAGACATGGATATATTTTAGATTTCTTCCACTGCTGTAGACTCATTTGAATGGCAGGCTGAACTTAAGCAGAAAAGGGCTTTGTGGTAACATAGGATACTATGTAGCAGTGAGAAAGAATGAAGTAGATTTATAGTATACTAACATAGAAAATAACCTTCAGCAAATTGAAAAATGATAAAAGATTTTTATTTTTTATTTTATATTAGAGCAAGAGAGCATGTGAGTGAGGGAAAGGGGTGGAGGGGACAAAGAGTAAAAGAGAGAGAGCGGGAGAGAATTCTCCATGCTCAGTGCAGCTCCTGACTTGGGGCTCGAACCCATGACCCAGGCATCATGATCTGAGCCAAAATCAAGAGTCTGATGCTTAAATAACTGAGCCATCCAAACGCCCCTGATTAAATAATTTAAAAAATTTGGACTAATACTATAATTTTTCGTAAGAATCTACCTATGGGTGAAGATGGAGAGTAAAATACCTAAAAGTAAGCTCAAACTTGTAACAGTAGTCATAGCAAGAAGTACATGAGGATTTGGGAATTGTGGTTGATGATCAGATAAAATTTAACCTTATCTATAATGTTCTAATTTTTGTAGGAGTAATAACTTGATGTGGAATGTATGTAATTAGAATAATAAAGTACCTTGACTGATTTACATATGACTAGAGGCAAAAAGCATCTAGGTCTTGTTGGTTTTTTTTTTTTGTTTTTGTTTTAGCAATTACTCTGGAACTGTAGAAAGCCAGCTTGTAAAATCTGTACAGGGAGTGCTCTAACTCTGGTTGGTTTTGTTTTGTTTTGTTTCAAATTATGGCACAGTAGAGTATCTCAAGCGAAGTAAAAATGCAACTTAGATTTAAAATTAAACATTGAATATTACTCCACTGCAGAACTTCAAAAACAAAATATTTAATAACAAGAAAATATCCTTCATTGAAATAGGCAGAATATAAGGCATATCTATAAACTAATGCCATATTAAAATATGTTTGTTTATAAACAAAGGTTTAAAAATCCACAGTGATGATTATCTCTGTGTGGATAGAAATAGTGGTTATTTGAGCCTTCTTTTTTCATATTCAGTTTTTTTTCATGAACACAAATTATTTTTTAAATCAAGGAGAGAAAACCCACTTTCTATGTCATTAAAGAAAGACAGATGGAAGAAAGAAAAAAGGAAAGGCTAGTCAGGGCAGGGAAGAGAAGAGAAGATGGGAAATTCTTAGCATTTGCAAACATTGCTACAGGCAATTTCGGTACACTTTTAAATGAGTCTGTTAGTAGAGATGTGTGATAGAAACCTGACGAGTTGTCGTCGAAGAGGCGTGAGAGGGATGGAGGGAAGTGAGTGGGTTAGGGAGGAAGAGATGGTTTTGAAATACACTTGGAAAGTAAACAGTCCACAGGATTATAACAGGGCGGGTAGGATCGGAAGGAGAGAACGAGGGAGAGGTTCATTTTCTCTTGTATGTTTTTCAATTTAAAAACAAGTCATTTCAGATCTATTTTGTAACTGCATTACTCTTTGACGTAGACAGAACTGTGATTCTTCTCTTTCCATGACAAAAACGTGTATCCGAGCCCTTTGGCTTTTGCCAAGGTGGTTCAAAATAACACTAAATCACAAAGTTTCAAGCTGCCCAGGAAAATGCTATTTCTTTCAAGTGGAGTAATATCTGAGCAGAGAAACCATGATCCAAATCCTTCTATTCTCTTCAGCATAAACAACTGCACTGGGTAACGTTTCCTAGGATAACTTAAAAAATATATAAGGCACTAAATTTTCTTTTTTTATAAAAATATTTAAAAAATAATGTTTATTTTTGAGAGAGAAACAGAATATGAGCGGGGGAGGGGCAGAGAGAGAGGGGAGACACAGAATCCGAAGCAGGCTCCAGGCTCTGAGCTGTCAGCACAGAGCCCAGTGCGGGGCTCGAACTCACCAGTTGTGATATCATGACCTGAGCCGAAATCAGATGCCTAACTGACTGAGTCACCCAGCCACCTCTATAATTTTTTTTGAAGCTTATTTATTTATTTTGAGAGGGAGAGAGCTGGGGAGGGGCAGAGAGAGAGGGAGAGAGAGAGAATCCCAATCAGGCTCCACATTGTCAATGCGGAGCCCCACTCAGGGTTCAAACCCACGAACTAGGAGATCATGACCTGAGCCAAAGTCAAGAGTCAGACACTTACCTGACTGAGCTACAACAGGCATCCCAAAGCACTAAATTTTCTGTGTCCGGGTTTTGAAACTTAATGTGCAGCCATTAGCAGAGCAAGTTCCCTTTCTCTGATTTTTTTTAAAGTTTATTTTTGAGAGAGAAAGAAACAGAGCACGAGTGGGGGAGGGGCAGAGAGAGGGAGACACAGAATCCAAAACAGGCTCCCAGCTCTTAGCTGTCAGCACAGAGCCTGATGTGGGGCTCTGACTCACAAGCTGACCCGAGCCAAAGTTGGTCACTCAACCGACTGAGCTACCTAGGTGCCCCACTCCCCCTGATTATTTAAATTCATGGTAAACACATCTTTCTCTGGAATTCTATTTCATTTTCATTCAACAATAATCGAAATCTAAATTTTTCAAGATCTTATGATTATTGAGCAGAATTATGATTCATGTTAAACCAGTGGTGATTGACAAAGAGGGTGATTTTTGCTCCCCAAGGAACACTTGACAATAGCTGGTGACATTTTTAGGTTGTCACAATTTGCAGAGGGGTGTGCTATTGGCATAGAGTGGATAGAGGGCCAGGATGCTGCTAACCACCCTGTAATAGACAGGACAGCCCCTACATAAATTGTTGTTAAAATCAAAGGGGAAAAAATGCAGTAGTGCTGAGATTGAGAAATCTATGTTAGACTCTTTAAGAGATACAGAGATTCATGGGAGCTCCCATTTTAGTAAGGGATACGTATCTAGAGAATTGCAATGTTGTTTACAGTAGAAGAAATGGCTGGTGTATATGGATGTAGAACATTGGGACTCATTAGATAAAGGATGACCTGGGAAAGCAAGGAAGATATAGATTGGAGGACTTAAGGCTGAGGGAGCAGTAGAGGGATCTAGCTGGTTAATCTGACCTAAGACCAACAAGTGCTGGCTGACACGGACTGCGGGAGATGGGGTGGGTGGCAGTTAGGCAGTTTGGAGCCCCTCGCTACCAGATTATGCAAAGAAAACTGACCGCCATCATTGCTGCCAGTGTGAAAGAGAGAGTGACATAGACAAACCAATCATAAATCACAGTCAAGGAGTGTTTTTGGGGTAGTAAATGTATCAAGGGCTTAGATCACTGCCATCTTTTTGATGGGTTGGTTCAAGATTTCCAGGGAGACTTCATGTGGAGGTGAAAGGGACCACAGCCTCGGAGGAGGTGAAGTTCTCTGTTAGGACCTGAATTGGTGTGAGGCCACCCGGGTATGATATATGAAAGGTATAAGTACACCATGAACAGTGGTAGAATCACATTCAGGTAGGGGATCAGGAAGACTCAATGGAGGGGACTGAACTTTGAAGAGAGGAGATTGAGGTCAGGAAGTAGAAAAGGCATGAATGAAAACACAAGGCCAGGGAGGGCTATAACAGATAATCTATAACAAATAATTAACTCTTAGATGTGCACTCAGTGTTCCATGTGTTGCTTGTAAGTTTATAACTTGTGTTTACTGGATGCTTAAGAAATGCTTGTTCTTTAATCTTTTTATTCATTATTCTGAGGCTCTTCTGATTGTAGATTAGAACCTTTTTCTTAACCTTTTTTTTTTTTTTTTTCTTGAATCAGAGAGCAGATGAGTGTATGAGTGCCTACTCAGCAAGTTGGGGAAGGGCAGAAGGAGACAGAAAGAAAGAATCTTAAGCAGGCTCCACACCCAGTACAGAGTCCCACACAGGGCTTGAGCTCACCATTGTGAGATCATGACCTGAAGTGAAATCAAGAGTCAGATGCTTAACCAACTGAGCCACCCAGGCACCCCTCCCTCTTTGTCCTTTTTTTTTAAACCTTTTTTAAAAAATGTTTATTTTTAAGAGAGAGTGTGTATGTGTGAGTGGGAGAGGCGGTGGGGGGTGGGGGGGGAACAGAAGATCCCAAGTGGGCTCTGTGCTGACAGCAGAGAACCTGATGTGGGTTCAAGTCAAGAACCTTGAGATCATGACCTGACCTGAAATCAGATGCGCAACCATTGGAGCCCCCGAGGCACCCCGTCTCTCTTTTTCTTAATCTTTGATTAGACTTTGGTTCTTAAATTTTGTTCTGCTGAGAAATATTATTGTTAATTAACGAGAGGCAACATGTTATACATGTCCTCTGAGATTTTGTTTCAAATTAATTAAAACATTTTATTATATAATAGTTAATACTTTCAAAAGAATATGTGATATTTATGTATAAAAGAGAATTGAGTGGGGGCACCTGGGTGGCTCAGTCAAATGTCTGACTTTTGATTTTGGCTCTGGGTGACATCAAGTCTCGAGTTGGGCTCTGGGCTAACATCTTGGAGCCTGATTGGGTTCCTCTCTCTCTTTCTTTCTCTCTACCCTCCTCCTCCTCCCCTCTCCCCCTCCCCCCATTTCCCTCTATCCCTCCCTGACTTGTGCACATGCTCTCTCTCTTCTCTCCTTCTCTCTCAAAATAAATAAATGAACATTAAAGAAATACTAATAGAGACCCAGTACACTCAGTAAATAAATAAATAAATAAATAAATAAATAAATAAACAAACAAATAAATAAATTTCATTAATTGTTCTCCCTAAGGATTGAAAACTGGTCTAGGATATATACTGGGCTGTGAAATTTGCTAGATCTTGTGATACGCAAATTTCAACTTTAAAAAATGATGGCAAAGTCTTTCCAAAGTGCATGATCCATCTATTCCTACCAATTTTGGTTTAATCACATGCTTATCAACACTTGCTCTTTCAGACAGAATAAACCAAATGAGGGTATATTATTTTTACATATATTCGAATTTTACAATTGAAAATTTCTTACTGAATAAAATGCCAGGACTTCTAGAAGACTGGAGAACACCAAGTTGTCCTATATTCAGCTGAGAGCTTGCTTAGGGAGGTTGTCACATTTTCTTTGCTTAAATGTACATCTTCCGTGTTATTCTGTTTGCCTTTTTACTCAGGTGTGCAGCTATCGATCTATTTCAGTTGTGGCTTGGTGCTTGATTATATTACAGTTAAGCATCACTGAGAAATTACTTGCTAAGTAAACCTGAAACTTCCTGAGAATATAGCTATGTTGTCCTTGATGCAGTAGGACACATTTCATTCTAAAAGCATTGAAACTTTTATAAACAGTTGATGATACCAATTTTAAAGCTCAAAGGATTGGTTAAATGTATATAACCAGGCTGTTTGATGAAAAGTTTTGGTTGAATTTTATTAAAATGGGCCTCACAGACCCAGCTCTAAGACTGACTTGTAAGAATTTTAGTTAGCTCATCTTTGTAAGTCTTGCCGCCATTCCTAAGGTGGAGAATATCTTCCCTGATATTTTCTTTGCACTTGCTAAGGGAGTGCTTCTGTATGCCGGTGCGTCCTCTCCTGGCTTTTGCTGTGTTTCATGAATCCTTAGCATGTAAAAATCTACTTGTTAGCCTGGATGTAGTTACTAAGTCTACATAGGAAGAATTTTTGCTCTTCACAATGATTAACTTCCTTGTCCATGGCTGTCCTCTTGGTTAATAGGTGATCAAACAACCTTGCAAAAGTGCCTGTCCGACCTAGGCGGCTCCAACTTCCCTCTGGCTTAATCTTTCAAGTCAGTGGGTACAGTCAAGCCTGGTCACCCAATGATGCCATTTTGTATAGATTTCAACAAAATTGTCATCATCATTGACAAAAACGTTTCCAGCATGGTTTTGCACTTTGTCATTCTTTTGGGTGTTCTTCTGGCTTGAGAATATATGGAGCTCATTACAATCGACAAGTTCACATTTGTTCCAGCACGGATTCAGTTGCATTTTGTTTGTTTTGTTTTGTTTTTGTTTTGTTTTGTTTTTAGTTTCTGTAATTCTTTCTCAGCAGTGAGAATCCACACTGTACATCTAAAGAGCACTTGCTTGCACAGCGGAAGAGTAGCAGCGAGCGGATGGCAGAGGTGTGGAAGGTGTCGATGAATTTACACACAGAAATACTAGGACCCCAGTAGGTATCAGGTCCTCAGTTACGCTGCGTCTGCATGTGCAGAGCCTTCTGCCTGGAGAAAATGTAGCAAGTAGGAGCAGCACAAGTTCATGCACTGGGGTCCATCCCGTTCAGGTCTGGGAATGAGGAACAGTGCTTTGGATGTCACTTATAGACTGTGGGTCTCCCCAGACCTGTACAATGAACAGTGTTTCCTGGCTGGGTCAGGCCAGAGGTTTAGACTCTCTATGATGAAATTACTGTTGCCACCTATGTTTAAAATAAAGATAAAACAAAACAATACCCTTCCATAAGCCATTTAGTAAAGTCAAAAATAGCCCAGCAAGTATCCTTTATTACATTTTTAAGACTAAATATTTTGAAGCAGTTTAATGGCATTGTGTCCTGACTTAAATTTTTTTGAATTCCTTGAGTTACAAAGATGTTTAACCTGAGAAGCTGCTGTGAAGTTTGACCACCCAGCAGTAGCATGGTAGAGACTGAATCTAAAAATTTTGAGAATTACTTGGGGATGGCTTCCCAAAGGATGTTTTTAAGAACTTTTTAGAAATAATTCCTACTGTTTGTAGTGAACCTAAACCAAGGGAGGATACTAAAATGTTTTGGTAGTAGCAGGTACGTGACCATTCATTCTTCTGTAGACTTGTATTTCTCAGAGGACCAAAGTGAGAAAGAAGAAAAGTGAAAGGTCACTTATTGTGTTTACCATAATCATAAGCTGGGGTTATGGAAGTTCATTAAAAAATTTTTTTTGAGGGGGCGCCTGGGTGGCTCAATCGGTTAAGCTTCTGACTTCGGCTCAGGTCATGATCTCATGCTTCGTGAGTTCAAGCCCTGTGTCGAGCTCTGTGCTGACCGTTCAGAGCCTGCTTAGGATCCTCTCTCTCCCTCTCCCTCTGCCCCTCCTTTACTCGTGCTTTCTCTCTTCTCTCTCTCAGGAATAAATAAACGTTAAACATTTTTTGAAAAATTTTAGTGTGCCTCTGTATGCATTACCTGTGTGTTGACATATAAGATGTTCTGAGTAAGATGTTCTGTTGTGAAAAGCCAGGTTTCTGCCCTCTGCGTAGTATGGCTGTGATGTACTGTCCCTACTGTGCCACCAGATCACATTCCCCATATTTGGGCTGAACTATATATTTTTTTAATTTTATTTTTTAAATTATTTTTAATAGTTTATTGTCAGGTTGATTTCCATATAACAACCAGTGCTCATCCCCACAAGTGCCCTCCTCCATACCCATCATCCCCTCTCCCCTCCCCCCCAAACCCATCAGTCTGAACTACATTTATTGAGAGAGGAGGGAGGGAGGGAGGCAGTGGCAGATGGAGGAGGGGCATGAAGAAAGAGAGAGAGAGAGGGTGGGGGGTAAGACTAGGAGAATGAAAATTTGTATTTGTTGAAGGGAAGTTCATTTCTCTTCCCAAACGCTCCTCAGAGTTAAAAAAATAAAATAAAATAAAATCGATACTGTCACCTTTATGACAATGGAAAGGTAAGAATATACCTCATTACATACAAAGCCAATTTTAAAACATGTGTTTGGGGGTTGTTTTCTTTCTTTTTTAAGGGAAAATGCCCCTTTTCCAAATTTGAGCTAAGCTGTTCTACATGGATATCATCTGATATTTACAGTTGTTGTTGGTTTTCTGAAAGACATGCTGTGAACATTTTTAAAAAGTGGCTCATTGACGACATCAGTAAAATAATGTTGCATTCCTCACAAAAAGGCTGAAACAGTTACAAAATTCTTAAAAGTTTTAAGGTTTGGTGTTTTGAAGGGCAAAGAATTTTGAAGGGCAAATGATTTGTTCTGCAGTTTGCTAACAAGGCTATTCATTATTTCCCAACAAAAACATTTAGATAAAGTGGACAGAATACATTTTTTTAAATGTTTACTTATGTTGAGAGAGAGAGGGTTGAGGGAGAGAGAAAATCCAAGTAGGCTCTGCGCTATTAGAATAGAGCCTGACGTGGTGCTCGATCTCACAAACCGTGAGATCATGACCTGAGCCAAAATCAAGAGCCAGATGCTTAACTGACTGAGCCACCCAGGCACCCCTTACTTTTGTTAAAATTAGAATTGTATTTTAGAAGTAGGAAGGTAAAATGAATTCTCTTAATTCAGCTAAAGAGTCTAGATTGTTTTGACCAAAGAATTAGATACCTTTAGGAGTAAACTTTGTGCAGTTTAGCAGTTAACTGGGAACTGCAACATAAAGAACTTGGTAAATACTTAGGAAATGGAAGGATATTTATTCCTGAAAAAGCTGCATATGGATAAGACTTTTGTTAATTGAATAATGCTCTTAGATTTATTATGATCCATTTTGTAAGACGGATAGTCTCTCTCAAATTTATGTCTGTGATAAACCCAGATTTTCACAGGTCCAAATTGCTTGGAGTAAGGACACCTTTAAGATGCCTTGTGTTGCTTAAGATATGGTTTATTCTTTCTGAGGTTGCTAAGGTACAGAAACGTTTAATTTTTTTTAAGTGCAGTAGTTATTTGCCAGTTTATAAACAATTCAGTAAAAATACATTTCTTAAGGATCTTCAATTTGTAATTGATAAATCATGCATGCTGAAATAGTTGGCCTTGACCCTAAATCTCTTTGAGAATGTGGAATGTTTTATAAACATGTTAAGAGTTATAAATATATCGGGGCGCCTGGGTGGCTCAGTCAGTTAAGCTTCGGACTTCAGCTCAGCTCATGATCTCATGGCTCGTGGGTTCGAGCCCTACATCTGGCTGTGTGCTGATAGCTCAGAGCCTGGAGCCTGCTTCAGATTCTGTCTCCCTCTCTCTCTCCCTCTCCCCCATCCACACCCCCTGTCTCAAAAGATAAATAAATAAATTTTTAATGTTTATTTTTTGAGAGTGACAGAGAAAGTCTGAGCATGAGCGGGCGGGGGGGGGGGGTGCGGAGGCACAGCGAGAGAGGGAGGAACGGACTCTGAAGCAGACTCCAGGCTCTGAGCTGTCAACACAGAGCCGGACGCAGGGCTTGAACCCAGGAGCTGTGAGATCATGACCTGATCCGAAGTCGAATGCTTAACTGACTGAGCCACCCAGGTGCCCCGACATTAAAAAAAATTTTTTTTTAAGTTACAAATATAGAGAGAAGAAAGAATTTTGCTTCAGTAGTATGACGATGTACACTTGTGCCTAGTGAAATTTCAATCAAAGTACTCTAATGCAAATAATAAACCATGTTAGAATTAGGTATAAGTTAAGAATAGGCTCTAAGTGGGGCCCCTGGGTGGCTTAGTCGGTTAAGCGTCCGACTTTCGCTTAGGTCATGATCTCGCGGTTCGTGGGTTCGGGCCCCGCATCGGGCTCTGTGCTGACTGCCAGCTCAGAGCCTGGAGCCTGTTTCAGTCTGTGACTCCCTCTCTCTTTGACCCTCCCCTGCTCACGCTGTCTCTCTCTCTCTCCTAGAAATAAATAAAACATAAAAAAAAAAAAGCTTAAAAAAAAAAAAAAAAAGAATAGGCTCTAAGTAACACAGAGTCTACCTTGTCCCAACCTGTTGGGGTCCTTCTGAGAGTCAGAGGCCTACTTTGTTATTATAATCCTGGCTCTCTGCTAGCAAATTCTGGGTATGCAGTTAAAGTGTGAAGACAAGAGCTCTTGATGAATGAAACAGCTCATTCCTGTTGTTGCTACCTACTGTCTAACTAGGAATGCAAGACTTATTCTGGGAATAAAGAAACATGGAACCACATTTTAGAGTGATAGCATACCACTTTGAGAACAGCGGGAAATCCAGTCTTCCTATAATTTTAACAAGAGATGAACCAAGGTATGTGAGTACCTCAGAGAGACTAATTATATGGTACTGCTTCAAACTGTGTTGAGACGGACGCCTGGGTGGCTCGGTCTTTTAAGCGTTCAACTCTTGATTTGGGCTCAGGCCATGATCTCACAGTTTGTGAGTTTGAGCCCCACATCAGGTACTCTGCTGACAGCACAGAGCCTATTTGGGATTCTCTCTCTCCCTCTCTCTCTCTGCCCCTACCCTGCATTCTCTCTCAAAACAAACAAATAAATAAATAAATAATCAGCATTAAAAAATGAGGAAGGGTGTGGAAAATCAATCTTTATTAATAAAAAGTTTATGCAGAAAGAAATTCAAGCATGAAAAATCAGGACTTGGAATAACCGGGCAAAATCCTTTCCATGTTTCTAGAGTTCACTTCTCAGTTTGGGGTCTTTCTGACTTTGGAGGTATTTTTCAGTTTATACAAAATGAAAAAGTACAGAAGTAACCTGTCTTTCACTCTTCTCTCCAGCCACCATTAGTTCTTTCCTGAAAACAATGAATCTCGTCAGTTTCATGTGGATCCTTTCAGAGTAATGAAAGTGTTTCTCTCTAGCCCCTTCTTCTAAGCTATTAGTGTTTAAAAGACAGTCTAGTTGAAACACATTTTTAAACACAGTATTTGTGTATCACCATCAGAATTTCTTCCATCTTCCTAACTTCCAAGAGGTGAGTGCCTGTGCATCCCAAAAAAACATTTAGAGGTGTTACGTTTTTTTCCCACCTGAGGGCACTGCCTACTTTAGTAAGAATGTGAGCGACTTACGTTTTGAGAGTTTATTGTAGTGATATTTCTGTGCCTCTTTGGGATAAGTGCCCAAGCACCTGCTTGGCTGTCCTGCTTCTTTATCCATCTCTGGTCTCGTTACGTCCTAAAGGGGAAAGAGCCCAGCGGTGGAGGAGCCTGTTTTGGACTCGGAAGGGAGCAGTGTTCATTTTCCGAGAGTGTATCTAGTTTTTCCTAAAGTTCCTCAGGGTGGGACCCTACAAAGGTTTTGTTGTCAGTCATGCTCTCTGGGAACTTACCTTTTGTTTTTTATCCCGATGTTCAGAACACCTGCCTTCCCACCCTCTCCCTACTCTCTATCTTTTCCTTGCTCCTCAAATCTTTCACCCCTGTGCCTCGCAGTCAGACTCCATCAAGACATTAGACCTTTCGGAGGGAATGCTCTCGTTCTTGGCTGTGCGCAGATGGACAAGCAGCACTGCCCTTTTTCTCTCCTCTTTCCGTCCGTGGGTCGTCCCACTTCCTTTATCTTTTACAACATGAATGTTTCCTATTTACTGATTAATTCTTCTCAATCTGTTAAGATGCTCTTTAGAAGCCCCATCTTAAAACAAAGCAAAGCACTAGTCCACTGACGCCACCTTCCTCCGCAGCTACCACCGCTGTGAAGGCTCCCACAGTCTCTCACTCAAACTTTACAGCATCTTCTAGATGGTTTCCCTGCTTTCGCTCCTACCTGATTTATTCTCCACAGGAGCAGCTGTTGTGATCATTGAAAAATACATTAGATCACTAAACTTAATTGTTTTTAAATCCGTTCAAAGGCTCCCCTTGCACCTAAAATAAAATCCACTTTCCATACGTTGTCTTCAGGGTCCAGCACGGCTGCCTGCGTCCCTCGCCTCCTGCCTCGCCGCTAGCTGTGCGCCCCTCGCCCACTCCTCCTTGGCCACGCAGGCTTCCCTTCTGATTCCAAGGGCACCAAGGTCTCCCCATGCCTGTGCCACCTTCTTTTTATGCTCTTGCCTGGAATTCACATCCCGCAGCTTGTAGACAGGCTGGCACTTCCTCTTCCTCTCAGTGTAATGATTACCTCCTCAGTGAAGTCTTCCCCAGTAAGTGCAAGGAGATCCTCTCGCCCCTGCTTTTCTCTGTCCCAACACTAGGTTTGTTTCCTGCACGGTACATTATGGTTTGTTAATATTTGCGTTAATATTCAGACAAGATTCTAAGCTCTGTGAGGGCAAGGACCATGTCTGCCGTGTTCAGCACTAGGTGAACTGGTGCCTGATGAACTAAGCACTGATGGTAGGTTTTGGTTGAAATACACACATGAGTGACTGCTGGCTGACAAAGGAAGCTTGCTTCTGGTTTGTCCTTTAGACACAGAAATTGTTCCTTAACGACAAAAAGCCGATCTGTCACTTGAACTGGGTGTTTCTTTAGAATCACAGTAGTTTGGAGATTGAAGAGACCTCAGATGACTTTTATCCTGCCTTCCTATCACGCATGCCCCCGCTCTCATCCTCCTCCATTTCAGGACAGAGTTCAGCCTCAGGGCTGGGTCCGTGTCCTCTCTCGTTCCCAGGCTCAGCACGGCCGAGGAGACACCCATTGTTGCTTTCCTCTCGTGTCCTTTGGGTGCTACTACTTCCTTCCTGTGTGATCTTGGAGAAGTTACTTAATTTTGATGTGCCTCAGTTTTCTCAAATATAAAGTACGGTTATAATAACCACACACGGCTCTGCGGTGATTCAGGGAAGAAATGCGTGTGAAAACTTAGCATGAAAATATTCAGTGCATGTTAACCCCCCGAGCCTATCTTACTTCTGCTTTGTTTTCATTATTTCCATGAACTCTAGTCTTTAAAACAATTATTGCAGTAAAATACATGTATCATAAAGTCTACCATGTTTACTATTTTTGAGTGGACAGTTCGGTGGCGTTAAATACATTCATCCTGTGCATCAGTGTAATGTCCACATGGCCGTGCAGCCATCACCAGTATTCGTCTCTGTAACTCTTCGTTTTGTAAAACTCAAAATCTGTATCCATTAAAATAAGTTGCCACCTCTCCCCACCGTCTTTCCCAGCCTCTGGCAACAATGATTCTTTCTGTCTTTATGAATTTGACTACTCTGTGTACCTCAAATAATTGGATTCATATAATGTCTGTCCTTTTGTGTCTGGCTTACTTCACTCTGCATATTTTCTAGAAGGTTCATATATATTATTAACATGTCTTAGAATTTGTTTCCACGTATTTATTTATTTATTTGTTGGTTTATTTACTTATTGAAAATGAACGGGGGAGGGGCAGAGGGAGAAGGAGAGTGAGAATCCTAAGCAGGCTCCACGCTAGGCATGGAGCCTGATGCGGAGCTCAATCTCATGACCATGAGATCATGACCTGACCTAAAATCAAGAGTTGGGTGCTTAACTGACTGAGTTACCCAGGTGCCCCCAATTTCTTTCCTCTTTTTTTTTTTTTTTAATTTTAATATCTTATTTATTTTTGAGACAGAGAGAGACAGAGCATGAGTGGGGAGGGGGCAGAGAGAGAGGGAGACACAGAATCCAAAGCACGGTCCAGGCTCTGAGCTGTCAGCACAGAGACGAGCTTGGGGCTCGAATCCACAAACCGTGAGATCATGACCTGAGATGAAGTTGGATGCTTAACTGACTGAGCCACACAGGCACCCTTCAAATATCTTTCCTTTTAAAGGCTGAATAATATTCCATTGTATGGAATGGATAAAAATGCTTATCCATTTTTTCTGTTAATGGGCATTTGGAATGTTTTCATCTTTTGATTATTGTGAATAATGCTGCTATGAACATTAGTTTACAATTATCTCTTCAAATCTCTGCTTTCCATTTTTTTGAGGTATATATCCAGAAGTGGAATTGCTGGATCATGTAATTCTACTTAAAAATTTTTGAAGGGCACCTGGGTGGCTCAGTTAAGCATCTGACTTTGGCTCAGGTCATGATCTCACAGTTTGTGAGTTCAAGCCCTGCGTTGGGCTCTCTCACTGTGAGCGCGGAGCCTACTTTGGATCCTCTGTCTCCCTCTCTCTCTGCCCCTACCCCACTCTCTCTCTCTCTCTTAAAAATAAACATTAAAAAATATTTTAAGGAAATAAAAAATTTTGAGAAATTGCTATACTATTGTCCACAGTGGCTGTACCTTTCCCCAGCAGTGCACAAGTGTTCTGAATTCTCTACATTCTGAACAATATCTCTTCTTTCCTTCCCTCCTTCCCTCCTTCCTTTCATAGCCATCCTAATGGATATGAGGTGGTATTTCATTGTAGTTATGGCTTGCATTTTCCTAATGATTAGTGATGTTGAACATCTTTGAATGTGCTTATTGGGCATGTATATCTTCTTTAGTTAAATATATGTTCAAGTACTTTGTCCATTTTTTAATCAGGTTGTTTGGATTTTTGTTGAGTTTTAAGAAGTCTTAATATATTCTGGATATTAATCCCTTATCAGACATATGATTTCCAAATATTTTCTCTCATTCTTTGGGTTGCCTTTTTATTCTGTTGATAATGTCTTTTGACATACACGTTTTTAAAATTTTCATGTAAGGTAGTTTGTGTATTTTTTTTCTTTGTTTGCCTGTGCCTTTTGTATTATGTCCAAGAAATCATTGCCACATCCAGTGTCATGCAGTTTTTGCTCTGTGTTTTTTTCTAAAGTTGCTAATAGTTTTAGGTCTTATATTTAAGTCTTTCACCCATTTTATGTTGATTTTTGTATGTAGTCGTAGATAAAGATCCAGCTTCATTCTTTTGCATGTGGATATTCAGTTTTTCCAGCACCATTTGTTTGTAGGGTTGTCCTTTCCCATTGAATGGCTTTGGTATCCTTGTCAAAAATTATTTGACCATATATGCAAGGATTTATTCCTGGACTCTCTATTCCATTCCATTGGTCAATATTTCTGCCTTTATGCCCATACCACAATGTCTTGGCCTCTATTGTTCTGTAGTAAGTTTTGAAATCAGAAAGTGTGAGTCCTCCAGCTTTGTTCTTCTTTTTCAGGATTATTCTGGCTATCCAAAGTCCCTTGAGATTCAGTATGAATTCTAGGATGAATTTTCTATTTCTACACAAGACTTCTTTGGAATTTTAGTTATGATTGCATTCAATCTGTAGATCACTTTACAAAGTATTGATATCTTCCCAATATTAAGCCCTCTAATCCATGAATATGGGATGTGTTTCCATTTGTCTATGTATTCTTTCATTTCTTTCAACAATATTCTATAGTTTTCATTTGTGTAAGTTTTACCTACCTGGTTAATTCCTAAGTATTTTATTCTTTTTTTCCTCAGTGTTTATTTATTTTTGAGAGAAAGTACATATGCGTGTGAGCAAGAGAGGGAAAGAGAGAGGGGAAGAGAGAGAAACCCATGTAGGGTCCACACTGTCAGTGCAGAACCTGATGCAGGGCTTGATCTCACGAACCATGAGATCATGACCTGAGCTGAAATCAAGAATCAGACAATCAACTGAGCCACATAAGCACCCCAGTTCTTTTGTTTTCTTGAATTTCAAAATGTATCAAGTTTTATTTTAAAAAAATAGAAAATGATAGGATAGCATTTTATAAATACAAGGATCTGGGGTGCTTGGGTGGGCCTTCAGCTCAGGTCATGATCTCTCACTTCAATGAGTTTGAGCCCTACGTAGGGCTCTGTGCTGACAGCTCAGAGCATGGAGCCTGCTTTAGATTCTGTAACTCCCTCTCTCTCTGCCCTTCCCCTGCTAACACTCTGTCTCTCTCTGTCTCTCAAAAAATAAACATTAAAAATGTTTTTAAAAAATACAAGGATCTTCCCTACATGTTCAATAGTAACATTCTGTGTAGCCCATACTAATACACAGGCTTGAAATTCTTCTAAATCCCACTGTGTGAATATCTCTCCACAATCAGGCTGTGTATGAAATCAAAGATTCTTTGGGGGTCTCTACAAGGATGATATTTAGATCGGGATTGAGAACACAATAAATTCCTAGGAATATACATTGTCTTATGAAGAATCCATACTTTCATCTGTGACAACGTGGTTGGACATCTTTAGATGCTTACATCTCTACATTTTGCAGCAGTTATTCAAGTACTCACTGAGCCAGGTCTTGGAGGGCCTGTCAGATGACATTGCACTCAGCCATGATCCCCTTATGCCTGTCCCCACACGAGTAGGATCAGTGGCCTGTGAGTGCCAGGGTGCTGATGCTACTCTCCAGCCTCTTCTCAAGCAAAGGCTGCAACCTGGCCTCACTCAATGTCATGGGGTCCAGGATTATCTCATTATCAGGCTCATTCATAGCCTCATTCAGCTCGCTGATACCTGAGTGGCCTTTGGCTTCATCAGTGGACAGGGTGGCTCGAGCAGCATTGGAGATGCCAGCAGTGGCCTCCTGGCCCTGTAAAAATACATAATCTCTATTGTCTCTTGTGGCAGCGGCATCAGGGTGGTGGCCGTATGCAGCACTGTGGTGTTCTTCAGAGCCCGCGGTGGCTGCCATATTGTTTCACCAGTGGGGTTTCCTCTGTTCCTGTTGTCTGCTTGCTGCTGCGTGGTTAAGTTTTACCTTCTCTTTCCCCAGCTCTTTGAAGGGATTTGAAGGTCTTGCTCATTTGTAGCATTTTTGACAGTTTCCCCGGCCTCCCCCACCTGCTGCACAGCATGTAGATAAAGGAAAAATAGTTTTCTAATAATTTTGAAGAGGAGAGGTGTCATCCTACTCCTGGAAATCCTGCAAAGAACCGGTACTTGGGAAGAATGGAAGCAACACGGGACAGGAGACCCAAGCAGCAGGCTTTTGGTGAGGGCTCTGAGGCCCGTAAGTATTTTATTCTTTTTGTTACTGTCGTAAATGGGATTGTTTTTTGTAATTTCCTCTTCAGATTACTCACGGTTAGTGTTTAGAAATTCTGTGGGTTGACTTTGTATTCTTCTACTTTGCTGAATTTAGTTATTCTGACTAGTTGGTTGGTTGGTTGGCATGTGTGTGTGAAATCATTAGAGTTTTCTGCATAGAGGATCAAATCATCTATGATAATTTGAGCACAGATAATTGTACTTCTTCCTTCCCACCTGGATGCCTTTTATTTCTCTTTCTTGCCTGATCTGGCTAGAAATTTCAGTATTATGTTGAATAGAAGTGACAAAAGTGGACTTCCTTGCTTTGTTCCTCATCTTAGAGGAAGGCTTTCCATCTTTCACTGTTGAGTATAATGTTTGCTGTGGGTTCATGTATAGTTTTTATTATGTCGGGGTAGTTTTCGTCTGTTCCGAGTTTGTTGAGTGTTTTTTTTTCAATCGTGAAAAGGTATTGAATGTTATCAAAAGCTTTTTCTGCATCAGTTGAGACAATCATGTGGGTTTTTTTCCCCCCTTTTCATTCTGGTAATATGGTATATTACAGTGATTGCTTTTTGTAGGTTTAATAACCTACAAAATAACCTACAAAAAGTGGGAATAAATCCCACTTGGTTATGATGTATAATCCTTTTAATATGCTGAAGTCAATTTATCAGCATTTTGTTGACAATTTCCGCATCAAAGTTTATAAGTGGTTTCTTTTGCTTTCTTTTCTTTTTTTAATGGTTTCTAAGAAACTTGTTTTTTAGAAACCATTAAAAAAACTTTCTTAGTTTCTTGTGGTGCCTTTCTTTGTCTTTGGTGTCAGGATAATGCTGGCCTTGTAGAATGAGTTAGGAAATGTCCCCTTTTCTTCAATTTTTTGGAAAAGTTAGGAAGGAGTGGTACTTGTTTTTCTTTACATGTTTGGTATAATACCCTAATGAAGCCAACAGGTCCTGGGCTTTTTTTTCGGGGGGGGGGGTGTCGGAGATTGCTGATTATTAACTTAATCTCTTTACTAGTTACAGATTTGTTCAGATTTTCTATTTCCTTGTTATTAAGTCAGTAGCTTTTGTATTTCTAGGAATTTGTCCATTTCATCTAGGTTATACAATTTTTGGCATACAGTTGTTCATAGTATTTTCTTAGACTCTTTTTATTTTTGTAGAATCAATAAGAATGTCTGCATCTTCATTTCTGATTAGTCCATAAAGTCATATCTGATTTGTCAATTTTGTTGATCTTTCCCAAGAACCAACTCTTAGTTTCACTTCTTATTTTTTTTCCTGTTGGTTCCCTGGTCTCTGTTTTATTCATCTCTGCTCTAATCTTTATTATTTTCTTCCTCTTCCACTAGGTTTGGATTTAGTTTGTTTTTCATTTTCTAGTCTCTTAAATTTTAACTTCAGATTGTCGATTTGAGATCTTTCTTATTTTTTAGTGTGTTTACAGCTATAAATTTCCTTCTTACGCTGCTTTTGTTGCACGTTATAAATTTTGATGTTTTGTATTTTCTTTTTCATTTATTTATATGTATTTTTTAATTTCTCTTGTGACTTCTTCCCTCATCAGTTGCTTGTTTAAGACTATGTTGTTTAATTTCTGTAAATTTGTGAATTTTCCAATGTTCTTTCTGTTGTTGATTTTCTAATTTCATCCTGTTATGGTCGGAAAAGATGCTTTATATGAAATCTGTTTTTTTATATCTATCGAGACTTAATTTGTGGCCTAACATATGGTCTACCCTGGAAGATGTCCCGTGTGCACTTGAGAAGAGTGGGGGTGCCATTGATGTTGGATGGGGTGTTCGGTAAATGTCTGTGAGATCCAGTTGGTTTATTGCGTTAAGTTCTCTGTTTTCTTACTTATCTCTGTGTGGTTGTCCTGTCCGTTATTGAAACTAGGGTGGGGGGAAGGTGGAGGGTAATAATGTCTCCAGGTGTTATTGTAGCACTCTCTAATTTTCCCTTCAGTTCTATTAGGTTTTGTTTCATAAATGTTGCTGGTCTCCCTTTATGTGTTATTGTAGCACTCTCTAATTTTCCCTTCAGTTCTATTAGGTTTTGTTTCATAAATGTTGCTGGTCTCCCTTTATGTGCATAAATGTTTATAGTTGTTATATTTTCTTGCCATATTGAGCCTTTTTAAAATTTTTTTAAGTTTAATTATTTATTTTGAGAGAGAGAGTATGTGTGTGAGCAGGGGAGGGGCAGAGAGATGGAGAGAGAGAATCCCAAGCTTGGGATGGAGCTTGAATTCACAAACCATGAGATCATGATCTGAGCCAAAACCAAGAGTCATACGCTTAATTGACTAAACCACCCAGGCATCCTGTAGTGAGCTTTTTATTAATTACATAAAGTTCTTGTCTCTCTCTTGTAAACTTTTTTGGTTAAAGTCTATTTAGTCTGATATTAGTACAGTTATTCTTGCTTTCTTTTGGTTGCTTGAAATATCTTTTGTCATCTTTTCATTTTCAATCTATTTATGTCTTTGGATCCAAAGTGATTTTAGTGTCTTGTAGACAAAATATAGTTGGGTCATGTTTATTCTCTGCTCTTCTGCCAATCTCTGTCTTTTGGTTGGGGAGTTTAATCCATTTACAGTTAAAATAATGAGAGACTTCTGCCATTTTGCTATTTGTTTTGTATATGCCTGATAGCTTTCTTTGGTCTCTCATTTCCTGCACTATTTCTTTTGTGTTAAGTTTATTTTTATGTCAAGTGAAACATTTAAATTCCTGTTTCATTTCCTTTTGTGTATATTCTTTAGCTGTTTTCTTTTTGGTTATCATTGGAATTATTTTAAACATCTTGAAGTTATAACACTCCAATTTGAAATTATGTCAGGCTAACTTTAAAACATACACTGCCTTTTCACTGCTCCAGCCCATCCCTTTCAGTTGTTGATGTCACAAAATTACATCTTTATACACTATATGTCTCAAAACATAAAGTATAATAATTATTTTAAATGCATCAGCCTCTTTTTTTAAAAGATTTTTTTTGTTTTTTTTTTTAAGTGATCTCCACACCCAACATGGGGCTTGAACTCATAAACCCCAAGATCAAGAGTCACATACTCTACTGACTGAGCCAGTCAGCCTCCCCTAAATGCATGAGCCTCTTAAATTATATAGAAAACAACATACAGAGTTGCAAACCAAAGTTACAACAGTAGTAGCTTTTAGACTAATAATTTTTAAAAAATACATTACTCTCTTAAATCTTTTTTTTTTTTTTTTTTTTTTTT
>NW_024081088.1:192957-203009 GCF_003009895.1 Hyaena hyaena | reverse complement strand
GAAAGTCGGACGCTTAACCGACTAAGCCACCCAGGCGCCCCACATTACTCTCTTAAATCCTGTGGGAAACAAAAAGTGGATTACAAACCTTTATTATCAAAATACTAGCTTTTACAATTGCCTGTGTGTTTACCTTTATTTAGATCTTTATTTCTTCATACAGCTTCAAATTAGTGTCTAGTGTCCTTCATTTCACCCTGCAGGAATCTCTTGATCATTTCTTCCAGAACAGGTCTAGTGGTAATGAACTTCCTTAGCTTCTTGTATATTGGAAATGTCTTAATCCTCCCTTGCCCTTGAAGAACAGTTTTTCCTGATATAAGATTCTTGGTTAATAGTTTCTGCCTTTGAACACTTTGAATACTATTGGCCCACTTTGCAACCCTCTAATGAATTTTTCATTTTTGTTTTAAAGTGAATGGGCCACACTTCCCCATTTCTCTGTATGCCTGTGATTTGTTGTTGAAACCCGAACATCTGAATCTGATAATGTGGTAAATCTTGAAATCAGATTCTCTCCCTTTGCCAGGAGAATGCTGGATTTTGTTATTGCTTTTGCGGTGTTTTTGTTTTGTTTTGTTTTGTTTTGTTTTGTTTTGTTTTGTTTTTAATGTCGTAGGCTCTTTCTGTGCCAAGGATCAGCCTGAGGTGTAAACTCAAGGTCTTCTCAAGTCTTCTCTGAGCCTGCTCCCTTCCCTATATATGTATAGGCACTTTCTAATTTTCCCCATATATGCAGTTGCTTCTGAATGACCTAGTCTTTAATGTCTGGCTCCCAAAAGAAGAAAAAGAGAAAAATAAAAGGGATGTGGAAAGGGGGCTGGGCCTATTTAAACACCCTTGAAGTCACTTTAGCCAGAGGAGAAAAGACCTGAAACAGTGTTTCACCTCAGTGATCAAAACCAACAATCAGCACTCGGAGCACATATCCCTGATGTTTGGAGGACAAGGTCATTTCTGTCTTCCCTGGCTCCCGCAGGCTGCAGGGACAGCTGGACAGCTGCCTGCAAAGGGCTAGGGGAGAAGTAGCTGCTGATGGGCTCAGAACTGAAACTGACCGAAATTAGCCACATTTACCGTCTAGGCATTCAACTGATTCTAGAGCCCCAGAGTAGGTAGAGTACACAGAATTTGCCAGTACAGTCATCATCTAGATGCAGAGACCCATTTCTGGTGCTTCATACTCCACCATGTTTCCAGAATCCCCTGACTCTAGTCTTTCTTAAGGCTTTCCTTCGTCTTAGTTAGGATAATGAATAATTCTCTTTAGCCTCTTCAGCTTTTTCCCCTTCTCTTACTTCTTTCCCCTTCTTTCCCTCTTCCTTCTAACTCGTTTTTATTTTTTATTTTTTTAGCCATACAGCGGTCACAGATTCTTTTAAGAATTTGAAGAAAAATACCCATGGACTATCTTCCTAGAAAAATCCATATTTGCACAGTCACCCAAAATGAGCAGACAGTTCAGATGTCTTAATAGATGATCTGAAATCCCACCATGGCCCTCTTGAGTAGAGCCTCTGTTATAAAGACGCATCTCTCTCATCTTCCTGTGGCTCTGTGGTCAGAAGAGATTCTACCCTGCAACAGGATGCTCACTAGCAAACTATGAACAGGAACTGCCCTCTCACAGGTTTGTAGGGAAGCTCTGAATACAGTTAGAAAAGCCTCTTTCCCAGACTATGAAATTATGAGACGATTTCCATGTTTACACAACTGACATGTTTGTCTAGTGACACTAAACTGGTACGTGTATGGGGTAGTTATTTATCCCTTACAGTGCAAACTTGTAATTGCCACTCATTTGAAACACAAAGGGATGACAGACTAGTTTAAGTGAGGACAAAGTCAAATTAATGAAATAGACATCGTTCGTGTGTGTGTGTGTGTGTGTGTGTGTGCTGTGTTAAGCTTGGTTTCTCTCCAGGTGTATGTAGTAATAAGAGATGATATGTATGTGCCAATAGGGATAATAGCCAACTATTTTCTAGGTAGACATTTTTTTGGATCTGTGTTTAATTTTAAAACACTTGTTATTTCCATATTAATTATTAGTATACAGAAGTGCTATAAAATAGGGTTATTATAGGGATACTATGGATTAGAGGGTCAAAATTGAAAAATTTTAAAAAACAAAAAAATGGTGAAACAGTAATATCTCATCGTGATAAGTGTTTCTGGAGTGGGCCCTTGCAGAATGGACAAATGCCCCCTGATCCCCTAGGCTGACTGGCATAAAGCCTGGGTGCTGATGTAGACTTTTCTTGGCCACACTGACCAAGAAGCAGTGCCCCTGAAGGATTGTCTAGAGGTGTTGTGTGTGCAACGCTTTGGCATGCTCCAGGGCAGATAGTCAGCATATTCATCATAAATAGTATTTCTTAAATTTTGTTTTCATCAGGATTAAAATCACCAATTAAATCTTCCAAGGAGGACAGTAAAGAAAAATAATCTTGAGTAACTGCTAATAGAAGTTTGATGTAAACTGACAACTTAAAAATGAAAGGTTCCGGGGCGCCTGGATGGCTTAGTCAGTTAAGCGTCTGACTTTCGCTTAGGTCATGATCTCGCGGTTCATGGGTTCGCGCCCCGCGTCGGGCTCTGTGCTGACTGCCAGCTCAGAGCCTGGAGCCTGTTTTGGAGTCTGTGACTCCCTCTCTCTCTGACCCTCCCCTGCTCACGCTGTCTCTCTCTCTCTCTCTCCTAGAAATAAATAAAAAACATTAAAAAAAATTTTTTTTAAAAATGAAAGGTTTCTATCTCCCAAACTTTTGTACAGCCTGACAAATTGGAATTTAGGGTGGAATTTTGTACAGTTAAATCATGGTGTATGCATGTGGTCAGCGCTGTGCTTCTTTCAAGTGGTCCTGTTTATTTTAAAAACTTGAAAATGAGAAGGGGTTTTTTTGTTTTGTTTTGTTTTTGTTTTTGGCTCACTCAGTTGAGGTTTGTTGTAAAACTCAGATGCCCAAAAAAGAAAGTACTGTTTTGTGCTGTGCATGAAGTGGACCACGAGTGAACCAGAGGAGGGATGAGCCTGGTGCTTTTGTCCTTCTGCCCACAGAACACAAGCCCGAAAGGCCAGCAGATGACATTTGTGGAGGTCTGGGGTGATGAGGGCCTTGAATGAAGGCGCTGCGTGTAATGTCAAACACAGTGACACCAAGCATATGTTTTCACTCTGATTCCTTAGTGGTAATAAAGGCAATGCTAGAAAAAAACAAAAATCTGGAGAGAAGAATGGAAATCATGCTGTGTTGGTAGATGACATTTGCTGTAAGGGGGTCAATTTGACAACAATGGGAAAAAATTGTTGTTTTGCTCTGGTCTGTGCAATATAGCTTCATGAGTGAAGTCTTCATTCTCAGGCAGGGCTACCCCAGGAGTAGAGAGGGCAGTAATGTAGCGTCAGCATCAGCTGAATGAGTCACACAGTCCCATGTGGTAGGTTAGAGCCAACAGCCATGGAGTCATGGAGCTATTGCCCAGGCAGAGCCTACATTGAGGGTGAGCCCCCCTTGTCTACAGATGAGGAAATGACGGTGCCCAGAGAGACCACACGACTTGTCAAAACTCACATAGTTAGTTTGTGACAAGGGACAGACAACTTTTTCAGGAAAGTGAAAATTTAACCACAGAAAGAATTCTTGGAAAATTATCCTAGCCTGCCAGGTTAGTTTGTTTTTTAACTGTGACCTACATTCTTCTAAGTGCAGCTCAGTTATCATCTCCAAAATCTTCCAGAACCTCCTGGACCACCTGGCCCCTCTCTTCCATAGCTCTTGTTAGATTTTGTGGAAATTATCTGGTCAGGTTTTTGTTTATAAATCCTTCACGTACGTTCATCTTTATAGTCTATTTGGTTTCATCCCTCTCTGTACTTTATAGGAAGTACATCTGTTTGTGGAACAGATTTTTCATAATGTCCCTATAGCAATGCTCCATTTTAGTGGGGGTGATGAGCCTGGGCAAGCGCTGCTTCGGGAGGTTGTGGCAAGTTTGAGCAGATAGTCTAAGGGCATTTAAATTATCTGACGGTGGAAAGCTGTTCTGAGCCAGGCTGACACTACTAAACAAGCGTGCATGGAGTGGAGGGGTACATTACTGATGCCAGTGTGATGGCCAGCTGGGGACAAACAAGGGGCCCTTTGTTCCGCTGGTGCCAAAGACTTTATATGAGTGAGAATGGAATGACCTTAATGAACCTTAAATGGTGCCCCTGGACAAATAGGGACTGAAGCTTTAATGTTAGTGAGATTCCAAGTCTGATTCACTTTCTAAATTTACTTGTTCTATTAACAAATATATCAAAACAAAGAACAAGTGTAGAGAATATTATTTTGAACATCTGTGTACCCACCGGTCAGCTTTATTAAACCTTAGCTTTTTGGTATCCTCCCTACCCAGAGGCTTCTATTACAAATTTAGTGCTCAATACTCTGAGATTTCTAAATTTGACTCTTTGGGGTCTCCCTCAATGCAAGGGCCTCTGTGTAATGTGGTGGGATCTGGGTCTTTTGGCAATAAAGAGGCACAGTGAGACCATTGTATAGATTCAGAATGTGGCCGTGAGAGTGGACTCCAGAGCCAGGGTCCCTCAGACCTCAGGTTTCTGACTAGTCGTTATTTCCCCAAGGGATGAGGAGAGATAGTGGCTCCAGCAAGTCACTTGTTAAGGTGAACCTCAAACAGACATGGCTTGAGGAAATCTATGGTTTAAGGGTAGTGCTTTTCAGTCTTTTTTGATGGTAACCCACAATACCAAATGACATTACAATGTACGTTGCAGATTGCGTTGTGACCCTCAGCATATGCACCTGTCCATCTATAACACAGAACACATACCTGTGAATGAAAGTTTCCATGAAATAATACTCCTCCTTTGTTAGATGCACTGCACTGTAGTTTATTTAGTTGTTTTTACAAAATCTGTTTCATTCCAGTAAGTTGATTTCAAGGGCCGTTTGTAGATAGGAACTCATAGTTTAAAACAACAATGAGCCCTGGTTTAGAGAACTGTTACTTGTCTCCTGGAGCAAACTTTTTTAAACAGTATATTTAGTTTAACTCTGCTGAACATTTTATAGAAAGCTTTTATCAGTCACTGACCTAAACTTAAAGATTTATTTCACAATTTACTAATAGAAATCCCATTGTAAACTAAAGCAGAATTCAAAGCTTGTTGCTAGTTCAGATTATTCTACATCGTGTTACGTCTCTTTGAAGCTCCTAATCTTCAGCCATTGTTTTAAGGCAGCCTGTCTTGATTAAGTAAACAGAACGAGAACATAGTGACTTAACTATATTTTATAAATTCATGACTGTTAAGCCACAAAATCAACCTTTCAAAATAAAACCAGGTGTAAGTCAAACTGCCAAATGAAAAAACCCAGCTATCAAGCCCGAAGTCTCCTTCCCATTATCACTCACCTCTATACACTGCTAAATAAAGTCTATATATGGAATAAAGTGATGCAGGTGTTGCTTTATATTTACTAAACTCATCAGTTTTCATGTAGCCAGGCTGACATCCTCCTCACATGGGGCACCTGATAATTATCACAATAGCAAGGGTTTATGTAGCACCTTCGTTGGGAGAAGTTTATATAATTCACAAAGGTACAGTTTCCCTTCAGGGAAGTGGAGAAGAAAATGATATTTAATTCCTACTAAACAAGCGATTGTTGGAGATGTTGAGCTAGACTGACTCTAGAATACTGAGTTTGTTTGTTCTAGAATGTTACCAACGGACACTTTAAACATTAATAAGATAGCTGGTTTCTAAAATCTGGAGGAAGGAGAGGTTTTGTTTAAGCCAAGTGTTTCGCAGAGGAGGAAATGTAGTTTGACCTCAGGAAATTTAAATGGGACTGTTGAATAACTGGGAAAGAATGTCTCCTCTGGATGACAGGGCAAAGAAGAATTCAACGGATTTTCAGGCAGAATAACAAATGTGACAGCAATACCTTTTTGTATCCACATTTACGTACCTTGACTATATGTAACTTCTAAAAAAGCAGTTCTCAAACTTTTTGGTCTCATGACTCTTTTCTACTCTTAAGAATTATTGAGAATTCTTTATTTGTGTATGTGGTTCTTTGTGTATGTGGCTTATGTCTATCAAATATTTACCATTTTGGGAATTAAGACTGAGAAAGTTAAATTATTCATTAAAAGAGAATGATACACTCATTATATGTTAGCATAAACATTTTTATCTAAAAAACTATATCTAAAAAGAATTACTGAAAAGGTTGTTATTATTTTATATCTCTGTAAATCCCTTTAGTTGCCTGGTTAATAGATGACACTTGGAATTCTCTTCTCTTGTTTCTGCATATAATCTGTTGTGATATATTTTTTACGTTGAACTACATGAAGAAAATCTAGCACACACAGATACGTAGTTGGAAAAGAGAGAACGTTGCAGCCCCCTGAAAGGAACTCTGAGACTCCCAGGAGTCCTTGGGTCACAGTTTGAGAACCACTGTCCCTGTAAAGTAGTCTGGAAGAATATATATAAATGGTGAGATTATTAGTGCCCTAATTTTTTTATTGCATGTGTATATTCTTTCAGCAGTGATGTTGGATTACTTGCACAAACTGTAATTGAGAAAGGGAGAGGCATGGGCACATTGAGGGAGCATTACAGAGGCCCTCAAATCCAGGCAGAGGAGTTTATACTTGGGAAACTAAAGGAGCCATTGTAAGTACGAAAGTGACTCATTAAAAATTGCATTTTGGGAGTAAATGGATTAGAATTGGAAGAGAGGAGCTACTTCAGAACTTGTTGCAGTAATCCAGGTATGGTGAGGTGGGCTAGGCCTCAGATACTGGTAGAGATGGAGAGGAAGTTTCAAATTCTAGAAGACATTTTGAAGGCAGAATCACCAAGACTTGGGTAAGGGATAATGGCAAGGGAAGAGCCAAGGATGACTACGAGTTTTCAAGTCTGAAACATTTGAAGGGTATTTTCTTCCTTATATCCAACCTTTAATTTTTTTTCTGAAAATTATCCTGATTAAGCTAATCAGAGTGTTTTGTCTTGTTTTTCAGACTTGGCCAGCCTGTTCTAGGGCCTGGCAGAAAGTCAACACAGTCCCCAACCTGAACCGGTCAGTTACTTCTAGAAGAAGAGGAAGACCTATGACATCCTTGAAGAGTTACTTGCTGCATACTTCCCTCAGGCCCTGCGGGCAATAAAGGGCTATCTGTTCAGGTCCTCTCTGCACTGGACACCTGCGGTTCACCTCTTATGCACTCCAGCACCCCCATCAGCTCCCTCTTCTCCTTCACCAGCCCAGCAGTGAAGAGACTGCTAGGCTGGAAGCAAGGAGATGAAGAGGAAAAGTGGGCAGAGAAAGCAGTAGACTCTTTAGTGAAGAAATTAAAGAAAAAGAAAGGAGCCATGGATGAGCTGGAGAGGGCCCTCAGCTGTCCGGGGCAGCCCAGCAAATGTGTGACAATCCCCAGGTCCCTAGATGGGCGGCTGCAGGTGTCTCACCGCAAGGGGCTGCCCCATGTCATTTACTGCCGAGTGTGGCGCTGGCCTGACCTGCAGTCCCACCACGAGTTGAAGCCGCTGGAATGCTGTGAGTTCCCATTTGGCTCCAAGCAGAAAGAGGTGTGCATTAACCCCTATCACTACCGCCGGGTGGAGACGCCAGGTGAGATTTCTTCCTGATATCATGGTTTATTTGAAAAGTTAAGGAGCCTTGTCCCACTTGAGTGATGGGGCATCAGCAAGACAAGCCCCATCTTCCATCACCAAAGGAAAAGGAAGAGAGGGGGGTTCGAATCTAAGGAAGTAATCTAAACTTTTATAGTCAGAAAAATCTAGAAAAAAGGTACTTGCAGTATACATATAAGTTTTTTGAGGTTTTGAAACATGAAGTTTTGTTTTGATGTATTTTGGGGTTATCATCATCGTGTTTTTCCAGTTCTTGGGGTCTTTGAAGGTCTTAATATGGACTTGCTATGATTAACAGTAAAACATGAACATCCTGGGGCTCCTGAGTAACTCAGTCCGTTAAGTGTCCGACTCTTGATTTCAGCTCAAGTCATGATTTCATGGTTTGTGAGATCAAGCCCCCAGTCAGGCCATGCACTGACAGCGCAGAGCCTGCTAGGGATCTTTCTTTCCCCCTCTTTCTCTGCCCCACCTCTGTTTGTCTCTCTCTCTCTAAGTAAATAAATACACTTTAAAAAAAAAAGGAATATCCTCCTTCCCATCCTCTCTCCCTCAACGAAACTGTGAACTAAACCGAAGAAGGTTTTTGCTGCCACTTTTTCCAAGCTCAGGTATGTGGAAGTATCTCATATCTGAGATATGAGATACTGTTCTGAAAACAGCCAGTGAAAGAATTGCTAGAAATCCTTCTAGAACTGAAAGCAACACGGGCTGGAAGAGATTAACAGTTGTTCTTTTATATATATATATATATATATATATTTTTTTTTTTAATGCTTTATTTATTTCTGAGAGAGAGAGAGACAGCATGAGCAGGGGAGGGTCAGAGAGAGAGGGAGACACAGAGTCTGAAACAGGCTCCAGGCTCTGAGCTGGAGAGCCCAACGTGGGGCTCGAACCCACAGACTGTGAGATCATGACCTGAGCCGAAGTCGGACACTTAACTGACTGAGGCACCTAAGTGCCACAGCAATTTTTCTTAAATACAGCTTTAAGCTTAAGAAAGTACTGTTCTAAAACTCTTCACATACCCATGTGTGTGTGTGTGTTTGTGTGTGTATGTGTACATATATTTCACCCCCTTTATGAAGTCTGATATTTACCCTTGCCCTTCGCACTGGCTGTAGCAGTTTGACTACACTTCCCTTTGGATGGAGTGTTCCTGTGGCTGTAGGGCTACAGTTTTCTTTCTTTTTTTTTTTTAATTTTTTTATGTTTTATTTATTTCTGAGCAGAGGAGAGAGAGAGAGACAATTTGAGCAGGGGAGGGTCAGAGAGAGAGGGAGATACAGAATCCAAAGCAGGCTCCAGGCTCTGAGCTTGTTGTCAGCACAGAGCCCAACACGGGGCTCGAACCCACGAACCGTGAGATCATGACCTGAGCTGAAGTCGGATGTTTAACCGACTGATCCACCCAGGTGCCCCCAGGGCTACAGTTTTCATAGCTTCCTGTCCCTCACTGGCCACCTGTCTCATTCTGGGAGAGCAGAGGGCTGGCACGTGAGCTCTGCAAAATGGCTCATGTCCATTAAGAGATGGTTGTGTCTAGGGGCGCTTGGGTGGCTCAGTTGGTTGAGCGTCTGACTTAGGCTCAGGTTGTGATCTCACGGTTCTTGAGTTCAAGCCCCGAGTCAGGCTGTCTGCTGTCAGCATGAAGCCTGTTTTAGATCCTCTCTCCTCTTTTCTTTGCCCCTGCTCCCCTGCTTGTACTCTCTCTCTCTCTGAAAAATACATAAACATTAAAAAAGAGAGAGAGAGAGTTGGTTGTGTTTAGGCAGGCCTGGCTCTCGGGTTCCGTTAACCTTATGGCTGGAGAAGTGCCCAGCCTACAGTGGTTTGAGTTAGGCAACCTTTCAGGCTCCCAAATCTTGCCGTCGTGTTGTAAAACTATGGTCAGGGAAGTCACCCTGCATGCGGATGCTTCTCACAGTTTCGTCATCCTGGGTTTGAGTGACTCCCTGTAGAAGACTGTCGAGAAAGCCCTGGCGATTCTGCTATGTTTTGACTAGATGACATAGGTCTTAGCTTTCTTCCCTTCTTTCCTGCTTCTCTCTGGGCTCTTTCTGTATACAAAAAGGAAGGGAGGGAGGCAGGGAGGGAAGGAAGGAAGAAGGAAGGACGGAAGAAAGAAAGAAAGAAGGAAGGAAGGAAGGAAGGAAGGAAGGAAGGAAGGAAGGAAGGAAAGGGAGACAGGGATGAAGGAAGGAAGGAAGGGAAGAAAGAAGAAAGGAAGGGAGGGAGGGAAGGAAGGAAGAGAAAGGGAGGGAGGAAGAAAAGAAGGAAAGGGAGAGAGGGTTGAAGGAAGGAAGGGAAGAAAGAAGAAAGGAAGGGAGGGAGGGAAGGAAGGAAGAGAAAGAAAGAAAAA
>NW_024081088.1:0-192734 GCF_003009895.1 Hyaena hyaena | reverse complement strand
AAAGAAAGAAAGAAAGAAAGAAAGAAAGAAAGAAAGAAAGAAAGAAAGAAAGAAAGAAAAAGAAAGGGAAGAAAGGAAGGAGCCTGCTTCGGATTCTGTGTCTTCCCTTTCCCCCTCTGCTCATTCTCTGTCTCTGTCTCCCTCTTAAAAACAAAAAAAAAGAGGGGCGCCTGGTGGCTCAGTCGGTTAAGCATCGGACTTCGGCTCAGGTCATGATCTCACGTTTTGTGGGTTCGAGCCCCACATTGGACTCTGTGCTGACAGCTCAGAGCCCGGAGCCTGTTTCAGATTCTGTGTCTCCCTCTCTCTCTGACCCTCCCCTATTCACACTGTCTCCTTCTCTCAGAAATAAATAAAACTTAAAAAAAAAAGTGTGGTATTTAAAACATGGCATAAAATTGAACCACTGTCTGTAATCTCACCATGTCTTATTTGTAAGCAGCAGCTGTGATCTAGACATAGAATTGAGTAATTAGGAACAAATATTACTATGGATTGAACATTTATGTACTACCCCCCCCCCCAATTCATATGTTGAAAATATTGCCCAAGGTGATATCAGGAGATAGGGGCTTTAGGTGATGATTTGGTCATGAGGATAGACCCTTATGAATGGGATTAGTGCTCTTCTAAAAGAGGTTTCAGAGAAATCCCTCATCCCTACCCACCTTGTAAGGACCCAGATGATCAGAATATGTAGCCTGAGAGAGAGCTTTCTTCAGAATCTGACACCCTGATCTTGGACTTCCCAGCCTCTGAGACTGTGAGGAATAAGTCTTTATTGTTCATAAGCTACCCAGTCTATGGTATTTCTGTTACAACAGTCCAAATGGACTAAGACAGCTATGTTTTGAGTGAAAGTGTTTAAAAATATGATGAGTATAAATCTAAGGTAAACCAGCCAGTCAGGCTGAATAACAGCAGAATGATACCATTGGTTTTCTTTATAAAAATTTTTATCCGGATGGTAAAAATATATTATCAAGGCATTTGTCTCAATAAGGGAAAACAACCTCCCCCTCTTTTTTTCTTTTGGTGCCTCTGATCTTAGGCTTACAAAGAAATGGAATTCTCTGTATTCAGAGGGTGTGAGGCCACTCAAAAAAGAAAAATGAGTGTTTATTTGAACCTTGTTATCACTGTGATGAAGAAACGTCATTGCAACAGAAGCCATATGCCATTTACTCTGTTGGGCCCTCGCTTTCAGACAACTCATGAAGCAAGTCACCTTTTTATTCCTGTGAATTCATGGAACACGTAAAAGGAAGTCTAATGGTTTATCATCCAGCTCATTTTTGAATGATGATGTTGGGTGTCCTCTAATGTCATAAAGCAATATATACACATATTGGCTTTTAAAGGGGGAAGAAATCATTTGTTTCTCTGCCACCCTCAACTCTGGTGGTTTAGTTTAAGACTTTTCATTTACCTGTTTATTTTCTACATGTAGAGTGAAAAAACATTGCTTGTTAAGAAAGACATAAATGTATTATGGTGGGTAAGTGGTAGACTTTGTGATTGATGTTATTTTCTTGCTATTGTTGTTTGTTTATTCTGAAATTTTTAAATGTTTGTTTATTTTTGAGAGAGAGCACAAGTGAGGGGAGGGCAGAGAGAGAGAGCGAGAGAGAGGGATACATTGAATTCGAAGCAGGCTCCAGGCTCTGAGCTGTCAGCACAGAGCCTGACCCGGGGCTCAAACCCATAAACTGTGAGATCAATGACCGGAGCCAAAGTCGGAAACTTAACTGACTGAGCCACCCAGGCACCCCCAAAACATTTACTTGCTTATGAAAGTTTTTGTCAATACTTGCATGCAGTAACAAATCAATAGTGTGATAAAAAACAAGAGCTATCCCATTCATCTCCAGAAACAACTTCTTTTAATCGTTCTTGGTTAGTTCTTTTCCTAGTTCCTTCCATTATTACCAAAAATTATGGAGATAACTCTAGATAATATACTACACAAGTAGACAATGTTTACACATTGATTCCTAAAAATTGTGTAGGTAACTCTATATAATATACTTATAAATCCATTTCTGAATTTATCACCTTTAGATAATTTCATTGACTAATACAAAAGATGAGGATTTAGCTAACTTATATTAACTTTCCTCTTTTTTTCTTCTTTTTAAATCTTTGATATCTATATATTTATAGTTTATGTTTTTTTTTGCTACTGTATTGGTTTCCATTGTGGGATCTGGTGGCAAGACTTATTTTCCCTTAGAAGGTCCTTGGCCGGTTGCTTTCTAGTGTCCACCATTGATGATGGGAAACCAATAGTCCTTAGTATATTCCATTTGCCCTTTGATGTTTGCAGTTTAAGGTGGTATGAGCAGGTCTGGATCTCTTTTCATTAACTGGGTTGTATACTCTGCAGTTCTTTTCAGTGTAATGACATAGATCCTTCTTTAGCTCTGGGAAATTTTCTTTATTACTTCTTTGATCACTTCCGCCCTCAGTTTTCTCTGCTTCTCTTCCTGGAACTTATGTTGGTCACAGGTTGTACTCAACAATATTTATTGAGAACTGCCAGGTGTTGTGACGCCTTAGAAATCACTAGGAACTAGGAATGCCTGGTTAATACTTGCTTTTGAAAATTGCGTCCATTCCTAACTTTTTGTATAAAATCAGGATCAAAAATACTCTTATTTTTTAAAATATGGAACACATAAGAAACACACATGGGCCTTTATAAGTTCTCTTATTGCTGCTTATCTTTTACTTTTATAACTCTCTGTTTACTTTTTCCTTAATGATTTTTAGTTACCTTTAAATCTTTCTGGTAAAGACAAGTAGATTTTTTTTTTTTTACTTTAGCAGCACCACTGAGCCTAAAATTTAGGCTGGCTATCTGAATAATTCAACATGGTCTCTGAGGGAAAAATATTCTGGGCATCACTTAGAAACCAATTTTGCCTTAAAAAAAAAAAAGAACACTTTATTGGCAGAATTAAAGGAAGACACAAACAATTAGATGTGCAGAAGACCAGAGAATAGGGGAGCTCTGGTTATTTCAATGGTAGAAATGAATAGACAGTCTTTAGAGTGCTGACATCAGAACGATTCTCTTCTAAACTTTTTGTTTTTACTGTGATACTCTGTTTAATATTCAGTTTGCAAGAAGAGGGTTTAAGTGTTAAACATTGGTGTTCAGCTTGTTTCACAAGCTCACTTTCTGGGAAAAGATGGGACCTTAACTGACAGTTGTACAGTAAGCACAAAGAATGGTGGATGGGTAGTTCCCAGAAAACAGAGTTTTCTCAGCAAACAGAAACAGCAAGCGTCCACCCGGTTTCGTGCCGACGGGCCAAGGTCAGTTCTAACCCACTGGTTCCTTTCTCGTTCTAGTGCTGCCGCCGGTGCTCGTGCCAAGACACAGTGAATATAACCCCCAGCTCAGCCTCCTGGCCAAGTTCCGCAGTGCCTCCCTCCACAGTGAGCCTCTCATGCCGCACAACGCCACCTATCCTGACTCTTTCCAGCAGCCTCCATGCCCCGCGTTCCCTCCCTCGCCCGGGCCCGGGCACGTGTTCTCACAGTCCCCGTGTACCGCCGGCTACCCTCACTCCCCAGGAAGCCCCTCTGAGCCAGAGAGCCCCTATCAACACTCAGGTCAGTAAAAGCTGCAGTCGGTCTACGTAGAGTATGACCCAATACCGTTATTCATGGTGGGACCGTCGTCATTATCATCACTGGTCACTGATGTGCATATGGAGCTTTACAGTTTATGTGGCAATCTCCTGGGCCATGACCCTGCCCCCTTCTAAGATCAAGGCCATTTGAGAGCAGTTATTCTGGACCTACAACATCTCTTTCAGAAACTAAATGGATTTTTTTTTTTTTTTTTTTTTTTACTGTAGTAGCATTAAAATAATAAAATACCTCTCTGACTGAAGCAGGAAGACTTGGCCTGAGGGCAAGCAACGTGAGGGGTCCATGCTTGGCCTTTTCTTTGCACAACTTTACTGGGGCAGAGTCAGGCCTCACCAGGCCAGTGCATCATCCTTTGTATTGTGTGAAGCCAGCACAGCATCTTGAAGACAGACTTATTCAATAAACATTTGCTGAACTGAAAAAGCCTACGTAAGGGAGAGGGAGTGTGTATGCCATGCTCTGGGCAAAAGGGAGAATCAAGTACATTGTCATGATTGCACGTGCTACCATGCCTAAAAAGTGGTCTAAGTTAGGTAATGAAGAAGGGATTTATATGCACCTCATGAGTGTGAGGTAAATCATATCATGAGGAGCAAGTTCTTAAAGGCATGCGTAGATTCATTCGGTGCTAGATGTTACGATCTGCCTCATTCATTTGTTCATATATTCATTTATTTGAGAGAGATTTATTGAACTTTTATTGTATACAAGAATTGCTTAGGAAGCCGAAAGGAGAATTAAAAGATTGGTAAAAATTGTCCGTATCCTCACAGAACTTACAAAACGTGGAAAGCTAGGGAAAGAGTTGCCCCTTCCTTTCTTGAGTTATTCAGTTCTTCCTTTTGCGCCCTCAGCAATACAGCTACTATTTCATTTAACACACTACATTATATAAGTCCTCGTGGGTCTATTTCCCCCATTCAGTTGTCAGTCATCTTCTCTCGTATGTGTAGCACAGACCCTAAAACACAGTAGTTGCTCATTTGTTGGTTACAGAGTAAATGGATCACCACACAGGCATTTGGAACACAGGGCTGGTGCTCAGAGTTAGAGATACAGATGTTATTGAGTCAGTAGTTAATTACTGAGCATCTGTGAAGTGTCAGGCACTGTACTACCGCTAAAGGTACAACGATGATTGACTATGACTACAGGCTCTGACTTTCAAGAGGTAGAAACTGTTGAGAACAATCATGGTCTCAGTAATGCCTGGGCAGATCATTATAAGGACTTGAACCAAAGAAGGGATATCAGGATGGAACCAAGACAATGAATTTGAGGAGGTAGACTTATAGGACTTGATGTGGGGGTGAGACCCTGGGAGGAAGCTCAGGAGTCATCCACACAGAGTGGAAGGAGATGGCTGCTGTCTTACAAGAGGCTGGATTCACAGAGAAAGGGACGCAACAGGAAGAAGTCATTTGAGGATGGAGCCATGCTTAAGGGACAGGAGGATAATTATGTCACAAAACACATATTTACATAAGATTTATCTGCGCTGTAAAGATGGCCTGCACTGACGTCTTCTTGCACTGGTGGGACTAGCAGATTGATATTTTCTGTCTTCCTTCCCACGAAGGGTGGACCTCAACACCTATGCAGAAGCTGGTTGGTTTTTATGGAGGAAATGGCTTTTCTCATTTCAAAGAAAACAATTCTTTTCTGAATGATTAACAGCAAAATGCAACCTGAATAACAGATCCACAGATAAGTGAGACTAAAAGGAAATCTTGAAATTGGTTCAGCCCTTAATTTTTTTTTTATACAAGCTTTATGGAAATATAGTTGAAACACTGTAGAGTTCACACACTTCAAGTGTGGCATTTAATCGTTTTCTGTATCTTAATTTTTTAAGGCCGTGGTAAAATATGCATCACATAAAATTTGCCATTCTAAAGTGTACAATCTAGCAGCATTAAGTACATTCACAGTTGTGAGCTATCATGACCACTGTCTGTTTCCGAAATTTTTTCATCGACCTGACCGGAATCTGACTCCATTCAGCAGTAACTCCTGATTCTCTTCCTCCTCCTTCCTCCAGCCCCTGGTAACTTCCAACCCACTTCTTATCTCTGTGAATTTGCTTCCTCTAGATACCTCACAGAAGTGAATCTTACAATATCTGCCTTTTTTGTGTCTGCCTCATTTCAGTTAGCATAGCCTTTTCATAGTTTAGGTTGTATCCTGTGCCAGTTACTTCATTTTTGTAACTGGACAATATCTCATTGAATGGACATACCACACTAAAAAAAAATCCATTTGTGGGTTGATGGGTGTTTGGGTTCTTTCCACCTTTTGGCTAGTGTGAATGCTGTTGTAAACACTGGCATGCAAGCATCTGCTTGAGTCCCTGCTTTCAGCTCCTTTGGGCATATGCCTAGTAGTAGATATGGTGATAGGGTAACTCTATGTTCAACCCCTGTATTTTATAGATAGACCCACTCAAGGACCTACAAAACGGCCACCTTGCTTTATGACTTTTCCTATAAACAGGGTCAGTGTTTATTTTTCTCACAAGGAAATGATTTTTATCCACGGTTGCACAGTGTGGTCTGCGTTGGAATTGCCAGCCAGTGCCTGTTAATGTACATGGCTTCATTTAGCCATTGATTTGCAGACTCAGAATTTCTGAGGAATCTGCATCTTTAACAAGTTTCACTAGCAATTTTTATGCACACTTTAAGTGTGGGAACTACTTGAATGGACAAAATTCAATTCCACAAAGGTGGACTGATTTAACTTTTCATGCCACTGAACTCCATCCACCACTAATGTAACAAGACTATTCTGAACAGACATTAGGAATGGATAAGAGGAATCCGTTATTCTGATGTTCTCACTGAAGGTTTATTCCTCTGCTGCAGGAGTTTTTATTGTGTTGTGAATTAATTTCTGATAAGATAGTATCTACTGAATGCACACCATTTGCCTACCCATGATCACTGTCCAATTATAGAACTGGTATTTGGGGAGAAGAGTCCCTCTCAGCATGCCTTGGGGCACAGGTTATAATCAGATTTCAGCTATTCTGCATTTTGGGGAGGAGATTTGGAACTATCTCAGAGAAAGACCATCTCTGTGGCCATTATACAGTCCGTGGCAACAGAGGATTTGAAAATTAAGCTCACTTCAAAGAAGGTTTAGCTTTCTGCTTGAAAGTCAGATTCTTCTGCTATTGCAAAAGCTAGGAGAATAGCTCCTAGATTAGAAATCTTATCATGCAGTCATTGGAACTTATAACCCATAGATAACTCCTAAGTCAGAGGGAAAGCTAATCAGCCATTTTGTGAGGATGTCGGACAACTAATTTCTTCAGGTGACACTCCCAACATCCTGCAGAATAGCCTTATTATATTGCTGGCCTCTCTTTAGCAATAATGCTATCCACCAAGCCCTGGAGTTTCACAGCAAGAAAGGTTGGATCTGACTGTCTTTGTGCAGTTTATCAGTTTGACATTCCTCTGTTTTACTGCTTTCTTTTAGTTGACACACCACCCCCGCCTTATCATGCCACAGAAGCCCCAGGGACCCAGAATGGCCGACCTGTAGATGCCACAGCTGATAGTCATTTAGTGCTGTCAGTGCCTCATGGAGGTAAATTTGTAGATGAACAGCTAAATGTAGCTGTTTTCCAAGGGCATTTCCTATTACCCCAAAACAAAACAAATCCAAAAAGAAGCGAAATGTGCTAGCCTGCTATTTCACATGTGTTTTAAAGGGCAGAAAGCATGGCTGTGCATTTTAACTTTGGCATTCCTCAGTACCGTAGACTGAATGTTTGTTTATCATTCTGGTTACTAGAGTAAGTTAACTTTTTATTTTAATCTAACATTTAGATGTTTGTAGTTCTTGATGTTTAGTACAGGAAGTGGTATTTAATTAAGTTAGCAATTTTGTCCCAATGGTGTTTATACTATAGTTTTGTCGTGGTGTCTTTGATTTAGCTGAGAGGGGGATTTTACATCTTACACATATATGTAAATATGTAAGGAGGTTTTTTGCAGGATTTTATCTGTTTCTTATAATAAGCTAGATAAATGTTGCTCAATTTTCATGTTCACATAAACCACATGGAGATCTTCTATAAGTGCGGGTTTGGATTCCGTAGGTCCGGGGTGGGACCCACGGTTAGCGTTCCTAGCAAGCTCCGAGGTGATGCCCACGCAGTGGTTTCAGGAACCACGTGGGGTGGAGAGGGTGTAACGGAACTTACCGTTTAACGTCTGCCAGGGTGAAGTCTTCTATAAGTAAGGACCCTTTTGTAAATCAGATAATAACCCCCTAACTTACGTTTCAAAAATGTATGTTTTCATGCATGTAGGAATGCACGGTAGATATAAGACTAACTAGGATATTCGAAGAGAGCTAATATAATCAATAAAAAGATGGAGGAAGAGTATATACGTGGCAAAGAATTAGCACTCTGAACTGTGGCTGGTTATTGGCAACTTAATTAGCTTTGAAAAATTTGGCATAACATTCATGGATGTCCTAATGAAAACTGTCTTTAAAATAGTTTATGCCAGAAATAACTAAGTACTCCGTGTGTACACAGCAGAGAATATGAGTCTATGTAGATGGGTTTTTTTTCTTTCTTAAATAATTTAAAGTCCTCTCTGGAGTGTCTGATTCGACTTTTTTTTTTTTTTTTTTTAATTTTTTTTCTAGGAGAGAGAGAGACAGCGTGAGCAGGGGAGGGTCAGAGAGAGAGGGAGTCACAGACTGAAACAGGCTCCAGGCTCTGAGCTNAGAGGGAGTCACAGACTGAAACAGGCTCCAGGCTCTGAGCTGGCAGTCAGCACAGAGCCCGACGCAGGGCTCGAACCCACGAACCGCGAGATCATGACCTAAGCGAAAGTTGGACGCTTAACCGACTAAGCCACCCAGGCGCCCCTGATTCGACTTTTATTATGTCCAGACTATTATATTTCATCTTTAGTTTGTTAGAAAATGATACTCTTGTCACACGGATTCGGTTTGGTACAGTGACAGTAATATGCTATCATTCACACATAAAGAGGAAGTGACTTGGCCTCCTTTCTTGGAGCTATCTCCTTTAGGGGTGGTGGAATTGACATTGATCTGTTCATATCATTGTTTGTGAGGCCCCTTCAATACTTATAAATATGATTACAAATGCTCTAACCAGGGGAGAGTCACAGGGACCGTGGCCACGTGTGTGTTAGCCAGATGAGCTAACGTAGCTTCTGTCAAGTGACGGGTTTGAAAAGACCACAAAGAGCATCCTTGCCTTGCGGCCACTTTTCTGGTTAACAGCACTGATGTGGGTTTGCAGGTGGGACCCTGGGCTGGGAAGCCTGGCGTGACACTAGGGATGTGCTCTCTGATTCTTTGTCTTTCAGACTTTCGACCGGTTTGCTACGAGGAGCCGCAGCACTGGTGCTCTGTTGCGTACTATGAACTGAACAACCGAGTTGGGGAGACGTTCCAGGCCTCCTCCCGAAGCGTGCTTATAGATGGATTCACAGACCCTTCAAATAACAGGAACAGATTCTGTCTTGGACTTCTTTCTAATGTAAACAGAAACTCAACAATAGAAAACACCAGGAGACACATAGGAAAGGGTAAAAGCAAATATGTAATTCCTGTATTCTTCTGAGCTAAAACATGGGAGAGAAACACGCCACGTACGGGCTACATAACCTAGCAGGCTGGCCCCAGGCTGGTGAGCTGGGAGAAAGCGCCTCAGTCTCTCTGTTTCTAGAGTCAGCACGGGGTAAATATTATGAACACAGACAAGATAGTAAATATGAAAGCAGGATGAAATTCTTGAACAGAACTATCATGAATTATTTTCAGATTGCCAAAAGATGGAAAGTAAGATAAGAGGAATTCCGGCTCGGTGATTATATATATATATCAAATAAAGGGACCTTTGGAGACTTAGAAGCGAGGTAATGAAAATCATGACCTGTTTATGTTTGGAAACCTTTGGCAATGATTGGCATTCTCCTGTGGCCAGGCATTGGTATGAAGCAGATGGGCACAGGCTTCCCTGGGGTCTGGCCAATGATACTTTGAAGCCTGTCTCATCACCATGATTAATGGTAGCAAATCCTAACCGAGTGTGAGGCCTGGTTGCAGATCTTTAAATCATTTTCTTTGTATTAGAAGAGTTGGTAGTATTTGATACCTGGTTGTCCACTATTATGTCAGACTACTGTGGATTCCCAGGCGTACAGAACCTTTAGAGTCATTTTATCTTTTCTCTCCCCCTCCAGCCCTTAGACCACTTCAGCAAGGTAGCCACAAGCCTTTTTTTTTTTTTTTTTTTTTCAAATTTCCAGAGGAGACTGATTATTGCACTTGGTGATAATTATATTATTCTTCCTAACGTACCCCCTAAATGTCTTCTGTCATAGGAAACCTCCAAGCTGTTGATGAGAAACGGCTTGAATTGTTGACTCTCATGGTGATATTTATGTTTGTTTATATCCTGTATTTTTCCATAGTGGCTTTGAGGTGGCACAAGGGAAAACTTTGCAGTGAAGTGATCAATGAAAAATAGAAAATCAGAAACTGAGGGCTGATTGAGAGTAGCAGGGAAGGAGAATACAGCTAAAGGTGACCATTGTAATTGTGATTAAAATTTTGCTCTAGGTTTCCTGACAGGGAGGTCAAAACAAGGAAACAGACTGTATTGCAATTTTTATCCCAAAGGAGGAAACATAGCCATTCTTCAAAGGAAATAATACTTTCCCTTTGAATGAATTCTTTTTTTTTTTTTTTTTAATTTTTAATGTTTTTTACTTATTTCCGAGAGAGAGAGACAGCATGAGCAGGGGAAGGTCAGAGAGAGAGGGAGACACAGAATGTGAAGCAGGCTCCAGGCTCTGAGCTAGCTGTCAGCACAGAGCCCCACGCGGGACTCGAACCCACAAACCGTGAGATCATGACCTGAGCCGAAGTCGGATGCTTAACTGACTGAGCCACCCAGGTTCCTCCCTTTGACTGAATTCTTAAATAAATTTCTCAGGCACTATGATTTTACTTAGAACATAGATAAGAATTTCCATGTGCAATTGGAGACAGACATTAAAACATTGTGGAGTTGTGTGCTGATGGGCTTTGCAGATTGGTCTGTGTATTAGACTTTAGACTTATGTTGATGTCACTGATCTAAAGATAGAATTCAGATATTAAAAGGGTGTTGTATACCTTCTGGGAACCCGTCTGAAAGTAGCTTGTGTAAAGTGCTGCTGCTGCAGACATGGAGAGTTGAGGTTCTGCATTACTGCCTGAGAGTGAATCCCCAGGTTAAGAAGCCATCGGAATAAGAGCTAGGACCAATGGCCTTTCATGAAAGCCAGGAAGTCTGTCTGAGTGCTCATTGGATGGAACCACACTCCATCCTCATGTGGTCTCCCATGCAAAGTCAGAGTCTTCTCAGAAAGCTGTTTGGGGGGCCCCTGGGTGTCTCAGTCAGTTAAGCGTCTGACTTCGGCTCAGGTCATGATCTCATGGTTTGTGGGTTCGAGCCCCGCTTCGGGCTCTGTGCTGACATCTAGCTCAGAGCCTGGAGCCTGTCTTTGGATTCTGTATCTCCCTCTCTCTCTGACTCTCCCCTGCTCACACTGTCTCTCTCTCTCTCTCTCTCAGAAAAAAATAAAACATTAAAAAAATAAAAACAAACAAAAAAAAGAAAGCTGTTTGGAAGTGCTTTAATGTGGAAAAAAAATTTTTTAGAGGAGCTAATAAGGCATACATAAAGCATGGTGTGCACACACAAAGTTGTCTTAGAATATTTTTTAAGTTATTTATTTATTTATTCTGAGAGAGAGAGAGAGAGAGAGCGAGCATTGGCAGGGGAGGGGCAGAGAGAGGGAGAGAGAGAATCCCAAGCAGGCTCCCTGCTGTCAGTGTGGAGCCCGATATGGGACTCAAACCTATGAACCGTGAGATTATGACTGGAGCCAAAATCAAGAGTTGGACACTTAACCGACTGAGCCATCCAGGTACCCCAAAATATTTTTAAAGGAAGAGCTATCAGTCTTCTATGAGGTCAAGGGGCCATTTCTCAGGTGCTCCTTTGGATTATTTGGTTCTGAGCAGCATGGCTTCCTGGAGCACCAGCCTGAATAAATTTGCAGCAAAACGCCTGCCTAGATTATTGAATAAGTTAACTTTTTCTGTGGAGTTACTTAATAGAGACTCTTGGATTTCAGACATATGCCTTCGTCTCACAAATATTTGTTGAGCCTCTATTCTTAGCCAGACTATTCCAGCACTAGGGATGTAGCATTTGGAAACAAAGAAACAAAACAAAGACAAAAAATCCTGCTTCCATGGGTTACATATTATAACCAAGGCATGACGGGAAGAAATAATGTTATGTTTTATGATTAGAGAAAAACCCAGGAGAGGAAGAGAATGGGGAAAGCATGTTTTAATGTAGAAAGGAGTGACCAGGGAAGGCTTTCCTAACAAGGTGACATTTGAGCAGAAAGGGAAAGAGGGAATTAGCCACATGGAGGGGGACCTTTCGAAGCAGAGGGAACAGCAGGGGCAAAGCCCAGAAGCCCACCAGGTACATTGTAAGGAACAGCAGGGAAGCCAGGGTGAGTGGGCCAAGTGAGTAGTAAGGGAATGGGGAAATCTTTGGGGGGGTGGGGGTGGGGAAGGACGAGGTCGCAGTGACCTTGAGGCCGGTTTAAGCACTTTGGCTTTGACTCTGCATAAAATAGGAAGATAGATTTAAGTTGAGACCTGAATTTTCACCTTAAAAGGATCCCCTGGCTATTAAAATAAAATTAAACTGTTAGTAGGGTAAGGGTAGAAAGTTTAAAAAACATGCGTAAAAGAGAAGCCTGAAAGGTATATCACAAATGTTAGCTTTGATTGTAGCTGAGTTTTAGTCTCTGCATCTCTGTATTTTCTAAATGTTCTCTAGTGAGCTTTCCTGCTCCTGTAAGGATGTGATGGAGAGGGGGTGCGGCGGGGGGAAGGTGGGATGTGGCATGTAAGGGCACGCCAGGATTGCCACAGCAGTGTGGCCCAGCGGGCAGAGTGGCTGAGTGTGAGTAGTGAGGTGGGCCATTCACCGTAGGCCACACAGGTATGATGAACCTGTTTGTTCATTGTAGTGTCCAAGGAGACTTCAAGCCTTCAAATACAGATTTGGGGCCTGACCTTGCTACCAGCCCAGAGATGGCTTTGTGTGAATTAGAAGCCCCTTTCTCAAGATAAGTTACTGCCATCTTCTGGAGAAGCTTTATAATGACTGTATAAATCTTGAACAGCTATGAGGCACACACACCCTGGAGTTGTGCAGTGCACAACTGTAGGCACAGTCCAATGGAGGGCCTATCCTCTGAACCAAAGCCCTAGTGTGGATCTGGAACTCTGTGTTTTTATATTATTTTTCTGATCATACGTTAAAACATTTTTTTTTTGGAAAATTTCAAACATAACAAAAGTGGACAGAATCATGCAGTAAATATTGATACCACCATCTCTAGCTTCAATAAGGATTCACATTCTGTGCATTTTTTCCTCTATCCCTCCACAATATTTTTGCAAGAGCACTCAAGACATATTTTAATGTTTATTTTTGAGAGAGAGAGAGAGAGTGAGTGGGGGGCGGGGTGCAGAGAGAGGATCTAGAGAGGGCTGTATGCTGTCAGCACAGAGCCTGACCTGGGGCTCAAACTCAGGAACCATGAGATCATGACCTGAGCCAAAGTCAGACGCTCAACTTACTGAGCCACCCAGGCACCCCTTGCAAGAGTCTTTTAAAATCAATCTCAGGTTTCATATCCTTTCTCCATAGATTTGAGTGTATATATAGAGATATACATATATTTGTCCTGCCGCTCAGAGCTGACTCAGGCCTCCATGTGCTCATTCCGTGGGCTCTGGCCCCTCTTTTTGCTCAGGACGCTAAACCACCACCTGCCTGCCCCGTCTCTTCTCTGCTTTCCCTACTCTGGCAACTGTGCTGTGGTTGCAGGTAATACTTTAACAGGATTGAAAATTATCCTCTAAATAAAGACCAGGGTCAGATAACAAAAGTCCTATCTATTCTACTTAGTAGGTTCTGGGAGGATTATAGATTTGAAGGTCATTCAATTCAAACACATACTGAATACTTAGCAGTCTCCTCTGGCTCTTTCCCCACTGGTTCACCCTCTTCTGAAAAAACCACCACCACTGCAGAGGCAGGCCCTCCCCCTTCCCCCCTTCCCCAGCTGCCCAGGGGGAGGGCTCACAGCGGCTGGTAAAGGAAGTCTGCTTGTATTCACCCCTGCCTCACCCCCATGTCCATGCAGTCAGGTAACTATGTCCCAGTCAGTTCGGACCTTTCTGCCTACTCTGCACCGCCTGGGCCATTGGTGCCAGACCCCAGGCTGTTCAGGGACAGTGAGAAGGGACATGAGAAAGAGCAGGGAGTGGAGAGCTGAGAAAAAAGGAGGGGGCGGGGGCGGCAGCCCGTTGTAAGTGGCGAGAGGGGAACCTGGGCCTGGACATCAGATGCTTTCGCTTTGTGACTCCACATCTGTGTCTCCAGTGCTATGGCTGCAATGCGTAGTACTGAAAACCATTCTGTTCTAAAATTGTATTACGGGAAAGGAGATGGGAAAAGGAAACAGGAGATGGGAAAAGGAAACAGTAAATGGGATGGGAGGCAGTCACAGTAATGCACAGTTGTCGCAGGTGCTGCTTAGAAGCTGACAGAGGCCCTGGGCAGCTATCTGCCCTGTGATGTGTCCTCAGTGTGGCTGTGCAGAACCCCCCAGGGTCTCTGGATTCTGTGACTTAAAAATCTGTATTTGCCATTTGAGGAGATCCAAAGTATATGACTCTAGGGGTATCCTGGCTCATTTCTATGAACACCTTGTGACTGCACAGTGATTGTGCTCACAGTCACATTGACAGCTAATGCTGGAGAACCGTGTTTCCCCTGAAAGCCTAAAGGAAACCCGTTCTGGATTTAACATTCACTAGACTAGAACATCTTCGTTTTATCTAATCCCAGTTGCTTGCTCTACAATTATGTTAACTTATGTTAAACCCAGATACTTGGAGGGAAAGAATCAGCTCAGATTTAATTTGGAGTGAAAATTAGCCTGGGCAGCACCAATCTCGGGATGCTATCTTGCTTTTTTAAGTATAAGAATGTGAGATAAAGTAGCATAAGCTGAATTTTTATTGTGAGTCTATATCTGAAAAAGGTGGCAAGGATTTCCTTTTTCCTAAGTAAAATATAGGCATTATTTTTGTGATCCATAATAGTAGGTGACAAGTTAAGAATTTTTTAATGTTTTTATTTTTGAGAGAGAGTGAGAACTGGGGAATGACAGAGAGAGAGAGAGGGACACACAGAATCCAAAGCAGGCCCCAGGCTTTGAGCTGTCAGCACAGAGGCTGATGCGGGGCTTGAACTCACAAACTATGAGACCATGACCTGAGCTGAAGTCGGACACCCAACCGAGTCAGCCAGCACCCTCAGAGCTTTTAGTGAATAATGGAGCATCTGAGTGGCTCACTTGGTTAAGCATCCGACTTCGGCTCAGGTCACGATCTCACAGTTTGTGGGTTTGAGCCCCACGTCGGGCTCTGTGCTGACAGCTCAGAGCCTGGAGCCTGCTTCGGATTCTGTGTCTCCCTCTATCTCTGCTTCTCCCTCACTCATGCTCTCTCTCTCAAAAATAAATATTTAAAAATAGAGTGAAAAAGCATGAGATTGAGAGTGACAAAAGGAGTAGTAAATGAGAGCCTCGGCAATCATTGTAAACATGGGGGTTGCCATCCGCCTTTAAATGGACTGGCAGGAAACAAACCCAGATTATAATTAGAAGTCACTGAGGTCACACTGCTTCCTGTGGTTGGTAATAGTAACATTAATTGCACAATAGACAGTCAGACACCTTGAAGTTGCAATGATAAGGGGACAGTGTTCATCCTAAACTAATGGTGCTGCTGCCTGAGAACCCTGTTCTTACTTACCTCGCAGGCGTGCATTTATACTATGTTGGGGGAGAAGTGTACGCCGAGTGTGTGAGTGACAGCAGCATCTTCGTGCAGAGCCGGAACTGCAACTATCAGCACGGCTTCCACCCGGCCACCGTCTGCAAGATCCCCAGCGGCTGCAGCCTCAAGATCTTCAACAACCAGCTCTTTGCTCAGCTGCTGGCGCAGTCAGTTCACCATGGGTTCGAAGTCGTCTACGAGTTAACTAAGATGTGCACTATCCGGATGAGCTTTGTGAAGGTAAGGAGTGCTTGCTCTCAGATTAAGGTAGAAAATGAACAACTAAATAAAATGAGCCAAAATGAATCTTTGGGTGATGTGTGGCAGCTCTACAGTCAGTTCAGGTAGACAGCAGGGTTTTTGTGGAGGAGAGGGGTTTGGGGAGCTCTGTTCAGTTGTTTTTAGGAAGAGCTCCCCTATGAGTAAGTATCAACTCTCTTCTTTAGCAGTTACAAGAAAATACTTAAGCATGTTAGCTTTGGAGGCACCTGGGTGGCTCCCATCGGTTGAGCATCTGACTTCAGGTCAGATTATGATCTCACAGTTCATGGGTTTGCACCCTGCGTCGGGCTTTGTGTGGACAACCTGGACCCTGGAGCCTGCTTTGGATTCTATGTCTCCCTCTCTGTTTCTGCCCCTTCCCTGCTCGTGCTCGCTCTCTCTCTCTCTCCCCAAAATAAATAAACATTAAAAACATGTTAGTTTTGAAGGAAGAACTAGTTAAGGTAGTTGTCTGATTTTTTTCATGCAGAAGATAAAGTGACAAGGATAATTTTATAGGACTTCATGCCACAGAGGTTTTCTTCATCTGTCAAATTGCTGAGCACTGTTGTCTCCAAATAAATGGTTGTTGAATTTATCTGAATTAAGTAAAACGTTGTTCTAACTCTTAGAAAGCTTCCAGACAGAAGAGGTGATATTTATAACTAAGCCACAAAATAGGCAGTACTGGTTCTAATGCAAGCTAGTGTACAGTAAGTTGCTATTATAAAGGCATAAACAAATTGGGATAGAAATATTATGGGTGGATATGATTAACTCAGAGAGAAGTAGATGTTCTGTATATGAATATTTGTTGAATATTTCTTGAATTAGGTCTTACTAATGTTGCTGTGAAGGTTGGAGACTGAGGAAGTTACTTAGTGGGAAGGAAGCACAGCTGGGTTTGTACACTGAAGCCACACACTCCGATGTCACATCTGCTGTTGCATCTCATGCAGAGCACTGGGAATAATTCTAATATTTCAAAATCTGAGCGTGTTTATCACACTAACTGGGTGTATGTGACATAGTTTTCACATTGTTGCATACCTATTCAAGAAATCAGTATGGCTTTTTCCAGGTTTATTTTTTTTCTAATTTTTATTTATTTTGAGAGAGAGGGAGGGGCAGAAAGAGAGGAGAGAGAGAGAATCCCAAGCAGGCTTCTCGCTGTCAGAGGAGAGCCCGACTAGGTGCTTGAACCCATGAACTGTGAGATCATGACCTGAGCTGAAATCAAGCCTGGGACACTTGACTGACTGAGCCACCCAGCTGCCTGTTCCAGGTTTTTTCAAAGTAAAATTTATTAATCCTTTAAAGTTATCAGGAAACATAGTTGTCCTATTTTTCTATAACTCTATTTTTTTTGTATTTGTAATTTTAGTAATTATTTAAAAAACGACAATCGAGAACATAGTTTCCAATGGAGAAAATGGCTTTTTGAAATTATTTCTTTCATGATGACAAAGCAGTTTTATTCAAGTTTACTGTGAAGCTTTTAAGGCATGTTTATACTGGAAAGCAATTAGCAAATACCTGGAAATCTTTTCAAACGTTTTGATACGTTAGAGCCAGCAGAGGGCATTAAATCGCTGTGAACGCACAGCCACTTGACTCCTAGTTGTTTTTTCCGGGTTCGTGTTTTTAAAATTAGGATGAAATGCCAGTACGTCAGAGGTAATCATCTCACTGTACTATGAGTTTGCACAGAAACCTGATTGTCCTAAGATCAGTTAGGTGTATTTCATAAAGCTATACAATTCACAGCAAAAACAGTTAACTAATATTGCAAATACAGCAACAACAGATGGCTAGTTTAAAAGAAATTTAAATGAGTAAGGAAGAATGTGAAGTATGTGAGGTGGTGGGTGTTAACTAAGTTAATGTGGTGATCATGTCACAATATATGCGTACATCCAGTCACCATGTTGTACACCCGGAGCAAACACAGTGTGTATCAGTTGTATCTCAACAAACTTGGGGGGGGTGGGATAGTACAAATAAAAATAATGTAAAATATCTCTTTAGTAATTACATATCAGTTATGTATTAATATCTTAGGTATGTTGAATTGAATAAAACACACTATCAATCTTTAAAAAATACAAGAAATTATAGAGGACTAAACACTGGTGGCTGCCATTGAGGGGTGATGGGCTAGATCATCCTTACCTCTGATGTTTACTGATTCTAGGACTCATCCAGTCAGTCAGTGAGATGTTACTGAGCGCCCACCTTGTGCCGCAGCAGGCACCATTCTACGTTGTGGGATACATCAGTGATTACCCAAGATCTGTGCCCTCATGGAATCAATATTCCACTAGGGAGAGACAGGCAATAAACAACAGCTGTACTGAAGAACCTGCATGGAAAGAGAAACATAGAGCAGGATGTGGGGAGTTGGGAGTAATGGAGTAGGGTAGTTTGCAAGCTTTAAAAAGGTGAGCATCATGGGCCTCACTGGGGACTTGAAGGAGATGAGGGAGTTAAATCATGAAGGTATCTGGAGGGGAAGTAGAGGGAAGGGCAGACCCTACAGCAAGAGCATGCCCTGACATTTGTAGGAACCAGGAGGCCAGGGCGCCTGGAGTGTGAGTGGCGAGCTGGGGGGTGACATCAGAGCAGTGATAGGGACCCAGGTCAATGCTTTAGAAGCCGCTACAAGGATTTCAGCTTTTACTCTAACAAGATAGGGAGCCCTGAAGGGATAGGAGCAGAGAATTTCTTAAAGGATCACTATAGTTACTATGCGGATTGCAAATATTATGCAGGCAAGGACGGAAGCAGAGAGACCCGCTAAGAGCCCACTGCAGTACTCAGTTGAGAGAGGACAGTTGCTCTCAGTTGAGAGAGGAGCGTTATGGTAGAAGTTGTAAGAAGGGTAACGATTCTGAGTTGTGCAGGTGATTCTGGGTGACGTATGAAAAAGGAGGAGTGAGGGAGATGAAGTTCCCGCCACCCAGGGCTGAGGAGATAAAAGTGGGTCAGGTTTAGATAGAAGATTGAGTTCAGTGTTAGTGAGGGAAACTTTGCACTGACACACATCCCGGTGGAAATGCTGAAGAGACGGTTCAAGGTGCGAGTCAGGATGTAGGGAGAGGGCTGGGCTGGAGATGTTAGTGTAGGAATTGTTAGCACGTGCACACTCTCTGTCCATGAGCCCGAGTGGAACTGCCAGTAGTTTGAGTTTAACAGAGAGGATCAGGGGTTCTAGGACAGAGCCCTGGGACACTTCAACCTCAAAGGAGAAAGAACCAGCAAAGAAAACTGAGGAAGATTAACCAATGTAGGAGTGAAACCAAGAAAGTAAGCTGCTCTTTAAACCAAAAGAAGAAAGTATATTGAGGGGAGAGAACAAACCAAATCACATACTGCCCAACTGACTCAGAGACTGAGAGCTGGTCATTAATTTTAGCAGGTAAGGGTTTTTTTTTTAATGTTTAAAGGATTTTTTTTAATGTTTATTAATTTAGTTTGAGAGAAAGAAAGAGAGTGAGCTAGGGAGGGGCAGAGAGAGGGAGAGAATCCCGAGCAGGCTCCAAGGCGCCAGCACAGAGCCGCACACAGGGCTCGATCCCAAGACTGTAAGATCATGACCTGTGCCAAAATCGAGTCGGACGTTTAACTGACTGAGCCAACCAGGTGCCCCAGTTTTTTTTTTTTTTTTATCTTAACAGAAACAGTTGTGTTGAAGGCTGGGGTTGAAATGCCTATCAGAATGGAATTAAGAGAGAACAGAAGGAGAGGAATTGATACAGCCAGTTCGGACAACTCTTTGGAGGGTTTTTGCTAGGAAAAGGGTCAGAAGTATAGGGCAGTAAGTGGTGGTAAGCAGTGGAGCCGAGAGAAGTATTTTGAAGATGGGAGATATTTCATCATATCCCTATGTTGATGGGAATGATCCAACAGAAAACAAAATATCATAGGAGAGATGGGGGAGATTTCCTGGAATGATGTTCTTGGGAAGGCATTTGAGTCTTACGCACAGCTCGGTGCACCAGCTTATTTGGAAGCACCGGTAACTAGTCTGTAGTGAGAGGTACAAAGGCTGAGTATGTCGGTGCAGGTGTTGTGGAAACCCTTCTGATTACTTCATTCCAGTCAAAATACGAAAGAAGATCATCATTCTCAAGTAGACTGGGGAGTAGGTGTTAGAGGCTGTAGGGAGAAGGACAGTCCTTTGGGGTGTGGGGGGTAGTGGGAGAGCACAGGGACCGGGGGAGTGTCATTCGATTGCCAGGTGGCATCATAAGGGCACTTGAGGCTTGTGGTCACGAATGTAAAGTGTGATCAGGCAGCGTGGTTGTGTTGAAATCCAATTTTTTAAAAACTACACATAATCACTGTTCCCAATAAGAGTAATTTGTGATCTCTCTTCATTTTTAAAAATAACTTTTCACTGGTATATAACGTCTAGAGAAAAAAATACATGAGCTTATTTTTTTCTTTATCTTTACTGTCTTCCCCATGAATGGTAATAAATGGGAAAATGCCAAAAGTGAGCCAGAAAGAGAGAGGAGAAACAAGCTTTGTTAATCAACCTTGAATCATCAAGAACACCCTCAGTTCTCTTTCTCTCTTTACAGTTTTCAGATCCAGTCACTGGTCTGTAGTGAGCATCTGTGCAAAACACTGTTCAGCAGTAAGGGGTTGAATGTAAGGTCAGGCTCCTTCCCTCGTGGAAGAGAAAATGATTTGTCAGTGTTTCCGATCTGACTAGAGACCAGACCATCTCTAGGTCTGTGTATTTAGTTGTGAGCCCAAAGGTAATCCTTTGATTTCGATTCATCTTACGGTGTCTGGTTGATATAGAAGTTGTCTTGTACTTACCGGAAGGTTAAGTGCACCTTCTCTCAGCTGTCAGGAGCGGCTCTGGTGTGTGGGCTCTGTGTGCAAGGAGGCCTGTCTGTGTCACACCTCTGCAGGCTGACCATAAAGTCTGGCACGTCACTTTTGGCTCTGTTTTTGTTTTTTTTTTAATGCAATTGAATGGCAGGTCGGCTAACATACAGTGTATACAGTGTGTTCTTGGTTTTGGGGGTAGATTCCCATGATTCATCACTTAACATACAACACCCAGTGCTCATCCCACAAGTGCCCTCCTCAGTGCCCATCACCCACTTTCCCCTCTCTCCACCCCCATCAACCCTCAGTTTGTTCTCTGTGGGTTTTTTTATTTTGGGTTTTTTTTTTTTAATGTTTTATTTATTTCTGAAAGACAGAGACAGCGTGAGCAGGGGAGGGTCAGAGAGAGAGGGAGATACAGAATCTGAAGCAGGCTCCAGGCTCTGAGCTAGCTGTCAGCACAGCGCCTGACACAGGACTCAAACCTGCGAGCCATGAGATCATGATGTGAGCCGAAGTCGGACGCCCAACCAACTGAGCCACCCAGGCGCCTGTGTTCTCTGTGTTTTAAGAGTCTCTTATGGTTTGCCTCTCTCCCTCTCTGTTAACTATTTTTTCCCCTCCCCTTCCCCTACGGTCTTTTGTTAAGTTTCTCAAGTTCAACATATGAGTGAAAACATATGGTATCTGTCTTTCTCTGACTGACTTATTTCACTTAGCACAATACCCTCCAGTGCCATCCACGTTGCTACAAATGGCAGGATTTCATTCTTTCTCATTGCCATGTAGTATCCCATTGTATAGATAAACCACATCTTCTTGATCCATTCATCAGTAAATTTGGCTATTGTTGAAAATGCTGCTTATAAACATTGGGGTACATGTGCCCCCTCTGCATCAACACTCCTGTATCCTTTGGATAAATTCCTTGTAGTGCTATTGCTGGGTCATAGAGTAGTTCTATTTTTAATTTTTTGAGGAACGTCCACACTGTTTTCCAGAGCGGCTGCACCAGTTTGCATTCCCACCAACGGTGCAGGGGGTGCCCATTTCTCCACATCCTCACTCTTGGCTCTCTTCTTGCTTTTCAGGGCTGGGGAGCTGAGTATCATCGCCAGGATGTCACGAGCACCCCCTGCTGGATTGAGATTCATCTTCATGGGCCACTGCAGTGGCTGGACAAAGTTCTGACTCAGATGGGCTCTCCACATAACCCCATCTCATCGGTGTCTTAACAGTCAGTCATGCCTTCATCGGCATTTCTAGAGCATAGATGCTATTGCAGGCAGTGGCTTACACCATTTCAGGTTTGCAACTAACTGAAGTGTCTAAGTACATATGTAAATACATATAATATATACTATTCATATTTTTTATCACCAGTTGTTTTGTGCTTTCTAGTTAAACCTGATGCCAGTACAACGTGATTAGAAAAGCAGGTTTTTCACGCCTGTGCTATAATAATAGGAAGCAGCTTCTATTGTGGGCAGTAACAAATGAAAGGCAACTGTGTCAATAGTATTTGAAAAATGTTGGCAGAATAAGAGGCGGCTTTAGTCAGCTGTGTCATTGTAAGGCATGTTGGGTGGCCTACCAGAAAAATATCAAAACCGTTTATATATTACAAGGGTACTAGCAGCACTAGAGCAAATAACACTTTCAGACAAAAGAAAAAAGCAGTCGAACCCATATAATTTAAACAATCTCACTTTTAGTGTTATCAGCAAGGAAAACAACAACAACAACAGATCAAGCCTGTAAAATCAGTTATGTAAGACAAGTCACGAAAATGATTTTATTTCTCAAGTTGAAATACCGATAGCTGGATGATTGTGCTGATATTAATGGTACATATGAAACAAATTTAAACTGTGATTGCAAAAGAAACTGTGAAGCTGGGAGCCACATTGCCTCATAATCTACCACTGAGAAAAACAAAAAACAGAATGAGTCTAATACATGGGAAGGTTAATATGAAAACAGCAGGAAATGAGCATCATTCCCAAATTGCAAAACAAGACCAGAACTTAGCCCAAGAATCAGCCAGGGAGATACTTGCTCCCCACGCAGGGAATCAGGGCTGTGTCTTCCAGGTTCCTGAAGTCTGGCAGCCTGGCCACCTCTGGAGTCTGCACGGTGAGCGAGAGGACCGTGTGTGCACATCTTGCGTGGAGAAGCAGCAGTAAAATAAGAAGCAGCAGAAGATCCTGCGTTTCCGTACCCCTTCTCACGTTCCCATCAAGAGACTCATGGCAAGGGCACTCCTTTTGCCGCATTTTCCCCACACGTTGGCACATACTATTTACAGATGACTAAAACCGTGGTGAAGCCTTTCAGAAAATCTGGACACATTGCTGGGATGAAGTTTATGAGTTATTTAACTTAGTGTCTCGATCTGCTGGTCACATCTGGTAGCCTCTTATAAAGCTGAAACCTCATACCCGGAAATAACTTCCTAAATAGGATAATAAGTTCATAATCCTTATAATTTCTGGGGAACAGTGGTACTAGAGAGTGGGACACTGAAAAAATATATATGGTATTAAAAACTAGTTCTTAGTTACTCTTGGATGATAAAGAAAGGAGAGGAAAATTCCCCCCATTTCTAGGTACTTTCATATATATATATAATTCCCACCCACTAAACACTGCACTGCTTCGAAAAATATTTCACACCCTCTTAAAAATGTATAATTTAAGAAGGTAATTATGCTTGCAACAGACGGTCCTTCAGTAATCCAAGAGGCTTCTTCATTTATACATTCTATCTCAAGGCTTTTTAGCATTAGCACACAGTCGTTGCTTCTCGTTGAATTGTATTCAAGGTAGAAATGATCCTGTGAAAAAGATACATGAGTGAGCGCCTACCATCACCTCCTGTAAGCACTAGTGTTATCTAATAGAACCTTTCATATATGCAATAGAAAATAGTTCCACGTTAAAATTAGGTGGTCCATTTAGTGTTTAGAAACCCCGTAGTTCATTGGTTCATCACCTATGTACTGTGCTCCTGTGCGTGCTGGGTACAGTGTTAGGTACTGTGGAATCCAGTGTAAACCAGAGACAGCCCCAGACTCTGGAGCTGAGAATCTATTAGGAAACCTGTGTAGACATCTTGATGTATTTGAACTTTTAAAACAAAACAAAACCTGCAATCTTTTTCTGCTTGAAAAAAAAAAAACCACAACGGATGATTTCTTAACTATCTTTCTTTTGAAACTTACTTCCCTTCTTTTCTGACCAATCAGGTAAGGGATGAAGTCTTCCTTGGATAATTACTTTTCTTCAGTGCTTCAAAGTTATTTGTTTTCTCTCCTTGCTTTCTTATCTTCCAGTTTTTCCCCATTTCTTTTCTTGGAAGAGGCTTTAATATGGTCAGTCTTCCTCATATGAGTACCTTTCCGTGAGAACATCAGGTACACATGGCTTTTGCTTCAGAGATTTAACATGACTTTCTTGATCTCCTCACAAGTGCTCAAACTCATCCTCTGGTAACCCGATACCTTTGCAGAATGAATTGTAACTGGTTGTTTGTAAGTTACATTTAAAAAATTTTTTTTAAGGTTTATTTATTGTTGAGAGAGAGAAAAAGAGAGAGCATGAGTTGGGGAGCGGAGAAGGAGACATTGAGCAGGTTTCAGGCTCTGAGCTGTCAGCACAGAGCCCGACATGGGGCTTGAACTCACAAACTGCAAAATCATGTCCTGAGCTGCAGTCAGACACTTAACCGACTGAGCCACTCAGGTGCCCCGCTTATAAGTTATGTTTTAAACAAATAAACAAACCTGCATTTTCATGCAGCTTTGGGAAACCAGGACAAAATACTCCAGTGAGCCTGTGTTATTCCTTTGAAAAAAGCACATGATTAAAGCGGTACATTTGCGAAATCACCAGTGTGTCTCACCCAGAGCCTATTAGGATGTGAGTGAAATGCAGAAGAGTTAACCCTTCAGTCACCGTGACAGTCACATTCTCATTGGCCTTTTGACATTTCTGTTGGCAAAAATTGGCCAAAGTTGTAATGCATCGTTTGCTTTCAGACTTCCACGTTTGCTCATTTAGCATTTGTTCCTTGAGATGGACAATCCAGAAAAATGTAAGAGCATTGTTTTGGAGGATAGCTAGCAAACTGGACATGCTAAGCCAATTAAAGACATGGCAATGCCAAACATGTTTGAGGTTGCCATGGGCAAGGGTCGTGCAATAGCGAACAACGTCGTGGCCTGCTCTGAAGACCCAGACATCTGTTGTGTTGTTCAAGCCTTTTGTGTTTGTTTGTTTTTTTCTTGTTAAAAAATTGTGATGTGAGAAATTCGTTTTAGGTGATTTTACTATATGCCAATGCTTTGGAACTATAAAGATGTCACTTTTCAACATATTTACCTTTTTTTTTTTTTTTAAACACTCAGTATAAATCAGGAAAGGTTGAACAACAACCTAGCACTAGCACTCAAAATCCCTTTTTCATTGTCTTCTAAGGGATTAGGAGCAACAACAAAAGCTTCTTCTATCACCTGCTAGACTTTAAGCACCTGCTTAACTTCGAATGTGTCCCTGATACTTGGTATATATATTCAACAACTAAAGAAAAATATAATGTGCATCCCAAGTTTGCCTTCCCCATTATGATTTTGCAATTGAACTGTATGACAAGACTAGAGGGTCCTGGCCTATGTTAAGTTCAAATTAATGTAACACAAACCAACAAAAAAGGGAACTATTTCTATGTAAGTAACGCGTTTGATTATAATATCTAGGCTTCAGTTATCCTTCAGATGCACACTTATACCTGTTACCTAATTGTTTATAATAAACAGTACTGTACCTATATGTTTTTGGCTCATTTTTCCCTACAAACATCAGGAAAGGATCACTGTGTGTGGATCCTTAAGATGATCTTAAACCATCTTATTTTGAAAATGAGATGCTTTTAAAATATAACATTTAAAAAAATTTTTTAACGTTTTATTTATTTCTGAGAGAGAGAGAGCGCACGTGAGCAGGGGAGGGTCAGAGAGAGGGAGACACAGAATCAGAAGCAGGCTTCAGGCTCTGAGCTAGCTGTCAGCACAGAGTCTGACGCGGGGCTTGAACCCACGAACCGTGATATCATGACCTGAGCCGAAGTCGGATGCTTAACCAACTGAGTCACCCAGGCGCCCCTACAATACAACATGTTATAAGAGAAATTAGGTAATGGTTTTGAATTAAATATCTTGGGCTAATTGGCATAACATGTAGAATCTTGAAGATCCTTTGTAGTAACTTCAGAGAGGATATGCATAAAAGGTTTCTTTTTTCTGGATCGTGGCAAATTTTAAGTGATATTACAGTATATAGGAAAGAGCTTTATTATAGAACATCTGTTCGTTGATCAAGAGGGTGCTCAAGATGGATAGTGAATAAAAACGAAGATAAAATCCAGGAGGAAATTCTCAACTCCATTTTCTCCCAGTCTGAAAATGGAGGGGAGAAAATATATAAACCTTTCAAGAAAGCTTAGCCTTCTTATTGACTTGATCAAGGTTTTCCTTTTTTAATTTTTTTTTTAGAAATGCCCTCTTTATTCAGAAGAGATATTTGTGGATTTCCAAACTATAAACAAGTGAAAGGAGGACTATTCTGGGTCAGATGTAAGTGGGGCTTATGAGGCCTCCAGTTTAAGCCGTGAGTTTATGGAAAACAGTGATTGTATCTTGTCTGCTTTTGCATCTTCATGTTCTTGACCCTGTCCCTGAATCTGATATTTGGTAGGGACATTTCAAACACTAACTAGTACAGACTTTTTAAATGTATCATGGCATAGACGTATAAGACTGTCTTTAAACATTAGCCCGTCTTAGAGGAAAAATATTTTCATCATCTGAAAGACCTCTACATACTTATTTACCAGATTATTCTAGGTGTCAGCCACCATAGATGTACAGCAGGCACTGTAGACGCAATGACAAACAACACAGTTTCTGCCTTTAAAGGAATTTAGCAATTTGTGGAGGAAGATGAACAAGTACATCAATAAAGGTCAGTGCACTATTCAGTTGTGGCAGGCTCCTGGGGGACCAAGCAGTGACATCTCCATCAGGCCCTAGGTGGGTACCTGGGAAGGCTTCTGGGACAATCCAACTTGCCTGCCTTCCCACCGGTTCTAAGGGAACTGTGCAAGTCATCCGAGACCTTCCCAAGCTGGGTTGGGCGTCTCTTCTCTGTGTAATAGTTACTTATTTTGAGAGAGAGAGAGAGAAAGCGTGCATATGCGCACATGTGCAAGATGGGGAGAGGCAGAGAGAAAGGGGGAGACACAGGATCTGAAACAGGCTCTGTGATGACATCAGCGAGCCCAATGCAGGGTTTGAACTCACGAACCGCAAGATCATGACTTGAGCTGAAGTCGGATGCTTAACCCACCGAGCCACCCAGGCGCTTCTCCACTTCTTTTAAAAAATCAGCAAGTGGGGTGTCTGGGTGGCTCAGTCGGATGAGCATCCGACTTCAGCTCAGGTCACGATCTCACAGTTCATGGGTTCGAGCCCCGCGTCGGGCTGTGTGCTGCCAGCTCAGAGCCTGGAGCCTGCTTCAGATTCTGTGTCTCCCTCTCTCTCTGACCCTCCCCTGCTTGTGCTCTCTGTCTCTCTCTCTCAAATAAGTACATTAAAAAATTTTTTAAAAAATCAGCAAGTATTTCATTCCTCCTCTTCTTTGAAGTATTTGCAAGCCTCCTACTGCGTGTCCAGTGACCGTGTTGCAGCTGGTGAGGATGCGAGAAGCATGCTTATGATTTGGTTTGGAAACAGATACTCAGCCGCAGAGCAGTAGCAAAGAAAAAAAGGTAGTTTCGACAGTTAAACAGTTATAATTGTTTTTATCTCAAGCATTTATTTTTAAAATGTGAGTTTCAGTAAAAATTCAGTAAAGATGGGAAAGAAGCATAAGGAATTCTGATGTTGCAGCCAAGAGTTGCACCTGCTCAACTCTGCCATTGCAGTGCACAGGCGGCTGTAAACAGAATGTCAATGATGCGCGTGGCTAGGCGCCAATAAAACTTTATGGACACTGAAATTTGAACTTCAGTACTTTTCACATGTCATGAAGCTTTTTCCTTTTGATTTTTCAACCATTTAAAAATTTTTTTAATGTTTTTTTATTTATTTCTAGGAGAAAGAGAGAGAGACAGCGTGAGCAGAGGAGGGCGTCACAACTGAAACAGGCTCCAGGCTCTGAGCTGGCAGTCAGCACAGAGCCTGACGCGGGGCTCGAACCCACGAACCGCGAGATCATGACCTAAGCGAAAGTCGGACGCTTAACCGACTAAGCCACCCAGGCGCCCCTGATTTTTCAACCATTTAAAAATGTAAAAACTACTCTTAGCCTGCAGCGGCGGTACGGAAACAGGCTGTGGGGAGGACTTCGCCTGGGGCAGGGTGGCAGTTTGCCCGTTGCTCCTTGGAAGACTGAAAGACCACCCTGAGTGCTGCAGTCACAGCTTTGCTCCCATCCAAATGCAGCCCCATGAGACGCCCCAAACCCGACCACTGGAGCCCCTCACTGAGCTCAGTCAACCCGCAGTGTGTGAGCAGCGACAATAAAAAGGTGGTTGATTTAATCCATTGTGCTTTGGGGTGGCGTGTTGGATAACCAAAGTGGTAGTCACAACCATCGTTCTTTTTTTTTTTTTTTTTAATTTTTTTATGTCTTTATTTTGAGAGATAGAGACAAAAGCGAATGGGGGAGGGTTAGAGAGAGAGGGAGACAGAATCCAAAGCAGGCTCCAGGCTCTGAGCTGGCAGCACAGAGCCTGACACGGGGCTCGAACATCACAGACTGTAGGATCATGACCTGAGCCGAAGTCGGACATTTAACCAACTGAGCCACCCAGGCGCCCCATAACCATCGTTCTTACATTCGCAATGTTGATGAAACTTCGTCCGGGATTCATCAGGAGGCTTCAGGTGAGAGCAGCTCCTCACAAAGTGCGGGCATGCCTGTTTCAAAGCACCTGCAATTTATTATTGAGTAGTTGCTACTCTGGTTCTGATGAGTATCCTGGCTCAAGTTGCTTTGACAGCACATCAGCTATTTAAGAGATCTCTGTTCAAAGTACTTGCTTCGCTCCTAGACTACATGAAAAGACTTGCTATTTTGGTTGCTAGAAATAGAACAACCAATTGCTGCCTCCAATTATTAATAGCAGAGGTGAGCCATGACATTTCCCTGCAAGGGTACAGTGTAGACAGTCAAGCAGCCCTGGCTTCTGAGGACAGTGCTGTTCCTGCCGCTGCTGTGTTGGTGCAGTCACTGTGCTGATCCCAGCGTCTGACCTTCACTTTGCATCTAGGAGAGTTCAGGTAAGGCCTGGTGCTTGGTGGTCGGAAAGCATCCGCCTTCCTCCCCACAATGAGCACCTGAGGGTTTCCCCCATGTGTGTCAGGTTTAAGTTCTCGTACTCATTCAGAAGGGCGATGCCTGGCCTGGGCAGGGGCTGTAGTCGTTTTCCAATTGCAGAGAAAGCTGGAAGTGTTCAAGAAATGAGATGGACTTTATGCTGTATTTACAGGTAGCAAATGTCTGGGACTAGTGAGTCACAGGCAATTTTGATTGTTGCTGGCACAAAAGAGGTAAACGAGAAAAGGAAGAGACATAGGAAACATGGTAACATATCATTCCGACGTAAGGAAGAGAAAAAGGTACCTCAATATGAGAGGAATGCTTGGCTTTTCTCAGGCACATACTTGGATACAGGGGCCCAGGCATTAGCACAAAAGACAGGGTGTCCATGCCATGAAGGCTCCTTTGGAAAGAAAAAGCCAGCTTTACAAGTTTAGTCCAGGAACCTGGAAACAAGGGTTCTCTGAGCGCTGACCTGTGAGAAGCAAACTTGAGTTTTTACAGACAACTTTCGGTGATCTTTTAGAAAGATAGTAATTTCTCTAAAACTCAGCTTCCCTCACTTTCTGAAGGAAATAATGCTATCACAGTTATGCTCACAGTCCCTGCCACAGACAATTTTTTTTAGTGTTTATTTATTTTGACAGAAAGAGAGGAGGGCAGAGAGAGGGAGAGAGAGAATCCCAAGGAGGATCCACGCTGTCAGTGCAGAGCCCAATGCAGGGCTCGATCCCATAAACCGTGAGATCATGACCTCAGCCAAAATCAAGAGTCTAAGCCACGCAGGCACCCCAAACCACTCAGATGATTATTATCAACATGATGGGAGAGTTCAGGTATGAATGTGTATTTTTATATAATTATAATAAATAGTAATACATTTTGTGCAAATGTTTAGTATCAATGTAATATTATTAATATACTCTGCTCTTAGACTTTCAAAGGCAACTTATATAAAATCTTATTAGTGTTGACTTTGGTCTCCAGCTTGAGGACAGTAAATGATATAAGGTGCAACTGTAAGAGAGGAAAATAGAAAATCTCACTAGTCATAACTTCTTTTTTGGTGTTTTTCAACCAGAAAAGTCTGCATGCAATTCTGTGTCATTAGGGTAAACTTATGAAGAGGAAAGATTTGTTTATTTGCTGCAGTATATGATAGCAAAAACTGTTCGTCTCCAATGCTTACAAATGATTATGTGGGCGGGAAGTAATATATGTTAGGATGACAGGGGAAAAAGCCTGTGTCCTGATTAGGAGATGAGATCAACTCATCTAACTGTAAACAGTTCGAAGACCTTCACTGAAATAGTTTAAAAAATTTGTTAACTTTCAACTTAATAAAAACAAAATTTTAATCAGATTTTTATTCTATAATGAGGCAGTTCAACCCATTTAAAATAAATTGCTGTCTGAACATAGACAATGTGTGTGCCATTCAACGGCATCTGTTGCCATGATAATATTCATTTTCAAAGCTAAAGAAAATGAGAAGCTGAAGGAGTCACGACGATTATAGAAGGAATACTAAAATGTCCTTGTCAATTAGTTACACAAAATAAATTAGGACTATTTGGAAAAACTTGTATTAATTATGTTTTCTAATTCTAGAAAAACAAATAGGAAATTATAAATCAACAGTCATTTGACAGATCCCAAATTGGATCTTTTAAACCAACATTGGAGACCTAAAAGCCACAAAACAAATGTCAGACATGTTGAAATATACAAAAAACTAAAAGCTTGTATGGCAAAAATTACCATTAAAGAAGTAAATAAGCATATTTTAGATTTGGGGAAAAATGAATAAAAATGACAAGGTTAATTTTTATAATATTCACCAGAGTTTTACACTGGTGAATTGAGTAGAAAAAAGGAGCCTAATGAAAATTAGACAAAAGATATCACGAGGCAATTCATGGAAAAGCAAGTCTAAATAACCAACAAGCATATATGAAAAAGTACTCAAATTTTCCACTATTCAGGGAAATGCTAATAAATGTAATAATTACCTATACATATATTTTCAGAAAGAGTTTTAAAAGAATAATTTCTTTTTTTTTTAATTTTTAACTTTTTTTTTTTAATGTTTTATTTATTTCTAGGAGAGAGAGAGACAGCGTGAGCAGGGGAGGGTCAGAGAGAGAGGGAGTGACAGACTCTGAAACAGGCTCCAGGCTCTGAGCTGGCAGTCAGCACAGAGCCCGAAGCGGGGCTCGAACCCACGAACCGCGAGATCATGACCTAAGTGAAAGTCAGACACTTAACCGACTAAGCCACCCAGGCACCCCTAAAAGAATAATTTCTGTAGGCAAATACGAGAAGAAAAGAATTTCTCCCTTGTTTCTGGTAGACATTTGCAGTAATAGAGCCTTTGGGGGGGTGATATAATAATATCTAAAGAAAACACCTATCTGTATATATATATCCCTCCGTCTGATGATCCCATTCATGAGAATCTATTCCAAGGCCATTGAGCCACCAGTACGTAAGGATACATGACAGGGTTACAGCATTGTTCATAGTGACAGCAAGTGAACGCCATAGGCAGTGGAATGATTGAATGTGATGATACATTGCTATCATGAGATGCCCTGCAGCTAAAGGAATGAATCAGAGCTAGAGAAGTGACTCAGGGGGACTTCTATCTACACAGTACTGAGCATAAAAAGTAATATACAGATGTGTATAATATGCCCACACTTTAATGTAACTGATGGTTACTGTAGGTGTACAAATGTGTGTTTAAAATGTATAAAACACTGAAAAAAGAAGAATATATGCTAAGCTGGCATAGTTTACGTGGACGTTGGGCAATACATGGAAGACAGAGTGGGGATCCAAGCCATGGAACAAAAGGGAAACCCTAAGCCCCAAATCCTCAGGATACACAATATGACTACCTTGATGTATTTATATAAAATATGTATGTGTGTGCATACAGAAATGTAAAAATTAGCATATACTGAAGTGCCTACCTTGTTTGAAACTAGACACTTAGAAGTGTTAGCTCCTACTTTAGCAACAACATTCTACTGTGGACAGAGCATCATTTTTGAAGACAAGATGTATTTTTTAATTAATTAATTAATGTTTTATTTATTTTTGAGAGAGAGACAGCGTGAACAGGGGAGGGTCAGAGAGAGAGGGAGACACAGAATCCGAAGACAGGCTCCAGGCTCTGAGCTGTCAGCACAGAGCCCGACGTGGGGCTTGAACTCAGGAACTGTGAGATCATGCCCTGAGCCAAAGTTGGATGCTTAACCGACTGAGCCGCCCAGGCGCACCAAGGAGACAAGATTTAAGTTCACATCTTGGCTCTGCATCCAACAGTTAAACTTTTATAAGTCACTTAACTTCTCCTGAGTTCTTTCCACATCCAAAAACAGGGACAGTACTTGCCATGTTTTGAGGTTCCAAAGAATAACACATGGAAGTACTTTCTAAAAGTAATATAATTAGGGTGTACATAATTTGTTTTTTAACAGTTTCTAAAAGTCAAGGGTTACTGTACAAAGGCTCTATTTATTTATGATCGTGCACCCATTGTCAAATGTAAAGTCCGTGTTCCAACAGCACTGGCCTCACCATGATTACATACGTGGCTCACGCTACTTACAATTGCGTTTAGTAAGAAACTTGGAATCAAAAGACCTGGATTTAACTCCTGCAGTTGTGCAATCTTAGGTAAGTGACGACCTCTGCAAGCTTGCTTCCTCGTCTATAAAATAACCGCTGTGAGTACACTGCAGGATTATTGTGTAAGGACCAAGTAAGTAGGCAGAATTGTTTTTGGAACTTAGAAAATGCTAGAGAATTGGTATCATTCTGACATGCAGTCTTCAGGTTATAATCTACTTTCTTCAAGCGCCTCCAGGAGGGAAGTTTAGATCTGGGCCTCAGAATGGATGTTAGGAAACTGCACTGTAAATAAGTGCTATGTATATGGAAATGAAGATTTATTAGTAAAAATGTTCTTCCTATAAACTGAAATAGAAAGCAAAGGAAAAAGCATTTTCATTTCAGTTTGTAGTAAGAAAAACATTTTTGGAATACCTGGGTGGCTTCATCCATTTGAGCGTCCAACTCTTGATTTTGGCTCAGGTCATGCTCTCACAGTGGTGGGATGGAGCCCCACATCAGGCTCTGTGCTGAACATGGAGCCTGCTTAAGATTCTCTTTCTCTCTCTCTCTCTCTCTGTCTCTCTGTCCCTTGCCCTGCTCGCATTCTAAAAAAAAATAAAACATTTTTGAATAGGTCATACATGCACTGGTAAAAATTCAAAGCAGTACAAATGATTGTTTTGATAAACGATGGTCTCCTAACTACTGGGCCTCCCATTCTGCTACTACTCCACACCATAGCGCCCCAGTTTTCCTTGATGGAAGCGACTCCCAGTTTTGTATACAAGCTTGTATGTGTGTATGAATATATCTCTATATCGATATAATTTTTGGTAAGATGTTAGAACACTTTCATATTTGCCTATTCATAATAAAGTCTTTTGACTATAGACCACTTTATAATTAAAAAAAAATAATGTTCATTTGTGAGAGACAGAGAGAGTGCAAGTGGGGGAGGAGCAGAGAGAGAGATACACAGAGTCAAAGCAGATTCAGGCTCTGAGCTGTCAGTACAGAGCCCGACACGGGGCTCAGACTCATAGACTGCGAGATCATGACCTGAGCCCAGGTCGGACACTTAACCAACTGAGCCACTAGATGTCTCTTACAATTTTTGACCAATATTACCTTTGGCCGTTCTTTTGAGGGCCATCTGGTTGGTTGCCTTCTTTTTCTCCACAGTAGTTCGGGTAAACTACTTCTGAAGCAAGACATCTATTTATTTTCCAGTTTTCTTTTTTCTTTTATGATCCCTTTTTGGCAAGTTTTTGCAATACGCTAGAGCTGCTGGTTGATGAGCTGAAGTAAATCACTCTGTTTCTCCCTGGAGTGAGCCCTCCTGGAGGGATATTTGTCATTGAATCCTACAGGCTTGTTTATCCATCCCTCCGAATCACACTCCTCTGGTGGAAGCCTGGGAACCGTCTCAGAGCTGAGGATTTCAAAGAGCTTGCTTTACTGAAACGTGTGTTGTTACTGAGCCTAACAGCATTGGGGCTGTCACTAATCCGTCGTGACGAGTGCTGCTCATTTCCTAGCTTTCATATCTCGTGCTCTCATTCTTCTGACACGGCTCTGCAGCCCCCCAGAAAACCCCGTTCCCTGTTGGCCTCATTTCTCTGCTCAGCCTGAACTCCATCTTGTTACTGAAAGCACTCTCCCCAAAGTCCCTTAACTTCCCTGTCCTCCTCTTCCACTAAATGAATCTGTGATCAAGCCTGTAATACATCTTTTTCCTACTGTGACAGCTGGTTGAGCCCCATGAAAGTGTCACGTCTGCCACGTAACTGCAGAATGCTGTTACAGATCTCTGGTTTCCAGTATTCCAAATCTTTATTCAGTGATCCTTGTACCTAGAGTAGTATTTAGGATATGGTTTGGCTGGATGTAATGGAGACATCATAATAATCATGGCAGGCACAGGATATTCCATTTCTCTTTCACATAGTCATCCAAAAACAAGGGTTTTTATTTTTTCTTATTTAACTATTTATTTATTTATTTATTTTTTTGAGAGAGAGAGAGAGAGAGAGAGAGAGAGACATAGTGTGAGCAGAGAAGGGTCAGAGAAAGACGGAGACACAGAAGCCAAAGCAGGCTCCAGGCTCTGAGCTGTCAGCACAGAGCCCAATGTGGGGCTCGAACCCACGCACTTTGAGATCATGACCTGATGTGAAGTTGGACATTTAACCAACTGAGCCGCCCAGGTTCCCCCCAAAACAAAGGGTTTTAGGCCAGGATGGTGGCTCTGCTCCCCGAGGCCATCTAAGGACACAGGGTCCTTCTGTCCTGTCCCTTCATCCCCAGTAAGTTACCCTCATTTGGCCAACAGGTGACCTGCTGCTTTATCCACATGTAAAGCAGCAAGATGGAGGGGGTAAAGTGGGCTCCCAATTTCTTTTTCAGGGCACTAGCTGGACGTTGCACACATCATTCTGCTACAACTTTATTGGCCGTAACTTACTCACATGGTCACACTCGGCTGCAAGGGCAGCTGATAAAGTCTTAAAAAAAAACGCTTAAAAATTGAAATACAATATACTGAAAAACATAAAAATCATGTGTATATGATGTATGTATATAAAATGTATAGCTTGCTGAACTTTCATTAACAGAACACACAGAACACACTCGCATGCCCGGCGTCTGGGTAGGAAGACTCCCAGAACCCCAGCAGCCTCTTCCTGCCTCCTCCTGGGCTCTGCCCCTCCCAAGGCGACCCACACCTGAATTCTAAGAGCAAGCTTCACCTACGTTCATACTTTATATAAGTGGAATCATCCACACACCATTTATGTCTGGATCCTTTGGCAGGGTATCACGAGAGAATCAGCTATCTTGTGTGGCGATGTTCCCAACGCGAAATTCTATTACTGTGGAAGAAGGGAAAAACATGATCAGGGGATTATTAGCAAGTGACTAGCTATTAGCCATCTCTCATTGACTTCAATGTATCTTCCCAACTTTTCCCTTTGTCCTAAAGTTTTTTATCAACGCCTCCACTCCATCTTAGCAGTTGGCCTCTAACTTTGTTGGAAAACGGAAGCTGGAAGCTGTGAATTCCTTTATGCTATTATTACAATAAATATACTCATTGTGTCTTCTTTCCTCCAGCCTCAAACTAGTACAGCATTACTTCTGCCATATTCTGTTAAAGTGGGTACAGGGTCTGCCCAAATTCAAGGGGGTAGCGAAATAAAATCCAAGTTTTTTAAGAAAATGTTTATTTTGAGAGACAGGGAGTGCACATGCCATGCGTATGTGTACATGCAAGCAGGGTAGCGGTGGGAGCGGGGGAGAGAATCCCAAACAGGCTCCGCACCGTCAAAGCCTGACACGAGGCTTGATCTTAGGAACTATGAAATCATGACCTGAGCCAAAATCAATAGTTGGACACTTAACCAACTGAGCCACCTAGACACTCCTAACACCCAGTTTGTGATGGGCCACATCACATAAGAGCATGTGGGTTGGGAGACGTTGTGGTCATCTCTGGAAAGTACAGCCTGCCATACCTCGCTTCAAAGTATTTGTACAGCTACTTAAAACTATAGTAATCATACACACACTGAAAGATAATAAATTGTTTTACATCACTAAATTTGGAGGTGATCTGTTACGCAGCAGTAACTATACAGCTAGGTGTTATCAGTTACCTCCTCTCAAGAATGCTGTGTAACAAATCACCCCAAAACACTGTGGCTTACAATCAGAAACATTTATTATTGTTCACAACTCTATAGGTCAGCTGGGTGGCTCTGCAGCTCTGGGCTAGGTTCGGCTGATTGGGGTTGGGCAGCTGGCAGGCTGCCTGGGGGGTAGCTAGTCTAGCACAGCCTCACTCACACGCCTGGCTGTTTACTAGTTACTGGTGACTGAGGCGCCTAGGCCACCATGTCTCCTTGCCCAGCAAAGGAGGCTGGGCTTGGCTTATTACCCAGGCAGCTGAATAGGGTTCTAAAAGAACAAGGGCAAGTATTCAAAAATCTTTGGAACTCTACTCAAAGCTGGCATAATATTATTTCTTATGCAGGCTCTTAGCTAGAAAAAGTCATAAAGCCAGTCCTTCAGATTGAAGGGGTTGGTAAACAATGTCAACTTCCTGGTGAGAGCAGCTGCAAAGCCATATTGTAAAAGCTATGAGTCCATGGAGGGATAAACAAATAGTGACACATGCAATAAATCTATCCCCAAATAAGTAAAAATCTTATCGCCTTAGTGATTTATCTGTAAGTATATGTTGAGATAGATACTTATATATACATAAATTCAATCTCTTTTTTATTTTAATTCAGCACTCCTTGGCCGAATACTTTTGCTATTTTTGTATCCTATTTCCTAACCTATTTGAAGGATAAGCTGATTTTTTTTTCACCATAAAAGTTTATTGACATTGTAGGGATCCAGTAAAGCTCCAACACCGTAAGTAAGAGAACTAACCGTTAATAACAAGTGTAAATGAGTTCCTCTGCATCCAGAGTGAAAAAACTGAAGAATAAATGACTCAAACAACTCAAAAGGTCAACAAGTGGGCTTTAATGGATCATTTTGGTAAAATCTGTGTTTTTGCACAGATAAGTAAAAAACACACATAAAAAATAAACAAAAATACTCTTTCTCTTCGTAAATACTTCTTAGAACAGCCGTGACTACGTTTAACTTGATATATATTTCGGGGCTTAAAACCCAAGAAATGATCACATTTTTGCATAAACTTAAGACATAAATTTATTATCTAACGTTGGAAATCCTCTCTTGACATTTGATTTGTTACTCTTATTGGTAGGTTTGCCTTTTAAAAATCTGCCTAGGAGAATATACAAGAAAAAATTTATCTACCCAGTTACCCATCATTCTGTGAACATTACTTTAGGATTAACACGATCTTAAATTAGCTCAGTTTCAGAAAACACTGACAAAATGTTGGGAGTGCTATTTTTACTTTCAGAATCTCTTTTTGAAAAGGAAATGAGTATTAATTTTTTTTTTTGTCCTGACATTGGTGGAATGAGATGCATCTATACTGTTCACATATTCAACACCTAAGTCTGCTTAAGAGATCAACACTAATAGGTAACTGGGAGTGAGAAGCCAACTTGAGGAGGCACTTTCATTCCAGTGTACTTAGATAACCCTTCTCCTAAGTTTCACCAGCACATTTCTGAAAAGAAATGAACATTCTAATTTCACAGACAGTAACAATGATCACTTTCCTTACACATTTAAAATATGCTTACCTCTTTGACAGCTCTAGTCTTAACTGCAAAGAAAAGGTTATTTATTACACGAACTCAATTCTAGGTGCTCTGACTACATTTCATCGTCACAAGTGGTATCACAACTCTCAGTGTTTCTTGAGAGAAGGACATTATGGGTAAGTTAATTATTAGTCAGGAAAGGCCATTCCAGATACTGTAGAACATTTAGCATTCCTGACCCATTCACTAAAAACTAATAGGAGTTTTCAAGGTCTCTGTGACAACCAAAAACATACCCATACATTTCCAGCTGACCCTTGATAAGAATCACTGAGCTAAATGACCAAAGATTAGGATCTATTAACTTTATGACTTCCACAGAAAGTGACTGTTCCATTAACTTCAGTAATGATGACTGAAGAGGAACACTTTGTTTAAAAAAACAACTATAATTAAATGTTATTTTGGAATGATAAGCTGTTTCTTCAAATTCACGGAAATCTGAAAGAATCAGATGCACAAAGTGCAATACTTATTTATCCCCAAACGCACACATACATTTACAGGAAAATGATGGCTTATGTTTCACCGGCATGTTGTACCCCATTTATCTTAGTATAAAAATATGTCCATCTGCTGCAACAAAATAAAAAGCACATAGATCTTGATAGAGTCTTTCACACTGATGTTCCTGGAAACTGCTGCTGTCTTTGCTCCAAAACTTGCTGATTTAATAGTTGTTGCTGTTTCTGTAAAAACTGCACCACTTCTGGACTTCTTAGTAATGACTTAAAAAGAAAAAAATATATTTATTCACATTATTATTATGGGATTGTCTTCACATGCTATAAAATTACTGTTAGGTTCCTACACAAGGCACAACATGCTTATAAAACATGGCTTTGCATTCACTCTTGCATCGGATGCACTGCAATTAAACTGCAAACTAATAATAATAAAATTTGATGTCATACATCAAAATACTAAAATAATGGGTGAAGCCTGGTCTTATTGGTGACTTTGAACACATAGGAAATGCTTTATTGATGTGCCAGCATATATACTGTCTATGAAACATAAGAGCAATAGCCAAGAATAGCACTGGCCTAGGATGATAGCAAGAAAAACGACGACAGATACAGAAAGGAACCACATGTGAAAGTGGCAGATGCCACTGTGGAAATCCACTTAAGGATCCAATTTCTCCCACTAGCCTCTTAAGTCTTTCTGAAGAAATTAAAGCGTGTGTGTGTGTATGTGTATGGATGTGTAGGTATTAATAAAAGTAGTATTAGCACATTACCAAAATTTCAGAAAAGACAGAATATGACTGATCTAAAAAAACAAAAAATACAGTTTTGTACAACTATCATCTTTAAATAGAGTTAACGTCATATAACTATAATAGACTATAGTTAGTATGCTTTTACTATAATAAAATACTTACACAAATTGAGGAGGAAAAAAAAATTTGGTTCCAAAACATTGAAAAAGATAAAAGCAAGTTGGAAATAATATCATTGAATACTGATTTTAAAACTTAACCTTAGAGGGGCACCTGAGTGGCTCAGTCAGTTAAATGTCTGACTTTGGCTCAGGTTATGATTTCGCGGTTCATGGGTTCAAGCCCCATGTCAGGTTCTCTGCTGTCAACACAGAGACCAGTTCAAATCCTCTGTCCCCACCCCAGACCGCTCTCTGTCTCTCTCAAAATAATAAACTTAAAAAAAAAAAAGAAAGAAAAAGAAAACCTTAACATTGGAGCACAGCACATTTTCTAGTTATACGTTTTGTTTAAAACTTATTTGTAGTCAACTATACTTGAATCAAAACATTCATTTGTAAAGATAGTCTAAAATTCTGTTAAGTAAATGTACAATAGTCTACTCAGTTAATTATGAGACTGTTGAACATTTAGGTTGTTTAAACTACAATTTTACCAATTGTGATAATTACATTTCTAGCAAAATTTTTTATGCTTAACTTTATCCGTATGTAGAATTTATTCCCTGCAAATATCTCCACAGTAAGTATGACTATTGAGCTAAAGGAATGACTGTTTTGGAGACTGCTGACACGTAGTGCCAAACTGCTTTCTAGAAGTCTGATCATACCGAAATAGGATACCATCAAAAGAACGAAGTGTCTGTTTCATGGAACCTTCAACATCACTGTGTGTTATCATTTACATAATTTTCATTTGTTGTACTGTTTGTTGTGTGATTTTTACTGACACTGAGTACCTTTTCAAATCATTAAATGGTGGCATTTCTGCTGCTTTCTCCCCTGTTCAGATTTTTTGCAATGTATTAAAGCCCCATTTTTTTCCTCATCAACTTATATGCTTTGTAAACTAAAAATGCCAACCATATTAATCATAGTCTCTTATATTTGTTGCAAAGATTTTTCCTATGTGTTATTTTGAAGTTTGCATTTTTACCACCATTTATGACAACAGTATTCATTTCTTTGTAATTTTGTCTATTTCTTTTAAGCTAGAAAAAGATTTTTGACATAAAGTTTCAATTCCATTTTTTAAAAAATCTTGATTAGGAATTTGACATATAGTGACATGATGAGCTAAAATCTTTTTTGTCCTCAAATCAGTAACCAATTATTTCTGTTTTATTGAATAATCTCGTTTTCTGACTGAATTCTGATGCCTTCTACCACATTTATAATAGAGATCTTTATTAAATGGTAGTCTAATTATACTTCCATACCACTAAAGCATTATTCCATAACTCACAGAATCCAGTACAGAGAAAGTCTGTTTTAAAACCCCATCTTGCTCAGATTTTCAAGGTTTAGTCAATGAAGATATAGGAATAAAGGTGTTTCAGCTCACAGAGTTTTGGGAGAGCATTATGACATTCTAGTATGTAGTGGAAGAACAGTTCAATCCTGAGGACTGTTTAACAATTTTAAAATCACAAAAACTACATAATTCTATTTATAACAACTTTTGATAATAATTGTAAGTACTTTACAAACAGATATTTACCAGTCTTTTTTGATTTAACACTTGTTCTAAAAGAGTAGGTCTTGCAGGACGATCCCCAAAGGTTCCTGTTCTTTGTTTAACAATGGAGAGTATGTTATCTGTACTTTCCTGGGATAAATGATAAAAATGCAAACAGGATTAACAGTTAACATAATAATCCATGACTGTAGGCTTTCAGTGATGTAATCAATGGGTCTCCCCTTCTTTTCCTTCTTACCTAGTCCCTACTAGTTACCTAGTGAAACTTTGGGGAAATCCCTCTTTAAGTCACAGGTAAAGTGTTGGCAGTTAATTTTATAGAACGCCTTTCACTCCCTCACCTTCCACGATTTCCAACTTGGTATTGCTAGTCTCTTGAAGGTCTCAAAATCAATAGTGGGGCAGAGATGGAAGAAGCAAAGTTACTCGTTAGCTATTTTCAATATTACAAAAAAATGCCAAGTGGAAATTAAACACTCTTTTCAGATAAAGCCATCCAGGCCAAAACAAAGTTTGCACGCCTTTGGCTGGAATATGTGAACTCAAAGGCAATTTACATATAGCTAATAAGACACCCTGATAGTTTTTTGCCCATGTAACAACAATTAAATGGGAAATGGAAGGGGCAGTAAAATATTTAAAGAAGCAACTGAAAGACCAGGCTTTCAAACATTGGAAGTCACTAGGAAAAAAGTGACAAACTGGCTTCAAAAAGACTAGAAAGCCCTGGTATAAATAATCTCCTGCTATTGGTATAGCCAGAATAGTTAAGTCCTAAGATGAAAACAACAGTCTGAGACAAACTTTAAAAATCAGCAGCACTAACTACCAAATATGCATCCTTGCAGAATCTTAAATACTCAGTATTTTCCTGGCATAACTAAATATTGTTGTAGTTAACTAAGATATTCTGGCTCTTAGAAAACCTGATACAATACTGACCGCATCCAAAAATTCTAACTAGGCAAACAGAGAACAACAAATGTTTTGCCATTAAGCCACACCATACTGTAAATTTACTCTCCTCTCTTTGCTCTTCAGTTAGGTGGTTACTGAGGCTGTTTTCTTCTCCTGACATTCTCTTTCCCTTCTGTCTCTAGGTTCTCTGTTAGAATATCCACTTTCTCTCTTTCATGATGGTAAGTTTATCAACTGGATGTGGCAAAAGTGTTCTATCCCCAAACTTTTTAGGCCAAAAAAATGTAAAAAAGAAAAACAAAAAAACCCTCAAAACAAATAAAAAACACTCTAAAAAGAACATTCGGATGCCAGAGAAAACAAAAATAACTTCTTCCTCCCTCTCTCCCCACAGGATTAGCTACCTGTGGCTCTATTTCATTTTTGTGTGCACAAGGAACAGAATAATGAAATTGACTTGATGGTGTTACTCTTACAACCCCAGAAGCACTATGTAGATTCACAATGTTAATGTCACAAAAACACAGAAACCTGTAATAGAAATAACTGAGTCAGCTAGTCCAAACTTCTACAATGTAGGGATTCCCTTTTCAAAAATTTTCAACACCTTTTGCCCTAAGGAGTTTACCAACTTTTGAGGCATCCCATTTAGTTTTAGATAACTCCAACATCTATGTAGCTTTTATTTAGGTCGAGCTGAAATATACATCTCTTGTGCTTTTCACCTAAGCTTCCTAGTTACTTAGAACTATGCAAAATAAACCTACTGCTTCTTCTAAATGATAGCTATTTAGATATTTAAAGATAATGATCAAACCAGTAAGTCAATTATTTTATACCTAGTTCCTTTTATGTGTCTCTCATATAGCACATTTTTAGATGAATGGACTAAAATATTATATACTTTTGTTCCTTATTTAATCTGATTTATGTAAATGATATTAAAAACCTTAATTTCTAATTTGGTTTTCACACTACAGAAGACTCCTAACACTGCCCATCAGTCCTACTATAATGATCTCCTAAAGTCTCTAAATCTATAGGCCTTGACTTTAAACCATTCCATTAGATGGGGTGCTTGGGTGGCTCAGTCTGTTAAGCGTCCGATTTTGGCTCAGGTCGCGATTTCACGGTTTGTGGGTTCGAGCCCCGCGTCGGGCTCTGTGCTGACTGCCAGCTCAGAGCTTTGAGCCTGTTTCAGATTCTGTGTCTCCCTCTCTCTGACTCTCCCCTGCTCACACTGTCTCTCTCTCTCTCTCAGAAGTAAGTAAAACATTTAAAAAAATTTAAAAAATAAAAATTAAACCATCCCATTAGAGTAGAGCTCCTGTTATTTCCTAATTAGAAGCTTCATTTGAAGACTCCAAACCTAAATCCCATAACCTGGCATTCAATACCATACATAAACTGGCTTCCAATTCTCTTTCCAAATTTATTTTTCATGAATTTTCCACATACACATTCCACTTTAGCTAGAGTGGTCCCGTTTCTTCCCAAAAATGTCTTATGTATTCCCACACCCCTCCCTTTTTCTTTAAACGAAGATGAGCTTTCCTTTCTTTTAGTTACCAAAATTCGAGGGAAGGAGTATAATGTAAGGATACACTATGTGAGTGAAGGATCTAGAATCAGACTGCTTGGGATTGAGTATTTGCTGGCTGTAAGACCTAGACCAAGTTACTTAACCTCTCTGTGCCTTAGTTTCCATGCATGTAAAATATAGCACCTATCTAGCATTGCTAAAGGGTGTGATACTCCATGTAGAGCTTCACACAGTGCCTGGCATATAAGACTCCAAGATGATTAAGCATAAACTATTAGTCACCCTTTCTGCCTTATGCTGAGTTAGATTTTCTGCGCAAAGCCTTTCTAGAGTATCTCAGTCTATAATGATCTATCCTCCTTTCCACTACTAAAGAGGTACTAGTTGGCCCTTATATCCTGATGGTCAATGTTAGTTTTCTTTACACTCAGTCCAACAAAGATGAAGACTTACAACTCTTGAAGTCTCCTCAGAACTGGTAAAGTGTCCCATAATATAAGACAAATGATATAGCAGGGTATTGATAGTTGCTTATACCAATTACTTCTCTTTCCTAAAAAATCATGCAAATTATTTTATAATAGGAAAATTATTAAGATTCTTTTTGTGGGAGGTAGAGGAGGAGACTTAATTCAGTATCTATTTGCCTTTTATACATTTTCCTCAAACTGTAGATGTAAAAGCTGGACAGTTACAAGAAAAAAGTAGCTATAGGTAAAATACTTTTTTCTTGAAAAGACGTATATTCTCTCTGTCAAGAATTCTTCAGTGAATTTGAAACACAGGAGTAACTTTGGAACATATAGGGGGCAAAAAAAATTACCCTTACTTTTCATTCTATAATAAGTGAAATGCTTATTTCCATAATTCCTTGTAATCTAAGATTTGGTAAAATACATTTTTTTTAGGGATGTGGATACAGGTCCAGGTCCACAGGGGTCCTGAACTCTATAATGTGTATGCAAATCAAATACCTATATGTATATATTTTTTTCTGGAAAAAGGGTTCATTAGATTTTATCAAATTCTCAAATGAATCCTTTTACCCTAAACAGATTAAGACTCAGTAAGATAAAAGGGAAAGAGAAGTCACTAAGGCCCTAATCAGTGTAAATTAAGTGTGACATGCTGAGGACTAGAGATTTTAAAAATACTTAGAACATTACATTTGTAAATAATTCCAGAGTCTAAAATTTTAGCAATGAGGTGGTTGTTCAAGTCCAGCATAAACTAAGAAATGTAAAGACTTTTAGAATACATCCTAGGGGGGGCGCCTGGGTGGCTTAGTCGGTTAAGCGTCCGACTTTCGCTTGGGTCATGATCTCACGGTTCATGGCTTCGAGCCCCACGTCCGGCTCTGTGCTGACTGCCAGCTCAGAGCCTGGAGCCTGTTTCAGTGTCTGTGACTCCCTCTCTCTCTGACCCTCCCCTGCTCACGCTGTCTCTCTCTCTCTCTCTCTCCTAGAAATAAATAAAAAACATTAAAAAAAAAAAAAAGAATACATCCTAGGGCTGCTTTCAGTTTACATTTTTTTCTGGATCATTTTTAACAGAATTCAACTTTTCAATGTACCGAGGGACCATACCTTTTATATTAAAAGGAGGAAGACACACAGGATGAAATATCTGCTTATCTGTAACAACTTCCACGTATAGCATTAACAAATGACAGTAATGGTGGCTAAGGTTTATTGACTTTATCTGCTAGACACTGTGTGAACACTCCATATGGACTATTTCACACAGTCACTGCAACACTACGAACCGGGTACCACTTTAATATCCACTTTATAGATGAAGAAGCTGACGCTTCTAAGAGTTTAATAACCTGTTCAAGGCCACACAGCCAGCAAATGATGATGGAATGGAGATCTGCAGCCCAAAGTCCAACACCAGAGTACTGGCTTTAACCTTCAATACAATTCAAATCAAAAACTCCGAAAATCTTGTGAGACTTACATGCCATTATTATTCCATTGTCTTTTCTAGGGGCATTAAGAAAAGGGATAGATAGAACAGGGTACTAAGCACAAGGGTACTGAGAACAGGGTTAAGTACAGGGTACTAAGCACAGGGGTACTGATGGTAGGTCTGTTAAGTGTAAGGCTGAGAAGAGAGTTACTGAGAACAGAGTACAAAGAATGATTAACAGAGACGGGACACTAAGAACAGAGTACTAAGCAAAGGGGTACTGAGAGCAGGGTACTAAACAGGGATACTGTAACAGGACGCTGTGAATAGACAGGGTAACGGAATCAGGAAGACACTGCCCTCTCTAAAGTACAATTTCATCTAGTTTCCGAAGTCTCTTTGCCTGCTCCTTTAGCGATGAACCAGATCACGCACTCACCACCTGCCCTTCCAGCCCGTATCCCAGAGCTGTCAGATACCAGATGTGCGGATGTGTCACTAAATTTCCCCTGACATGTATTCATCTCTCACAGGCTGCAACGGGACGGCTGAGGCTCTGCACACGCGTGTATCAACTTTAACTTGGGACAAGCACTCCCTAAGTCTCTGCCCCAAGTCCAGCCACGGCGGCCTGGCCCAGGTGAGAGTGGAGAGTCTCGGAAGCCCCCCCCGCGCCCCGAGACCCCGGCTGAGGTCCGATACCTCCAGTCTGACGTTCCCCGCGCTGCCAGGCTGGGCGGCCCCGCTGCAGTTCAGGGCCTGGTCACTTTTCTTCTTTTTGTACTTGTCCTTGTACATCTTGTTGCGGTGTTTCTTGCACATCCAAGGCTTGCGCTGCTTGGCCACCTGGCTCGTGGTCTCGCTGCAGCCCTCGAAGGTGCAGGTCTTGCTCATGCTGCCCCCGCCGCTGCCCCGTCTCCGGGCCCCCCCGCCGCCGCCCTCGCCCCCCGAGGGCGTCTCCTCGTCCTCCAGATCCTCCAAACTAGCCGTGCTCTCGCCTCCCCCCGGGGCGTCCGAAGTGTCCAGCAGGTCGGCTTCGTCCTCCCCCGCCTCCTCCTCGCCGGCCCCCGCCACTTCGCACAGGTACCTGACGGACCTGTCCGTCCCGGCGCCGTCCCCCAGGGCCGCAGCCGGCCTGAGCACGCCCTCCGCCGCCGCCTCGTCCTGCCCTCCGCAGGGGTGCATCACCAGCAGGGTGAACTGCGAGGCCGGCGCCGCTACGGGGGCTGCAGCCATGGCCTGGCCCAGAGCAGGCGCGGGGGCGCCGGGGAGGCGCGCGCCGCTGGCAGCGCCCGGCCCCGCACCCTCGACGACGCCCTGCACCTCCGTGCTGCTGACACCTCGCGGGGGTCCACGACCCCAGCCTTTCAGCACCTGCGGGGCACAGCGGCACTTCGCAACCCGCAGACCCCGGACCCGGGACGGGAAAGGCCTCCGGCTCGGCGAGGGGGCCCTGACTGCGCCTGCGCGGCCGCATCTCGCGCGTGAGCGTTTCTACGCCTGGTGCCTTTCTGGGAACCTCGCCTCTCGGAGGGGCGGGGCTGAGCGGCCCGCGAAGGAAGCGACTGCGCAAGTGCGGCCCCGGCGCTGGCGGGGGGGCGGGGCCTTGCGTTTCGCTGCGCCTGCGCCGCCGCTGCTGTGGAGGCTCTGTGTGCAGCCGAAGCCTCTGCGCGCTCGGTAAGGCGGCGCTTTTTTGCTGAAACCTACTGTGTCTACAAAGTTTCAAAACATTTTTTGACTGGAACTCCACAGTGTAAATTAAGATTGTTCCCAGGCGATTTTATGGCTTACGGCGTTCGTACGCTAATTATCGTATGATTTTATCCCAAACTGCCTTGAAATGGGAGATGTGAAGCGGGCGTGTGGTGATGTCACAGCCTGGCACCACTGGTTGGCAGTCAGGGAGGGCAGAGGCGGCCTGTTTGAAAATAATATAGTGGAGAAGGAGTGGGCCAGACTTGGGGCCAAAGCTGTGTTGCGAGCTACGTGATTTGTTCTGATACATTTTTTTTCCTCTCTTGGAAGCTTAACTTGATTTTTAATATTTGTCCTTTGCCATGACCTCTAAGATGAGTCTCTAATAACGTTTTCATTAAATACAGTGAGAATGTGTAAAAAGCAACACTGAATGACAAACGTTAAAAAAAATAAATGATCTCATATTTTTACATTAAAAAATAAATGATCTATTATTTTTACGTTAAAAAAAATAAATGATCTATTATTTTTACCAGCTGTTGCACAAGTGCTTGTCGCTAAATCTTAATTTGGCCATATCTCAGGAGGGAATCGACCCTGTCGTGTTCTGAACGAAAGTGTCCGGTAGCAGTTCTCTTTCCATTTATGCCTTCCTCCTTGCCTGGTTGGGTTTTGCATTCCACCTGTTGGGAAGGAGAGCAAGGACTATCCAACAAATGATAAATCCACTCACATTAAGGTGTGTGGGTGTTGATGTGTTAGTAGATCACCAGCTCTGTACGTTTCAAAGGGAGGTACAAAGAGAAGGTTTGGAATTAGATAGACCTGGGTGGCACTGTCCTGTGTGACCAGGCCTGGTTAGTAACAGCCTCTCGGAGCTTCAGCTTTCTCATTAGTAAAAGGGGCGGTCCATTTATTCCATTTATTTATTGTGTGCTAGACTAGGTTGATGAGACCCGTTGTTAAAATATCAGCTATTTAATGAGCTGGAAGTTAAACACTGTTATTATTAAAAATCAAATTACACAAACTTCCGTTTAAATTATTTTAAAAACAAAAGTTAAAAACTCAAAACTCATCACTTCCTAATCGTTTTACAGTGTTTTACTATTAGCAGGGCTTATAAGATTATTTATGTCTATCGTATCTGTATGTGGCAGTGCTAGTTAGTGGCGTGATACTGCACTCTCTTCTCAACCCTGCATTCAGTGATGTCACATTGGTGGCTTGAAACCAACCATGGTGAGAATATTTACACTATGGGAATTGTCAAATGATACAGAGCAGAGCTTGACTCACTGATGATTGTCTTCAGATTTAAAGTGATAGTAAAAATGTTAATAAAGATTAAACTTAAAATGTTTGATGGCTGTGGCCGTCACATAGTCAATAGCCTCCCAAAATTGAGGGAATATTCTTTCAGATTTGAAAATGATCATGATTTCAGCAAAGAAGTTGCTTACATCATTGAAGAATAAGAGAAGTTCTGGCATACATCTTCATTGTTTCACTTGTGTCTTACTCATTAATAGAAACAAAAATATCAGCCAACATTCATATCAGAACTACACTCTGTTATGAATGTGAGCAACTTCTTCGCTGAATTGGATGAAAATCAAGAATTTATTTATAGTTTGAATTTGTGACACTGATGTTGGTGAAATAATTATAAAAACTGATAGTGGATTTTGCAAGAAATAGCAAGTCACACTGAAGTGTGGGTGTATGAAATTACAATAAATAGTCTTGTGATTTTTATTATTTGTAAGTCATGTGCTCAACATTTTTTCTACCAGTTAACTGGTTTTTAAAATTTTACCAGCATATCACTGGGGGCAGTGCTGTTTAAACCCTAGTACAAATTCTTGTTATGCTATTCAGTAAATGACAGCAGGTATATTTTTTTTAAATTGAGATATAATTTGTATGCTATAAAACCCACCCATGGTATGTATACAACTTAATGATATAGGCCAGCAGGGGCCAATAGAGTCTTGTACTATTCCTGTAATTGTCCCTTCTCAGTGTATTTTAATTCTGACTTAGGCTTCTTCCTTTGCTCAAGAAAATGATATATAGTTAATTTTTATGTAATTATTAATTCAAATAAAATTATTTTAAACCTAGAACCAGAGTTCCACACCTGTTTTCCTCTATTTCAAGCTCTAGAGATTAGTTTGCCTTCTCTATAGTTAATTTTTTTCTTCCTTTCTTGCTGTTAGACAACTGTTTTATGCTTCCTTGAGAAGTAACATATGCTCTGCGTGAGGAAAGGAGCCCTTCTGGTTTCCTTTTATCAGTCTTCTTGAGTGTTCTTTCAAACTATGAAACTTGGTGTTAACAAAGTACCAATTTTACCAGAACAGAATTTTACCATTGTGATTACAGCATAGTAGAGTTGTCTTAAAACTAATTATAACCCTCATTTTTATCTAGGAATACTTGTACGAAAATACATCTTTAGGTCTTGGATTTTATTTTATTATTTCAGAAGAAAATAAAGTATTCTATATATCATGTTTGTGATACTGATTGAATATTATCATTACTGCAAAATGATAACTTTAAACTTTTTTCACTTCCTCTATATTTATGAGTTGGCATTTTTACTGTAAGGAAGAGCTGTCCCTTTTAGTTTATATATTTACTTATTTATTGTTTATATACTATCAGTATGGACTCGTGAGTTTCTGTTTTATGTAATGGATTGTGGTTTCTTACTTAACCTCATCAGTGTTGCTACTCAGATTGTCTGGATTTGCCTGGACCTTCTAGATTTGGCTGGTAGTAGTCCTTCGAGCTGGCTCCTGTATCCTTTTGAGCACTCCCTCGGTTTCTGGCATAAGAAGATATTCCAGACTTGTCTTGTATCTTTCTAGCTCCAGTCCATTTCTCCTTTCTCCTAGGGTCTCTGGTTCCTTTCCATGGAGGATAATACCTAGAAACTCAGATCTGGGTGCTAGATGTGCTCATTGCTACTAGGCACTTTTAGCAGATAAAAGGAAAAAGTCCAGCTATGTGTGTATCTATAAATGTATATATCTGTATCTCATCATGAATTCATACTGATTACTCCTGTCCTGATCCTACCCCCCAGTAGCATTCCTTGACCTCTCATTCCACATTAGAATCTTCTTTCTTCCCAGTGAGAATTCTGGTTCTAACATGAGAAATTTATTCATGGCAGTCTATATTACATCTTATATTTTATATCAATATTTTATTTAAAAATTTTTAAATGTTTATTATTTATTTTAAGAGGAAGCTAGAGAGAGGGAGGGAGAGAATCTCAAGCAGTCTCCATGCTCAGCCCGGAACTGACACGGAGCTCGATCCCACCACTGTGAGATTACTACCTGAGCCAATATCAAAAGTTGGCTACTGAGTCAGCTCAGCCATCCAGGCTCCCCTTAATCAGTTTTTTAAAATTATTTTTTACTTCCAGAAAAGGAAAAGCCATATTAAAAAAATAAAAATGAACACAGACTTCATTTTTGAGCTCTTATTTGTATTTCTTGTTTCCATAGAAATATATATGTTATCTATAGATAAATGCATGACTGTAGCAAAAACCAGACTATGCTGACTTTCAGATATATTGTTGACATTTTGTTAAGGAGAGCCGAGAGATAACCTCCTTTGAAAGAGGGCTTCACAGAGTTGCTAGGTACATGATACTTTAATATTTATGTTATCACTATAAGAATAGAGGACTTTTAGGGAAAGGAATATTCCTGGGTATTAGTGACAGACGTTTTGACTTTAGTCACAGGTTAAGTGCCTGTGTATTTGATCTTTCATGTCCCAAATCATCCTTGAATTTAGCCTAACACAGATGTCACAAAATGTATTGACAAAATGTTAATAAAATACAGAAAAGTGGAGAAATATCTATAAGATGACCTCCTCTGTTCTTTTACAGGGAGAGTTTTCTATCCCTATGTAATATGTATTCATAACACTCATGTTATCTAATACCCACGCTACCAATCTGAGTCCCCATTTGAACATAAGTGGGGAAATATTTTTAAAACCATTTCTAAGTAATTCAGATGAGTTTGGTTCCAGGCAAGTAATATGATTGGAAGAATGATGAGAAGCAGGATTTGATCTATATGAAGATCTATATGATCTATATTTATATTTGATCTATATGAAGAGTGGCAACTGGATCCATCTGCTATGTCAGTGAAAGTCTGGGTTCCATTGAGAAACAGGTTATCATATCATCCTTCTTGAGCTATGTGTGGAGACAGGGAGGACATGAGAAATTCCAGGAGGCTTCATGATTTAGTTTAAGTTATACAACTAAATTGTTTTTCTAATTAGTATTTTTTGTTTTAAGATTAACTGAAATAAGGCATTGTACCCCACCAATTTATAGCAACATTACTTTTTCCAGAGATGAGAGATCTTCAGAAATGTGGGTAGGTTACTTAATCGAAGATCCATTCTACTAGATAATTATTAGACAAAACAAACAAACAAACAAACAACATTCTAATGGCAGATTAAAGAGGCTAACTCTGGTAGCACAATGAATGAAGTAATGTTTGTTCTGAGACACTTCAGTCTGATGACCTTAAGCTCTATTTTGGCATCGCTCTTAGCATGACAGCTTCATGAGGGGAGTCAGATTATTTTGTTTTGTTGTATATTATTTTATTTTGTTTTATTTTATTTAAGTTTATTTATTCTGAGAGAGAGATGTATGAGCAGGGAGGGGCAGAGAGAGAGAAAGAGAATCCTAAGCAGACTCCATGCTGTCAGCCTAGAGCCCAATGTGGGGCTCAATCCCATGAACCATAAGACCATGACTGAGCTGAAATCAAGAGTTGGATGCTTAACCAACTGAGCTACCCAAGCACCCCAGAGATGATTTTAAAGGACACATGATATAGAGTAGGGAACTGAGGAAAGACACACAATCATATGATACATAAAACCTGCATTTGGGGGCCTCTGGGTAGCTCAGTTGGTTAAGCATCCAAGTCTTGATTTTGGCTCAGGTCATGATCTCATAATAGGTGAGATCGAGCCCCACCTCAGGCTCTTTGCTGACAGTGTGGAGTCCACTTGGGATTCTCTCTCTTCCTCTCTGTCTCTGCCCCTCCCCTGCTCACACTTTCTTTCTCTTTCTCTCTCTCAGAATAAATAAAAACTTAAAATACACACACATACACGCAGGGGCACCTGGGTGGCTCAGTTGGTTAAGCAGCCAACTTTGGCTCAGGTCATGATCTCATCATTCATGGGTTTGAGCCCCATGTTGGGCTCTGTGCTGACAGCTACCTTCCTCCATCATGGGCAGGAGACTGGCTGGCTCCTGTGGCTCCCACCTTTTCACTGGAATGTGAAAATGGCCTCAGCCATTTTTAAGGAAGATTCAAGCAACAATCCCTGTTATCCCCTGAACTCTAGTGTATTTGTGTGCAGTTTCTCTGAAGTGTTCTTTCTGTGCTCAACACATTTATCTTAAAAGATACAAGAAGGAAAACACACAGTTCATCTGTACTCCCTTCAAAAAAAAGTCTTCAATATTTTTCATTCTTGTCACATTCTCAACTTGTCTTATATTTAGAGGGCGAGGGGTTACAGTGGGGAATGGATTTCAGGTTATGGAGCCAGTTTGGAACCACACTGGTGTCCTGGCACCTATGTGTGGGCACTTATCACCTGTTTTTCTCATCTTTGGGGGTTCACTGGGAACTGTAAGATAGCAGGAAGGGAAGTAGTTATAATTCAGAAGTTGTAGCTGTGCCACTTAAATTGCCCATATATTTTTTTTCTTGGTGTACTGTTATTTTCTTATTCATCCCTGCCATTTTTCGTTCAGGTGGGCTCTAATGCTGTCACTCCTCCATCAACCCAGTCTGTGTACCATTCACCACCACCAAGCCCACACTCCCTTCGGTTGGCGTTACTCTCACTGTTATCACCAAATATGTGCAGACAACTTTGTATGATTTGCACTAGAGGAGGGAGGTAATAGTTTGAGGCAATACTGAATTTGAATATAATAAAAATATCATAAAAATAATTTAGGCTTCTCATTGCCACCAGAGTCCTATCTTCCTGAGCCTAGAAACCATACCACAAGAACACTAATTTCTCCATTTGTTATATATTAGAGGACTTTAGGAAAAAGACCTTCCTCCCTGAGGAAGAAGATACTACCTTTTAGGAAGATCTGCTGTGACACAAAAGCAGCAGGCAATGACTACAATGATTCCAAGAGGAAAGCTTAGAATATGAAGCTAGATTGTAGACACAGCTAGAACAAATTAAACTGGGAATAGGGACCTTCTGACTGAAAATAATGGACTCCATATGGAGGTCACATGGCCAAGGAAAAGTTTGAAATGTAATATTCCAAAGGCTCCCAGGAAGTCTGGGCACTAGAGGATAATCTTGTATAGATGAAGGTGATTAAAGATCAATTACAGAAATATGTCAGAGCGCTGAAAACAAACAAATGGTGACTTGGAAAATATGTAACACACATAATTGTTACTCTGGAAGATCGGGCTTGACTGAATGGAATCAAGCTATTGAGAAAAATAGCTTTCTGGAGAGTGCATTGAAGAGGAGAGGCTTCTGGAATCCATCTAATATATAAAAGGAATTGGTCCTGCAGCACCCAAGCCAAAACACTGACTTCATGTCACCCATGGACCTGATTCTAATCTAAGTGCAATTCTGATGTTCCTGTGAGGTATGGGAAACTCCTTTCTCCTGTGGATCAGAGGGCCTGCCTTCAAAATTACAGGGGACTTGCTGTGAAAAGTAGGGCCCTAGAAACCAATCTTGCATTCTTTAGAAAATTATATGGGGTCAGTCTTCAAGCCAAGCAAATGTCACAGCCTCCTGGAGAGGGAGCAAGGACAGGTGACAGACAAAAGCTAGGCAGTACTAGTCTGGTTTTGGATGACAAATGGTTGGTAAGTACCTACTTGGGATTCTCTCACTCTCTCTCTGCCCCTCTCCTTCACTTGCACCCCCCTTAAAAAAAGGAAAGAAAAAGAAAGAAAGGAAAAATGAGTTGGCAGAGTAGGCATATTGGTGACTGTTCATTTGTACAAAAAGCTGTAAAACTCAATTTCAAATATTTAGCTGAATATTTGCCCACATTTTAAATTTATGTTTGACATTTGAAATAAGATCCAAATAAGGAAATTTGTACATTTACTTAGAATCACTACGATTCTACAGCTACAAATGCAGACTAATCCAGTTGTGTTATTTTGATGACTCAAATACATTGCTTCCATTGAGGGCCTGACTTTCTGAAACGGGAACAACTTGGTAAAGTTCTGAACAGACACCAGGTACATTATTTCCTCAATTTATATGATAGTTATTTTCCTATGATCTCAGTATATAACAGCATACAATCATAGTTTTGGTGATCTATAAGCCAGAGTTTGACTCTCAACTCAGGTAGTTCTAAATATGTTTTTCACCTACATGAAAGTGAAATGGAAGACTCAAAAAGTGGACATGATACCTTTTCTTTTTCTTTCTTTATTCTTTTTTTTTTTTTTTTAATAGAGGCCTGTCTGCATGTTGAAAGGTGTTTAGCATCCCTGGCCCAGTCCACTGTATGTTTATAGTGCTCTTCCAGCCCCCAGTCTTTCAATAACCAAAAATGCCCCTTATATTTTCAAAATGCCTCCTAGGGGGCTATATCACAACTTTTGAGAACCGCTGGCTTAAAATGTAAGGTGGCAAATATTTAAGAAAAATAAAATGTTGTAGGTGGTATGAATACATGAGTATTTCTATCTTAATGAGTCAAGAAGAGCTTCATAGAAGTGTTACTTAAATTGAATCTTGCAAAATCCACACAGGCTAGGATGAATGGGACTATCAGACAGAAGGACCATGTGATGAAGTTAATAATGCTCAGAGGCCTGCAAATAGTTTGGTACAACTAGAGCCCAGGATGCAGGGTTGGGATCTATCAAGAAACAATTCTGGAAAGCACATAGAAACCAGGTATCGGAACGGCTTGCCTTCCAAGCTAATTAGTGTGTATGTGTGTGTGTGTGTGTGTGTGTGTGTGTGTGTGTGTGTAGTTTGAAGTAAGGACTAACACTATTAGATTTTCTTCTTAGAAATAAATGGATCAGAGGGATATAGTTTGGGAGGCAAGAAAATCAATTGCTTTTATCATAGGCTCTCTATTAGCAATTTTGAGTCTACCTTTTAAGCAGTGCCTGGGTGGCTCAGTTGGTTAAGCATCTGATTCTTGATTTCAGCTCAGGTCGTAATCTCATAGTCCTAAAATTGAGCTCCGTGTTGGGCTCTGTGCTGAGTGTGGAGCCTGCTTGGGTTCTCTCTCTGGAGCCTCTCTCTCTCTCTCTCTCTGCTCCTTCTGTGTGTTTCCCCCCACCCGTGAAAAATAAATTTTAAAAATTAAGAAATAAAAATAAATAATTGAAAAAATGGAAACTACCTTTTAATAGTTTCCTGTACGCTAGCTCTCTCAAGAGTGTTCTTTTTGGGGTGCTTTTTTTTTCTCTTTCAGGTTGTGTATTAGTCTGCTAGAGCTGCCATAACAAAATATCACAGGTTGGTTGGTTTTACAAGAAAAGTTAATTTTTTAAAGTTTTAGAGACTGAGAAGTCCAATGTCAAGATGCCACCGAGGCAGATTTCATTCTAAGGCCTTTTCTCTTGGCTTGTAGGCCGCCATCATCTTGCCCTTTGTTCACATAGGCTATTGTTTGTGCACACGCTGAGAGAGAGAACAGGAGGCCGTGAGTTCTCAGGTGTCTCTTCTCACTGGGTCCTCACATGGCCTTCTCTCTGTGCCCATCTGCCTGGTATCGCTTCCTCTTCTTATAAGGACACTAGTCCTGTTGGATCAGTGACCTCTCTTATAACCTCTTTGAACCTTAATGATCTCTTTAAAGACTTTTTCTCTCCGTATAGTCACATCGAAGGTTTGGGCTTTAACATTTACATTTTAGGGGGACACGGTTCTTTCCATTACAGACTTTCTAGGATAATTTTGAAACTTTGGGATTCATTGTTTTTGATCTACTAATAACTAAACATTCTCCTTATATCTGGTATCTTCTTTAATACCAGTTAGACCTTATTGCATTTTCCTTTCTCTTTTATATCTGAAGGCTATTGAAATCTCCTTTTCAGTTTAATTTCTCTTTAATATGTTATGTAAGAATCAACCTTACTCTAAGGTAGTATTTTCTCTCGAGCTTAACCTGTCTTTTCCTTTTCTTTGTTTAAGATTTTTTATGTTTATTTATTATTGAGAAAGAGTGAGGGAGAGCAAGTAGGGAAGGGGCAGAGAGAGAGGGAGACACAGAATCCAAAGCAGGCTCCAGGCTCCAGGCTCCAAGCTGCCAGCTCACAGCCCAACGCAGAGCTTGAACGTACAAACCACAATCGTGACCTGAGCTGAAGTCAGACACTTAACCAATTGAGCCGCCAAGGTGTTCCGCTTCCTTTTCTTTATTTTAATTTCTCCTCTCCTTTCTTGTGGTATTTGAGCAATTGTATTCCCTAGAGACAGTATTAAAACTATCAGCATTTTTATTTTCTTTGGGTCAGCTATAATTTCGTAAATTTTTCCTCTAATGTAATCTAAGAAGAGGGCATATTTTTCAATAATGATGCCCATTTGTTTCAATTGTTTTATTAATAAAATTTATCACCCTTCTTATGTTTGAGTCTATGATGTTAGTGTGCAGTCTAAAGCCTGGATTTAAACTCATGGAATTAACAAATTTGGGGCCAACTTGAGTTAGCATAGTTGGGGTGACTCAAGTCTATTGACAAGCCACCTGAATTTAAGATTAATCTCTCTAAAGTATCCCCCTTTGCTCTGAATGTATCATAGAATTTGGTAAGTAAGATCTGGTCCTACCTATTTGAGCCTGACATTAACAATTTGAAGCTGGGATCTCATCTTCCATTGCTTTGTGAAACACATGGAACTTGACTATCTTTGCTAACTTGGGTGGAAAACTATAGTAGAAGCAGAGAAGTAATGCAGCTGGGCCTCTGCCTCTTTCAAGGAAAGACTTTCCTGGGACTCTAAAGGTTCTCTTCTGGTAATAAATAATATCTCCTCTGGTTTTGCTTTTTTGATTTATACCCTGACTGATACAGGAGATATAATAACTCTAATATGCTTTTAAAAAAGCAATCAATTTGGAAAAATGGTTCATTATAGTCCAAGAAAATTCTAAATTGATTCTAAATATCCAAAGTAGACATGCCTTGTTCAGAAAAAATGAAAAACTTAAGAATATTTGTGAAATCCTGCAAATATCCAACCAGGGAGGAGGAAAAGCAGCTTTCCATAAAAGAGACCAAAATTAAGTTGTTTTCTTCAGACTTCTTTGCAATACTGAGTTCCTAAGATAATGGAAAATTTGTAAGTATTTTAAGAGGAGGAAATGTAATTAAGAATTTCATTTTCAGCCTCAGTATCTTGTTGTGCAAAAGCAAAGACCTAGAAAATAAACCGCTTGCAGATACCTTACTGAGTGGGGGGATTCAGAATTAAGAACTGAAGAGCAGAAAAACCTAACTAAGGAAGTTCAGAGACTTAGGCGTAAATTACTGTGAACATAATCACAAAATTCTGTATAAAACAAAGCTATTGAAAATAGGGAAACCCAGAGTTATGAGACTCAATCACTAACCGTTTGAAACCTGGCAAGTAGGGGAAGAAAGGAATGGAAGTAAAGGCAGATCAAATTCAGCTTCTTGTACCAGGCAGGATAAAAATTCCAGCATCTACGCTGAGGCCTGAAAGAACAGTAGGAGTTGGCCAGGAGAATGGTGGCTTCTCTGGTGACAGCAGCAGAAGCCCATTCTGGCTGAGATTACAGAAAGCAGTATGGGAAGGATGTTGGGATTTCACAGAAGCAGTCAAAGGGCAGGAGTGCCAGATTCAGAAAGAGAAACACACAACACTCTCCGCACCCGCACTCACCTGCTGTGACCAGAACCCCCACAAGCAGTTGTGTATGCCAGACTCAGGTTGTAATAAAGCCCTCGGAGCCTTGAAAGAATCATTTTATTTCTCCTCTAACAAGTGTTCTCTTGGAAGGAGTAGGAGGCATTAACAATCAAGGCAGGAATTGTCAGGTGCTAGAAGCATCTCTACCTCTCAAAAAAATTGATTGCCTATTGCAAGTTCCTGATTTTTAAAACCATTTCATATTGGAACATCTAGATGCCTTAAATTATTGTGACAATTTGCTTCCTGTAGTGCAAACCCATAATTTTATTGAGTATGACTGACCCACAGAAAGCTGTATACATTTAATACATACAACGTGATGAGTTTGGACATAAGTATACACCCTTGAAACCATCTCCTTAACCTATGCCTTAAACATCAATCACTTCCATGCTATTTACTATTAGTATGTTTCATATGTGTATATATGAACACTTAAGATCAACCCTCTTAGCAAATTTTTATGTATACAATACAGTGTTGTTAACTAGAGGCACTGTGTTGTATGGTAGATCTCTAGGACTCACTTATCTTGTATAACTGTAATTTTGTACCATGTGAGTAATACCTCCCTAAGTCTCTCCCCTCCCTTAACCTATGGCAGCCACCATTCTATTCTCTGCTTCTGAGTTTGACAATTTCATATATTCCTTCCGAGGTAATTTTTCAAGTTAAAATATGTAACTATAAAGATTTGCAGATCATTAGTCAAGTGCTATGCTAACGCTGTAATATCAAAATACTGTGTTGCATTATTTAAAACATTCAAACTAAATACTTTAAAAGGGAGTAAAAAAAAATGGAAGTGGCCACTGTGGAAAACAGGTTGGTGGTTCCTCATACCCAGAAGGTTGCTGTGACAATTGAGTGAATTGATAAAAGTATAATGGATATAATAATACATACTTATGAAGCAAACACTCAATACATGTGAGCAATCATTTAAATTTAAATAAATGCAAATCCTATGTAAGTTGCTTTAAGAGTAATGTCTGTGTATGCTGTTATCTGTGCACTTTATTTTTCCTTCATCCTTTACCATCCTATATTAATGATTTCATACATAAAGGTGTTTTTAAAGACATTTACATTTTCTGACAGGTTTTTTTTTTGGGGGGGGTGTCTGTGTTTTTACACTCAAGATTCACAAGTATGAATAAGGAGTGCTCTAAGCAATTCAGATAAAATGCCTTTCTTGGACTGGAATAGGTATTCCTTTGCGATTTTTTTAATGAGGTTGGCTTTTACTCACAAGTGTGAAAACTTGATGCAATTCAAAAATTATTCATGTATTCAGATTTTTAGAGTTGGAAGGGACTTTACAATGGTATGAGGGGTTTTAGGATAGCAACACATGAAAAAATTCAGCTCTCACAATGACATTTATATGGTTACCATCAAAAGTTCTTTGAGGCTAAGGATATATGAGTTTCTTATCTCTATGGGAAATTTTCTATTTATTTTATGATTCAAAAAATAAAGTTGTTTGGCTCTTGCCTGATTTAGGCCCTTTACTAGGAAAAAAGAATAAGTATTTGTGACTTGTGATTTCAGCTTGCTAAATACTGCTGAGCAGACTGCTGGCCTACTTTACCTGAGAAGAAATTCTGAGACTCTTTATATGGAGCCATGGTTTTAAGTCTTTCTATATCTGTTATAAGTAGTAAAAGCATAAGGAAAGTATCAGCTTTAATATGTGTAGGGAGTGTTCTGTCTTCTGTGAATATCCAAACAATTTAAATAGACCTTTATTCCTCTATTTACCATATTCTACTGTAAGGGTATTATAATTTCAAAAGCACTTTAACACATGTCTTTTAATTGTCATAAAATCCTTCTGAACTACATATTATTATCTCCATTGGATAAATGAGAAAATTGAAGTAATCAGGTTAGGTATCTTGTCTCAAACCGTAAAATTACTAAATGGAATAGGTAGGGCTCACACCCAGCCTTTCTTACTCCATCTCCAAGGCTCTGTTTCCCCATTGCCTCTCATCTGTCTTTGTCCCTTTACGTTAAGGACATTTTGATATGTTCCCTTCAGCATTGAGCTCAGCGCACTGCCCAGACAAAAAATACCCAATGGATCTGAAAGTATGCGTGAAGGAAGGGGGATGGTGGATGACTGTTAAGGACTCTGGAAGAAAGGGGCTTGATGAGAAGAAGAACATGGGACTCTTAAGAGTAGTGAGAACTCTTTCTTGAACCTTGTTTCACTAACATATGAAAAATTTGGAATGAAGGAACAAAGCTTGTACCTCCTCCTCTGATGACATCTCCCCATGTAGAGCATCCCGTCAGGAATCCACTGACCTCCCCCTCTCCGTCTCCACCCCTGTCAACTACTGTTCCTTGGCTTCTGGGCATCAAGATGAGATGGATACCTGATATAACTTCTATGGATTTCAAAGAAGCCATGTTGGCAAATGAAAATCAGTTTTATGAAAAAGTGTCATGATAGTGATTCAAGGAGGAAAAAAGTAACTCTGAGGGAATAGAAAGGATGTACAAGTGCTGAGATGAACTTTGGGTCTCTATGTATACTATTCTTGACTTAACTATTGTAGGGACAAAACTCTCAATTGCTAAACCTCACTTCTAACCATTTTCTCTCAGGGTTAGAAGCCAGGCATCTAGGAGCGGCACACCATCCCTCCCACCCCATTCAAATCCAGTAATCATGAGGGATGTCAGGTCCACTTGGACACCCAAACAGCCTGCATTGAGAGGTTGAAGCCAGCCAGTTCCATCCCCGCTTCCTGTCAAGTTCTTCCACATCTCATCCCCGTCACTATCCGCTCTTGTATACGTACCCACCGCTCTTCAGCTCAGCACCATATCCCCTGGACTCTCACACTTTAATGGATCACAGTCTTTTAACTTGGTGCTGGGGAATCATGTTCTGTTACAAGGAAGACTCTCTGTTTCTTTGACATCTTCATAGAACATTCTTCTCACCATATCTTGTTCAGCTCCAGTGGGAGGACTTATTCTCCCACACCCAAGAAATTTCAGGCTTGCTGCTAGTGGTGGAGGGTAGGATTGTCCGGCACTAACTGGGCTCCCCATTTACTGATTCCCATTATTTTACCTCTCCTCTCATGTCACTGCCTGTCCTCTTTCTACACTTAGGCAAAGTGACCACACTACTCCCTGTCCCTTCCTCTTTATTCTTTTAGTAGGTGGGCCAGTTATCTGCAATATCCACTGGAGACTGCAATTTGTTCATCCACTCCCAGCTACACAAACAGACATCTTAGGATATTTCAACAACGCATGTGGTTGGTTGTTCTGTGATCTTAACTGTTGATTGTATTTTCTTTCCATTCTGGTGCCCTGCTCCTTACGCACCTCCCTCCCCACTAGATTTTATCATCATTTTAATTTTCCATTTTAAATTTCTTAAACTCTTAACATTCTGGACACTGAATTTGCCCTCAGTAAGTTTCTCAACAACTTCTTAATTACTGAATTCAAAGGATTCTTTTCAGCGCAGAGCAGTCCTTTATGCTGACTGTGATTTTCTTCTTCTCAAAACTCCCTTTTTCCTTATACTACTTAGTTGCTTTTTTTGTCTGTCTCTTTGGCCTCACTATATCATTTCTGCTATGGGCCCTTCCATGATATTCCCTGTCTTACACTGTGACCTTCCTCTCTTCTCACATCGTGTACTCTCTGGGTGCTCTCCTTCACTCTTTTTTTTTTTTTTAATTTTTAATTTTATTTATTTTTGAGAGAGAGAGATAGAGACAGCATGAGCAGGGGAGGATCAGAGAGAGAGGGAGGCACAGAATCTGAAACCGGCTCCAGGCTCTGAGCTGTCAGCACAGAGCCCGATGCGGGGCTCGAACCCACGAACCGTGAGACCTTGACCTGAGCCGAAGTCGGACGCTCAACCGACTAAGCCACCCAGGCGCCCCTCTCCTTCACTCTTATAGGTCTAGTAGACACATGGGTCCTGGTGACTCCTAAATATCTCCAGCTCAGGTAGACCTTTCCTTTAGATATCAGACTCACACACCCCACTGTCAGATCTGCGTCTTTCCATGGATATCTTACAGCCCCTCATCTTAAGCATATCCCATGCTAAATTATTCCTTTTCCCTTCCCAGACTTACTTCTCCTTGGCTATTTTGAGTCTCAGTTGTCAGCATATACCCAGTCTGTGGAACTGAAAACCTGGAAATTGTTCTTTTCCGTTCCCTTTCCTTCCCCTTCCCATAAAAAATGAGTCATAAAGTTACCCTGTTTTCATCCTCATATTTTTCTGTTTTTTTTTCTTTTCTTCAGTTCTCCTCCATTTCATCAGTTCTCTACACTGTTTCCCCCAACTCCTCTGCCCTCCAAACCCCAGCCTAAGTTTACTCCCTGTACTTTTCCTTCTTTCCCAACCCTTTGTTCAGTCTTAGTTCAATCGCCACCTTCTGTAGACGTGTCCTGCATTGTCTAGGAAAGAGAGCTGAGCTCTTGTTCAGGACCTAGCCCATTACTTCATCACCACTGTTTCCAGAGACCAGGATCAGTCCTTGGATGTTTCATTTCATCTTGTTCATTCCCACTAAGTTCAGGAATCTTACTAAGGGAGGGGTCTAGCTTCTTTTAAAGTTTATTTATTTATTTTGAAAGAGAGAGCGCGCACGCAAGAGAGAGCAAGAGAGAGCGCATGCAAGTGGAGAGAGGCAGAGAGAGAGGGAGAGAGAATACCATTCAGGCTCTTCACTGTCATGAACTGTGAGATCATGACCTGAGCCAAAATCAGGAATGGGACGCTTAGCCAACCTAGCTACCCAAGCACCCCTCGTGCTTCATCATAGCTTTTTATGATGAAATGTTATATAGTTTTTATATCATAGGTTTGATATTTTACCCAAGTATTTACATTTTTCATATTATAACACTTGTATGTTTTATAGTAAATAATAAATACTATAGTGAATAAACAAAAAATAAGTACATTAATTGAGAAATAGTTAATTTAACAATATATATTTAGCTTTTTATTCAAATACTAACATAGAAACTCAACATATAAAACCAAGAAACAAGCAGCCATCCTGGGTAAAAACCCCAACATTCAGTTTCCCCACCTCCATTGGTTCCCAAAGAGGTGCTCAGAGGGCAGCTTTAAAGCTGACCTAGTGGAAAGAGAGCTAAGACAGAGAGCAAGAGTTTTAGTCTTATCTCTGAAACTTAACTCCATGTCTTCTGTTGCCTGACCTATGAAGTATAAACGACACTGCTTTGCCAACCTGCTTTTGGGGCCTTGGAAGAATTTAAAAAGCATATTTGAATAAATATTTTATAAAGAAAAATAACTAAGTAAATGTAATGCTCTAAAAATAACGCTTTATTAAGAAGGTGAAATTATATGGCAGGGGAAGGATTCATGGCGATGAAAACATTAGAAACTGTCTTAGAAACATAGAAACCCTCCCTCTGTCTCCCACACCCTTACCCCCTTTGAGTTTGATGGGCATCTTCTGCTTCTAGGCTACACTCTCATCATAACACCCTGTGTAATACCCATTATGGGTACCGTCTCTTACTCCTAGGAACTATCCAGTCCTGTCATAGAGCAATTTTAATATGCCGTACATGTTATGCTAGGAAAACAACTAACATAGTATAGAAATATGTAAAACAATAAGCATTTAAACAGTTTTTCTGCTAAACTTTAATTCCCCAGAAAATACCATAGCCCAGGTAATTTATCACCTAGGGTTTTTAAAAAAATTTTTCTCTATTAGGTCATAGCATATTTTGCACTTGATTCTGTTGAAAGGTATATGACTTAATCTCTGATTTTGACTTAGAAACATAAATCTTTACAGTTTTAACAAACAGCATTAATTTTTTAAAGATAAAGGATGGACCAGTATTAAGCATGATGTCTTTTCCTTCTGTGTGTGTGTGTGTGTGTGTGTGTGTGTGTGTGTGTGTGTGTGTGAAGAAGACTCCATATGAAAGTGAGGATCAGGTTTAGACTTGCCATAGCCCTTTCATTCATTTACTATAGAGCTGCACACGTACCCAATCCTGGAAAGGAAATTTGCAGGTAACACATAAGTCTGTGATTCTCATGCATTCTCCCAGCCCCCCTTCCCCCCTTAGAGGAACAACCCAAGGCTCTGTGGTCCTCAGGGAAGCATCACATGGAAGTTGGCAATGGAAGCCATGTACGAATGGCTTGGAAGTTGGCAATGGAAGCATGTAGTGGATATATATATAGCATTTTATTGGGACTGGGAATGTGGTATGGAAGATACTTTTTTTTTTTTTGAGAGAGAGAGAGATCACCAAGGAAGGGGAGAGGGACAGGGAGAGAGAAAGAATCTTAAGCAGGTTCCATGCTCAGACTGTGTCACCAAGTCTGACACAGTGCTCAATCTCACAACTGTGAGATCATGTGACCTGAACCAAAATCAAGAATTGGATGCTGAACCAACTGAGCCACCCAGGTGCCCATGGAGGATACATTTCTTAGGAATTCTTTGACAAAATGAGAAATTCGTACATTTTCACTCTTGAATGTCTTTAATAACCACCACAATGGAAAAAATGGCACAACACAGACATTCCACTACATTGCAGTGGGTCCAGTGTGCTTGGTGACTGGCTATAAAGAAAATAAACATTAATATCCCATTTGACCCATTATGTTTCAAATTGGTTATGAGTCCTAACCCCCACTCTGAGTCTATGAATATGTGAGTAAAAACTCGAGAATTGATCTCAGCATTCTGTTGCTTTAAAAAATGAATATAGCATATACATATTGTTGATTATCTTTTTACCCCGAAGGGTAGTCTTACCTGCTTTTCAGTGCCAGTCAGTAAATGGGGTATGCTTGAAGTTATGTTTTTCAGGGTGTGATCTCATCAGGTAATGTACTATTTGGTCTCTCCTGACCTCAGTGCAGGAGAAAATGGATCATTATTTTGTGAAAGAAATGTACGGGGGTATAAGGCTGTATTCTCTTTTACTTCAGTGTCTGCCCAGAGCTTGCTTTGTGATTATACTTAAAATATTATAGCAAGGACTAAGACCTGGACTTTTGGCCTCTTTAGTGGTCATTCTATGCCTCACTACGCTTTATACTCTGTTCTCTCTCTGTTCAGTGTGATAATATAAAGTCTGCTCTCTAGCAGTAGCATAATAAAGGAGTTCTCTCAATCACAGCCTTCAGAATTTAAAGAAATATAGTTCTGTGTGAAAGAGGGTGAAGTCTCTATTTTATGATGGCTGTTTTTCCTTCCTACACTAGATCTTACTGAGAAAAAGATGCACAATCTATATAACATATCTGGCTAATTTCTAAAGCAGTTGTTGCCAAATTACATTTCCGCTTAACTCCTAATCCTACAACTACATGGCTGCTTGTGACTTGGTAGAATTCTCAACAATGGTACAAGTTCTAGGAATGGAATAAGGGAACAGTCTGTTTTGAAATGTAAAATTTATACCTTCTTTGGAGCATATCCAGGGAAGAGATAAAGACAAGAGAATTTTTAGTTCTTAATCATAATGAATTCTATTGTAGTATAGTTCCTTGGAATCTGGAATCCACACTTCCATTTGTGCTTAAGAGGAAGTATAATCAGGTGCTTGTAAATCTGTATTAGATGTGACAATTAGCTTAAACTTTTTTGTTAGCAAGAGCAGAGGGGGTGTGATGCAGTATAAAGAACAATGTGCCAAAGTTACAGACTCAAGTCTGATCTTCCTATAAAGATTGGGCAAGTCACTTAAAATCAGTCAATTGATCAATTGACTGATTGATTCATTCAGATATCTATTTAGCACCAGCCTTGTGCTATGACATGGAGTCTTTATCTGCAAGATAGGGACGTTAATTTGAGATTAAAATGAGGTAAATACATGTGACAACACTGTTTAGAATAGAATGCCATTTATTTTGAATCACGCAGTAAAAATGAAATTGAAAGAAGTAAGAATACTTTTTAAAAGAAGTAATTGGATACTCTAATGTGGTATCATAAAATACCTCATATTATTTATAAAAGATTAAAATAGAATAGCTTTTAAAAAAAAACCCTTAATTTTTGAGAAGATAGGTCTTTCCTTGGAAGTTAGACATACTCCTAGGGCAAGTCACATTGATGCTACTGGGTGATATTCTCTGAAGTTACAGTGGCTCAGCTTTTGCTTCAGGAATAAATATGCAGTCATGACTCATCTTGACTAACATAGGAAACTTGTCTATCCCTAGAATCCTAATTTGACTAAGGGGATAACTATGTGGGTTCAGAATCTTTGAAAATTTACTTCAAGGGTTTTAATTGAAGCTCGTAAGATTATATAGAGGTAACAGCAATGACTTTTAGTGGAAAAATTCCAATAGTCTGTCATTCTCTGCTACTGTTAAACTGGGTTTGGCCTCATGTCAGATTCCAAAATGAGACGGAGCTGTACAGTGACTTGAACATAGACAGGTTGATGTGCACACCAATGATTCCTTGTTGGATAGTGTTTTTTGTTATAGAGAAAATAAAAATCTGTTTAAAATAACTACTGTTCTGGGTGGCACAATTGGTTAAGTGTTTGCCTTCAACTCAGGTTATGATCTCTCAGTTAGTGAGTTCGAGCCCCACATCGGACTCTGTGCTTATATCCCAGAGCCTGGAGCCTGCTTCAAATTCTATGTCTCCCTCTCTCTCTGCCCCCACCCCCTTTCTCTTTCTCTCTTTCAAAAAAAAAACATATAAAAGTAAAATAAAATGAAATTAAAAATTAATAAATTAAATAAATTAATAAATTAAATAAATTAATTAATTAATAAATTAAATAACTACTGTTCTGGGGCACCCGGGTGGCTCAGTCAGTTGACTGTCCGACTCTTGATATTTTGGCTCAGGTCATGGTCCCAGAATCATGGGATTGAGGCCTAAGTTGGACTCCGTGCTCAGCATGAGCCTGCTTATGATTCTCTCTCTCCCCCGCCTTTCCCTCTGACTCGTGCACATGCTCTCTCCATCTCTCTCAAAAAAATAAAAGAAAGTATAATAAAATAAAATAACAGTTGTTCTGACCTCCCATAATTCTGAAAAAAAGGCTTCAGAACAGAGATTGAAATTACCCAAAAAATACCCCAGCCCCAGCACCCTTACCTGAGACACCATAATGTAAGGACAAGCCTGTAGGAAGCAGGGCTGGCCCCCGCATCCATTTTCCTTCAAGGAGAGTCCCATGTGGTCTTGCTCAAAGGAAGAAGCAGTCCAGGCAGAAGGAAAGGTCTGGCTTGCTTTGAGGAGAAAATCAGTGCTCAGGTTGCTTGCCTTTGCTGTCCCACCGTAGCAAGCCAAGTCACAGGAATAGATTATAAAATGTCCTGTGTCATCTATTTCCTTTTCTTCTTCACAGCAGCCCCATGTTGTAGATCAGGTGGATTTTATTAATCTTTCTTTTACAGAAGAATAAATTGAACATCTGGTTAAGTAGCTGCTAAACATTACACAGTTAATAAATGGCAGGACTCTTTAACAGATGGTGCTGGGAGAACTGGACAGCAACATGCAGAAGAATGAAACTAGATCATTTGCTCACACCTTGCACAAAAATCAACTCAAAATGGATAAAGGACTTGAATGTGACGCCGGAAACCATCAAAACCCTAGAAGAGAAAGCAGGAAACAACCTCCTTGACCTCAACCACAGCAATTTCTTACTTGACACACCCCCAAAAGCAAGGGAATCAAGAGCAAAAATGAACTCTTGGGACCTCATCAAGATAAAAAGCTTCTGTACGGCAAAGGAAACAATCAATAAAACTAATAGGCAGCTGATGGAGTGGGAAAAGATAGTTGCAAATGACATATCAGATAAAGGGTTAATATCCAAAATCTATAAGGAACTCACCAAACTCCACACCTGGAAAACAAATAATCCAGTGAAGAGATGGGGGAGAAGACATGAACAGGCACTTCTCCAAAGAGGACATCCAGATGGTCAACAGACACATGAAGCAATGCTCAGCATCCCTCCTCATCAGGGAAATACCACACTGAGATACCACCTCACGCCAGTCAGAGTGGCTAAAATAAACAAATCAGGAGACTACAGATGCTGTAAGGATGTGGAGAAACGGGCACCCTCCTACACTGTTGGTGGGAATGTAAACTGGTGCAGCTGCTCTGGAAAACAGTATGGAGGTTCCTCAAAAAATTAACAATAGAACTCCCCTATGACCCAGCATTAGCACTGCTAGGAAATTACCCAAGGGATACAGGAATGCTGATGCATAAGGCACATGTACCCCAATGTTCATAGCAGCACTCTCAATAGCCAAAACATGGAAAGAACATAAGTGTCCTTCAACTGACAAATGGATCAAGAAGATGTGGTTTATCTATACGATGGAATACTACATGGCAATGAGAAAGAATGAACTGTGGCCATGTGTAGCAACGTGGATGGACCTCGACGGTGTTATGCTGAGCGAAATAAGTCAGGCAGAGAAGGACAGATACCATATGATTGCACGTATAGGTGGATTAAGAGGAACTTACCGGAGGACTGTGAGGGAGAAGAAGGGGGAAAATAGTGGGGGAGAGGGAGGGAGACAAACCATGAGAGACTCTTGAATGCTGAGAACAAACTGAGGGCTGATGGGGATGGGGGGAGGGATAGGGAGGTGATGGGCATGGAGGAGGGCACTTGTTGGGATGAGCACTGGGTGTTATATGGAAACCAACTTGACAATAAACTATTAATGAAAAAATAAGTGGCAGGAGAAGGGCTTGCAGTCAGGACTTCTGAACTCTCAATTCTGCAGTCACTTGGCTGCCCTACTCCCTCTCATTCAGCACAATCATGTGTTGGAAGTAAAACAAGGAAGTAACCCCTTCAGGGAGTATCTCAGAGATGTTTGACATAGAGGCAGGGGCTTTGAGAGGAGGGGAGGTAAATGATCACAAACTAATTTGCCACTACGGAGAATTAGTTACCAATGATGGGTGATTTGCACATCTTGATAGCGATGGATTGGAATGGTACAGACACACCTCTGGAATAATCTGTACTCCTTCTGTCATAGCCTTTCTTCTGTAAAGAGTTTGGTATCACTTTGAATCTAATCAGAGCTATACTAAGGATCCTTTTTGAGAAAAGGAGGTCAGCCTAGACATCTTTATATTCAAAAGGAGTGACAAGATACCAAAGACTTGGAACTGAACAGATTAGCCACGTGAGCATTCTTTATAAAGATTAAAGCAGAAAAATGTCCTCCTCCTCATGCTGCAGCATTTTGGAGTATGGGAAGATGCTTGTCAATGTTTCTAATCTCTGTGGTGGGAGGTACAAAATCAATGTACAAATAGACAGCCAGAAATTCTGAATAGGATAGAACAAAAGAATGCATTATAATGAACATGTTGAGGGGAAGATGTGTGAGGTAACATCATACATCTATTTTTTATATCAAATTTTGACAGTCTTTATTATGTGTGCTTGTATTTTCTGTTCCTGTAGCTGAGAAGTTGGCAGAATCTGTTTTGTCTTAAAAAAATATAACATGTGCAGTCACAACTTTCCATTTAATGTGTTGTGCTAAACATCTAAGGGACAGACTCAGATACAACTCACGGTGTTCAAATTAATACCAAATTTTCTCACTTATTAAGACCTCTAAATCTGTGACTCATTCATTTCTCAGATTTCTCATGTTGAGGAATAACTTTATTAGGTAGCTAAAGGTCTAGAAATTTTCAGTCCAAGTTTGATACTGAAGGTTTTTAAAAATCATACTAGGAATTGATCACATTTTTTCCCCTTCAAATTTAAATTTCAGTGCTTTTCCCCAATAGCTGACCTTGACCCAAGAAGGAGCACTTCTTGCAACAAGATTACTTATTAGGAGTAGTAATTTGCTTTGGGACACAACAATGGCCTTGAGGGCCCAATCCCTGCCTCTTATTGCATCTTTGTGTTTCATACTTGGCCAGGCCTGCCCCTTGTATACAGCAGGCAAATATTGTAAGCATTGGACATGGATGAGGTCATCATTTCTTCCAACCTTTTCATTTTGAGGAAATAAGTCCCCAAAAGGTGCCTTCACTTATGAAGAAGGAATTCAGTGAAAAACTAAATCTTAAATCTAGGACTGTCATTCCAGGACCTCCAGTCTAGTGCCCTGTTCACTAGTATGAGAAATACCTGTTGGCTCAATAAAGCACTAAAACAGCCTTCGCAAAGGTCATAAATGACCTTCTAAATGCTGAACTCATTAAAAAGGTTTTTAAGTTTATTTATTTATTTTGAGAGAGACAGAGATAGCACAAGGGGGGAGAGGAAGAGAGAGAGAGAGAGAGAGAGAGAGAATCTCAAGCAGGCACCGCTCCACCAGCTCAGAGCCTGATGTGGGGCTTGCATCCACCAAGCCTTTAGATCATGACCTGAGCGAAAACCAAGAGTTGGATGTTTGACTGAGTACCCAAGCATCCCACCAAACGCATTTATTTTTTCCATTTCTAATATGTCTCGGTCTGTATCCTTGGAAAATAGAGAAAAGAGATATCTTGGGGAACAGCCACCTCAACTTCCTAATTTCTTTTATAGAAACTTAAAAAAAAATTTTTAGGGGCGCCTGGGTGGCTCAGTCGGTTAAGCGTCCAACTTCCGCTTAGGTCATGATATCACGGTTCGTGGGTTCGAGCCCCACGTCGGGCTCTGTGCTGACGACCAGCTTAGAGCCTGGAGCCTGTTTCCAATTCTGTGTCTCCCTCTCTCTCTCTGACCCTCCCCTGCTCATGCTGTCTCTCTCTCTCTCTCCTAGAAATAAATAAATAAAACATAAAAAAAAATTTTATTTTAAAAATTTATTTAAATTTTTTTTTTAATGTTTTATTTATTTCTGAGAGAGACAAGGTGAGCAGGGGAGGGTCAGAGAGAGAGGGAGACACAGAATCCGAAGCAGACTCCAGGCTCTGAGCTGGCTGTCAGCACAGAACCCGAAGCGGAGCTCGAACCCACGAACCGTGAGATCATGACCTGAGCTGAAGTCAGAGGTGTAACTGACTGAGCCACACAGGTGCCCCTCAACTTCCTAATTTCTGATCACTAAAGTTATTTGTTCCATCCTTGCCTGCCTTCTCTTGAGCCAGTGTCTCTATCTTTTTACCTGGGCTCAATCTCATCCTCTTCAGCTTCTTCAGGAACTTTCTCTGTCAAATGTATGCCTTCATCTGCAGTTACAAATCTCTCTCTCTCTCTCTTATTTATAAATTTTTTAATGTTTTATTTATTTCTGAGAGAGAGAGATAGCGTGAACAGGGGAGGGTCAGAGAGAGTAGGGAGACACAGGGTCTGAAACAGTCTCCAGGCTCTGAGCTGGCTGTCAGCACAGAGCCCGACGCGAGTCTCGAACCCACCAACCTTGAGATCATGACCTGAGCTGAAGTCGTATGCTTAACCAACTGAGCATCCAGGCACCCCTCTTTTTTTTTTTTATATATATAGTTTATTGTCAAATTGGTTTCCATATAACACCCAGTGCTCATCCCAACAAGTGCCCTCCTCCATACCCATCACCCATTTTCCCCTCTCCCCCCCATCAACCCTCTGTTTGTTCTCAGTATTTAAGAGTCTCTCATGGTTTGCCTCCCTGCCTCTCCTCAACTATGTTTTCCCCTTCTCTTCCCCCATGGTTCTCTGTTAAGTTTACTCCTGTTCCACATATGAGTGAAAATATATGGTATCTGTCTTTCTCTATTTGACTTATTTCACTTAGCATAATTACCTTCAAGGTCCATCCATGTTGCTACAAATGGCCAGATTTCATTCTTTTTCTTGACCTTAAAGAAAAGTTCTCCATTGTTCTCCATTGAGGACAATATTAGTTGTGGGTTTTTTGTATATGACCTTTATTATGTTGAGGTATATTCCCTCTATCCCTGCTTTGTGGAGGTTTTTATCATGAGTGGATGTTGTACCTTGTCAAATGCTTTTTTCTACACCAATTGAAAGGAAAATGTGGTTCTTACCCTTTCTTTTTAAGGTGGTGTAACATGTTGACTGATTGACAAATATTGAACCACACTTGCAGTCCAAGAATAAATCCCACTTGACTGTGGTGAATGATTCTTTTAATATACTGTTGGATTTGATTTGCTAGTATTTTATTGAGAATTTTTGCATCCATGTTCATTAGGAATATTGGCCTGTAGTTCTCTTTTTAGTGGAGTCTTTATCAGGTTTTCATATCAGGGTGATGCAGATCTCACACAATGAATTTGTTTGGCTTGCAATTCCTAACCAAGACTTTTATTTTATTTTTAAAGCGAATTTTTTTTTTTTTATTTTGAGAGAGAAAGAGAGCACAATCAGGGGAGAGACAGAAAGATGGGGAGAAAGAGAATCCTAAGCAGACTCTGCACTGTCAGTGCAGAGCCCAACATGGAGCTCGAACTCATAAACTGTGAGATCATGACGTGAGCTAATACCAAGAGTCATACACTCACTCAACCAAACCCATCCAGGTGCCTCACCTAACCAAGACTTTTAAAATGATAATGTCTTCAAATTCTTGGCCACCATGAATTTGTTCCACAGGGCACATCATCAGATTCACTCTGCAAGGAGCTTCACACTGAAGCTGTTCATGGCCAAAGGAGACTAGAGAAATCTGACCCCTCAAGAATCTACCAGTCAAAACAACAACAAAATAATCTACTCGCCTGAAGCTTGTGGGGATCAATTTCCTGCAGCAGACCTACAGCCCATTTAAAGCATGTAAGTATCAAGGGCATGCTGATTGGGAAGCTCTGTCTATACCATTTCCTCTAGGCCTTATTCCTTTTCAGCATACCTGAGGGACTCACAATGGCATATTTTTGAAAACTCCTGGGTATTCTGTTACATTCCCCATAGAGACATTCTCCACACTTCCCTCTACTTAAGAATGGGTATTCTAGGGGTGCCTGGGTGGCTTAGTTGGTTAAGCGTCTAACTCTTGATTTTGGCTCAGGTTATGATCTCATGATTCGTGGGATCAAACCCTGCATCTGAGCTGTTAGCTCAGAGCCTGCTTGGGATTCTCTCTCTCCCTCTCTGCTCCTCCTCCACTCATGCTTTCCCTCCCTTCCTCCCTCCCTCTCTAAATAAGCAAGCAAACAAACAAACAAACTTAAAAAATATCGCAAAGAATGGATATTCTATAGCCATCTCTTATAAATTTTGCACAGTCTCTTGGCTGTAACAATCATACCTATGGATGATACTCACACCTACCTCTATGTTCAGCCTCAACCTCTCTCGGGGCCATTCTATATTTCCTGCTTCCTGAATTTCATCATCATATACGCATCTTGTTATCATTTTACAGTTGGTGTATTTCAAACTGAACTCATCCACCTTTCCTAAATCTATTCTTCTTCCTGTGTTCTTTATCTCTGTTTTAACTACTACCATCTCTCCTGACACATATTCTGGCCTTGTCTTTGACTCGTCTCTTTTCCAGCTGATTATTTGCCAAATCTAGTCAAGTTCATCTCACGGTGAGCTCTTGGCACCTGTCCTGTCCTCTTCATCTGTAATGTTATATCTAGTATGTTGCAGTGAAACCATAGTTGTTGAAGAGATTTTTCCTATTGCCAGTAAGGGTTAGTGGGTCCCCCCCCCCATTTCTACAAGTGTAACTTCCAAGAATAGCCCTCTGCCCTTTTTGGGGCACTTGTGATTTGCTACCTCGTACTCTTGTTACTTGTGAACCTGTTTTGTTGCCCTTCCTAATCTGTAATTTCTTTGAGGGAAAACTACAGCACAGTTTTCTGTGCTTGCTGCAACAAATTGTCAGAAAGTTGGTGGCTTAAAACAACAGAAAGTTATTCTCTGACAGTTCTAGAGGCTCAAAGTCTGAAATCAAAATGTTAACAAGACCACGTTCGCTCTGGCAGCTTTCGGGAAGAATCCTCCCCTGGCTCTCCTGACTTCTGGTGGCAGCTGGCATTCCTTGGCTCATGGCTGCCTCACTCCAGGCCCTGCTCCATCTTCGTATTACTTTCTCTTCCCTGTGTCTGTCTGTCATCCCTTTCTTATAAGGGTACATGTGGTGGCATTTAGTGCCCACCCAGATAATCCAGTGTAGCTTCCTCATCTTGGCGATATTAATCTCATCAACAAAGACCCTCTTCCCAAATAAGGTAACATTCAGAGGTTCTAAGAATTAGGACATGGACATTTTTTGGAAAGCCATATTCCAATCTACCACAACATCTTTGAGTAAGTGGTCTTAAGAGCCACGAGTAATATTTTCAACTTGAAATATTTTGGTTTACCTCAGGATTGGTAAAATAGAAAGAGAGGACTAGTGTTCAATCAATGTGTACAAACCAAAGATGATACCTAATTCAATGTTCTGGTCAATAGCTAGCATAGAGATATGGTATTGGACAGACCAGCCAGGCACTACCGACATGTTCAGAGCAGAATCAAACCAGCACTGCCTCTGTCAGTGCAGGGGGCTGCATTATCCCAGGATCAGGACATGCTCATCCCATAACTCCAGGGGCCATCTTTATAAGTTACAATGAAAAACAATTCCTGACACATTAAGCACTAATCAGTTCTACCATTTTTGCAGAAAAGTGTTCTGATTTTGCTTCATTTTGTTTTTAAACATTTTTTAAAGTTTATTTTTTTTAATGTTTATTTTTGAGAGAGAGAGAGAGAGAGACAGAAAGCAAGTGGGGGAGGGACAGAGAGAGAGGGAGATACAGAATCCAAAGCAGGCTCCAGGCTCTGGACTGTCAGTACAGAGCCTGATGCAGGGCTCCAACCCACAGACCTCAGTGCAAGATCATGACCTGAGCCAAAGTTGGACCCCCAACCGACTAAGGCTCCCAGGTACCCCAAAAGCTTATTTATTAATTTTGAAAGAGAGAGAGAGAGAGCATGAGTGGGAGAGGGGCAGAGAGAGAGAGGGAGAGAGAGAATCCCAAGCAGTCTCTGTGCTGTCACTTCAGAGCCTGACGTGGGGCTCAATCCCACGAACCATGAGATCATAATGTGAGATGAAATCAAGAGTCAGATGCTCAACTGACTGAGCCACCCAGGCACTCCTGCTTTTAAACATTTTTTAATCTTGTCATTGTAAAAAAATATTGTGTTTTTTTTCAATTCACCACATATTTATGGAGTACTTAGCACTATGGTAGATTAAATGGGGAGATAGATTAAATGTATATGTATAATTTAAACTAATTCTGTCACTAAGCAAAACTATGATGTAGATGAAGTCTCTAGGGGTACAATCATATTTCCAAAACAATTTGACCTTTTAGGGATCTAGTGCTTCATATATTTGTGAGTGTATTTATATATAAAGGGGTGCCAAACATAACATTAATATAAAGCGTTATACTGCAGAGGCCAAACCCAACAGACTTCTCCAAGAAGACAGGCCTTTATTATCTTATATTCTAGCTCTCAGTTTTTCAGGCTTTCGGAATAGGTGTAAGCGGTATTATTTTTGAGAAAGGAAGCACGCCATACAGGTGGTCGCACTGAATAGATGGCTGTGTTCTCCATGCATGGCTTGCAGTGCTGATTCTGATGATCATAATCTATATAAACAATAAGTTAGTACGTGTCTTAAATTGGACTTCAGGACTGTACTAAACTGAAGGGGAAAACAAAACCAACTAGATGAGGAAGCAAAAAATAAATCTCCTAGTTTATGAGTTCAGAAAATTATTGCAGTTCTTTTTTCTTCCCTCTGACTAATTGGAAGTTTGAGCACACAGCCTTCCCGTTGTACTTGAGCAGAGAAGCAGGAAAATCCATTAGCAGTTCCGTAGAGCTGCTGGAGGCCCTGTCAGACTGCGGCTCTGGGCTGCAGCGACGGCGCGCGTTAGGATTTGGAGGCTCCATGCGAGCATGTGGTCGTGGACTTTGTCAATGTCAGGTCATCTGCATAAGACAGTATCCTAGTGTCTACCTCCCGGACCCACTCGAGCCTGTTTGTCCTGCTTCATAAGGCATGAATGTACCACTCTACATATGGGGCTGATATTTATTTGGAATCATTAATTTCTCCTTTCCCTTAAAAAAATATTTCTATAATACTGAAAAAAGAAAGCAGCTTCTTGCTAATTAGAGTCCTCAAATGTCAAGAAGGGAATCTGGTAGTAATAGAAAAATAGAATCCTAGATGAATGATTCACCAGTGGATGGAAGAATATATGTGTGTAGATTTTATGCTGCAGGATGTTTATATGTCCAATATGGTCAAAAATAAAAGTGAAATTTTCTCTTTACCATAAATGGTAGGGTTTTGGCCAGTTCCGTAGTGATTTAAATAGGCTGCACAATGTGTCACATGGAAAACCAAGAGTTTAGTATAAAGCAGGGTGTTTTTTAACAGTTTGTTGACATTAAACCCCTCCCTTCCCCATCCCCATCACTTCTGTTAGGTGAGAACTCTTCATTCATCCATCCATTTCAACAAACATTTAAACAGTACCTATTACGATGGAGGAGTGTGAAAGAAGTGATCACTCACTAGAGCTGTGACACGGTCGAGGTACAGGCATGGAGGAATCCAGACCAGACTGGGTGGAGTGACGTCAGCCAGGCCAGGGCGCCAGGGAGGAGCCGTTCCCTGGCTGGCAGCTCTTGCAGCCTGTGGAATGACCGTGCACAAAAGCCCAGGGACAGCAGGGCACCTTCTAAGGGCTTATTGACTGGGGCAAGTTAAGGGACAAAGCTGTAGATTCAGGTAGGGGTCAGATTTACAAGCCAAAATCAGGATTTTTGTTATATTCTTAAAATAATCTGAAGTATTTAAAACTGCTGACAGATTTTAAATAGGGAAGTGACATGAGAATTGATTTCCACTCAGAAACTAGAGCTAAGCATAGCTTAAGATGCCTTTTCTGACACAGGTTAAGAGAAAAAGACATTATTCTCCCCAAGATGCTTTGAGGGAGTAAAAAAAAGGTGCCAAAAAAAGTTTGGAAAACAGTTCATATTAGATCCCTTTTTTTGGAGATGCTTTATTCATATTTGCATATTAAGGGAGTGTGAAAAGCTGGTAGCAAACAAATCATTCTAATTTTCTTTAAGCCAGGGTCTTTCAAACTTTTTGATTAATTACAGATTTTGTTTCTCTTATAGCATTTACTGACATTCTTTGTAATTCCCAAGGGGTAGAATTTGGAAACAATTGGCCAGTATAAGAGACTCTGCTGTGTAGAAAGAGAATCACAACCACCTACCCCAGGTAGGGAAAATGTCAGCCAGATGTTGGGAGAAGGTACTTCATTTTATATGGAGTGTGCTGTAAGGCCTTCATTTCATTGGAAACAAATTTCATTTTCACTCACACCACAGAAGAAGAGGGGAATAGCACTGTCTTCCTTCCTGGTACCTGAACTCTATCCTTATATTCATGACTGAATTAGAAAATCCTACGGTCGGGGTTGGGTAATGACTGGTGATAAATCTCAGCATTAGCTCTTCTAAAACCGAAGAGATGGCAAGGCAGAGGACAGAGAGTGCTTTTCTATCATATACACTGACCAGTGCTTTCTAACTAGATCATCTCTTTTTATAATTTATTTAAAAGCAGGGATGCCTGGGTGGTTCAGGCGATTAGACATCCTATTTGGGCCCAGGTCATGATCTTGCGGTTCGTGGATTCAAGCTCCGCATTGGGGTCTGTGCTGACCACTCAGAGCCTGGAGCCTGCTTCAGATTCTATGTCTCCCTCTCCCGCTACCCCTCTACCCCTCACACTCTGTCTGTCTGTCTGTCGCTCTGTCTCAAAAATAAATAAATATTTTTAAAAAGTTTAAAGAAAATAGAATGTTCCTATTTTCTTTGGAATCTAAATATTGTCTGTATTTTACAATTGTTTTTCTTTCCCCTGATGTGGTTTTTAATAAGAATGGAAACTGTTTTTTTTCAGTAAAGTAGAAATTGTTAAGTCCTTTTAGTAAGCCTTGGAATGTAACTACAATCGGTTACCCAAAAAGTATGTAGTTGGAAAAATAAATCCTAATTACTTTTGACTTGAGTGGTACATCTCTTTTAAACTCAGTAATATGGTACACATCTGGTGTAGGAAAAACATTTAGCATTGTAGTCATTTCTTTGATGTTGAAGGCTAGTACTGAGAAGGACTCCAGAGAACATTCCTTAGTTCAGAGCAAATGAAGGGAGTTGTAAAAGTAATGCTAAATCTTCACATCTAGTTAGGATGGCTCTTTCTGGCCCTCTCCTCTTCTCCCTTGTTTGTTCAAAGTCTGCTCCCATTTCTGTTGACATTTTGCTCTCTCCGTTTATTCTTGGTGGTTGAAGAAAGCTTCATGCTCATCCTTCCTTGTCTCATTTCCTCCCTCAGCTGTTAGGGAATAGCTAGAGAAGAGCGTGATGTAGCAACATAAAGGGACAGTCTTCACTCTGCTCCTGTAGGCTGAAGCATAGGTTTCAGGGCAAGTGAAAACACTAGTCTATGTTGAAACTCTGCCACTAGCTAATCATGTGCCAGTCATGTCACCCTACTGAGATGAGGTTTCCATTCTGTAACTAACCAATTTGGGGGAACTGTGTTTGGCAATTTTCCTTTGAAATACATTTAATGAATGCCTAACTTTGTACTTTTATGTATCCATTTAACAAATATTGACGAAATACCTATTATGTGCTAGCATTGTTGGGAGAATATAGAAATGAGCAAAATGATATGGTTCCTGCCTTCATAGAATTATGTACTTTCTAATGAGGAGATTTAAAAATAATGGTAAAATAGGTAAAATAGTGTTCTTCCATCCCATTCTCCTATTATATTTTATTTTTCCCTTTGCTTCTAAATTTTGTATCCTAGCCAGCAGAGCTGCCAACATCCATTTTGTTTGTAAAATAAAATGCATTAATATTAATATCAGAAGTTACTGTCAGAATATATATATTTTTTAAGGAAAAAAAATTCCTATAACTTCTCTATCTGGAGATTCACATGCTTACTTTAAATGTGAAATGACATTTTTTTGGTTTTTCAGTGTTTAAACGCTGGCATACCATAGAGTCTAACAGAAGCCTTTTGAAGTTTCCTTTTCTTTGCAGATTTATCATTACACATATTAAATGTTATCTGTCTTCTAGGTGATCTTTAATAAAGGAGACTCTTGTCTTTGACATTTGCCCTAGGCATAGAATGATATTTTAAGTTGAAAGCATTGCAGCATTTTAAACTTTATTATCTTTTAGAAGAATTACCCTATATTGTATGTATCAATGTTAGTAATATTTAATTCCAAAGATTTCAATTAAAATAAGGTCCCAAACATAAACTTCAGGAGAAGAAAAATGAGCAAAGTTTGCTTATTTTAATTCATCATAATTAGGCTCTGGATCATGGCTCAGCAAACTTGAAGACACTTATTATGCTGAGACTGACTGTCATTTGGGAGTAGTGTTAGGCATGTGGGTAGACTTTCCTTTTCTTTTATACATGATATCAAAGGGAGGCTTTTGTTTGAATGCAGCTCCTTTTGCATGCTTAGGAAAGGTGGTATGGATTTTCCTACTGATTTCACTGAGGACTTATCAGTTATCAGAAGTTCAACTTAGCATTTGAAAACTTGGCAGCTGTTGTGAAGTGGAAAACGCTATGGGGTCAGAATTTGGGAAGATGGAGAAGGGCAGGTTAGATGTTGAGAAAAGTCTCCATATTCTACAAGAACACGTTGCTGGTATCTCCCGGTGTGCCCAATATCTGTATCCTTCAAAGACATACACAGGAAATAATGTCTCCAGGTCATAATTCCAAGATAGATGTCCTTTCCTCCCTCCTTTCTTCCTTACCGAAGCATTAATTGAATATGTGCATTTGTGCTGAGGATGAAGAATGCTCCATCATCTACCCTTATCTCTGCCATTCAGATGTATATACACTTTAGTCATGTGTTCCTTTTATTATTATTTTTATTGTGGTAAAATAGACATAACATAAAAGTTAACCATTTTAATGTACACAGTTCAGTGACATTAAGTGCATCTACACTGTTGTACAGCTGTCTCCAAAACTTTTCATCTTCCCAAACTGAAGCTCCGTACCCGTTCAGCAATCACCATTCTACTTTCTGTTTCTATGAATTTGACTAATCTAGGTGCTTCAAATAAGAGGAATGATATAATATTTGTCCTTCTGCACCTGGATTATCTCACACTTCACGTAATGTTATTTATTTATTTATTTATAATTTACATCCAAGTTAGTCAGCATATAGTTCAATAATGTTTTCAGGAGTAGATTCTAGTGATCCATTCCCTATGTACACACCTAGTCCTCATCCTAACAAGTGTCCTCAATGCCCCTCACCCATTTAAGCCATCACCCCCACCCACAACCCCTCCAACAACCCTCAGTTTGTTCTCTGTATTAAAAAGTCTCTTATGTTTTGTCCTCTCCCTGATTTTATATTATTTGTGCTTCCCTTCCCTTATGTTCATCTGTTCTGTATCTTAAATTCCACATATGAGTGAAGTCATATGATATTTGTCTTTCTCTGACTGACTTATTTTGCCTAGCATAATACACTCTAGTTCCATCCACGTTCTTGCAAAAGGCAAGATTTCATTCTTTTTGACTGCTGAGTAATACTCCATTGTGTGTGTGTGTGTGTGTGTGTACACACACATGGATATATATATACATATATATGTATATATATATATGATGCACCACATCTTTATCCATTCATCTATTGATACACACACACACACACACACATATATATATAAAATACACCACACACACACACACACATATTATATAAGATACACCACATCTTATTTATCCATTCATCTATTGATGGACATTTGGGCTCTTTCCATATTTTGGTTATTGTCAATAGTGCTGCTATAAACATTGGGGTGCATGTGCCCCTTTGAAACAGCACACCTGTATCCTTTGGATATATATCTAGTAGTGCAGTTGCTGAGTTGTAGAGTACTTCTATTTTTAACTTTTTGAGGAACCTCCATACTGTTTTCCAGAGTGGCTGCAGCATTTTGCATTTCCACCAGCAGTGCAAAAGATACTGTCTTTCTCTGCATCCTTGCTAATATGTTGTTGCCTGAGTTGTTAATTTTAGCCATTCTACCTGGTGTGAGGTGGTATCTCATTGTGGTTTTGATTTGTGTTTCCCTGACGATGAGGGATGTTGAGCATTTTTTCATGTGTCTGTTACCCATCTGGATGTCTTCTTTGGAGAATTGTCTATTCATGTCTTTTGCCCATTTCTTCACTGGGTTATTTCTTTTTTGGGTGTTGAGTTTGATAAGTTCTTTATAGATTTTGGTTACTAACCCTTTATCTGATATGTCATTTGCAAATATCTTCTCCCATTCCATTGGTTGCCTTTTAGTTTTGCTGATTGTTTCCTTTGCCGTGCAGAAAGAAGCTTTTAATCTTGATGAGATCCCAACAGTGCATTTTTGCTTTTGTTTCCCTTGCCTCCAAAGACGTGTTGAGTAAGAAGTTGCTGCAGTCAAGGTCTAAGAAATTTTTGCCTGCTTTCTTCTCTGGCTTCCTATATTATGTTTAGGTCTTCCATCCACTTTGAGTTTATTTTTGTGTATGGTGTAAGAAAGCGGTCCAGGTTCATTTTTCTGCATGTTGCTGTCCAGTATTCCCAACACCATTTGCTGAAGAGACTACCTATTCATAGGAGACCATAATGCTATGAAACTTAAAATCAACCACAAGAAAAAATTTGGTAAGACAGCAAATACTTGGAAACTAATCCTCCTAAAGAACGAATGGGCTAGCCAAGAAATTAAAGAGGAAATGGAAAAGTACATGGAAGCCAATGAAAATGATAACACCACAGCCCAAAACCTGCGGGATGAAGCAAAGGTGGCCATAAGAAGGAAGTATATAGCAATCCAGGTCTTCCTAAAGAAGGAAGAAAAGTCTCAGGTATACAACCTAACCTTACACTTAAAGAGCTGGAAAAAGAACAGCAAATAAAACCCAAACCCAGCAGAAGAGGGGAAATAATAAAGATTAGAGCAGAAGTCAATGGTATTGAAATAATTAAAAAAAAAATAGAGCAGATCAATGAAACCAGGAGCTGGTTCTTTGAAAGAATCAACAAAATTGATTAACCCCTAGCCAGTTCGATCAAAAAGAAAAAAGAAAGGACCCAAAAAAATCAAATCAAGAATGAAAGAGGAGAGATCACAACACTGCAGAAATACAAACAATAATAAGAAAACAGTATGAGCAATTATATGTCAATAAATTGGGCAGTCTGGAAGAAATGTGCAAATTCACAGAAGCATATAAACTACCAAAACTGACACAAGAAGAAAGAGAAAATTTGAACAGACCCATAATATTAAAGAAATTGAATTAGTAATCAAAAATCTCCCAAAGAACAGGAGCCCAGGGCCAGGTGACTTTCCAGGGGAATTCCATATAATGTCTTTAAGGTTCATTCAAATTATACCTTGTTCAGAATTTCCTTCCTTTTTAAGGTTGAACAATGTTCCATTGTGTGCATGTATATAAAATATATACAAAAATATAACTATATAACAATTATATTATTACTAATGTTATATATTAGTAATATAAATATAATAACAAATGAATATAAATAATTGGCTATCATAAATAATGCTGACATGAATACATCAGTCCACGCTGACATGAATATGATGACTGTTATTAAAAACAAAAACAAACCCAGAAAATAACAGGTGTTGCTGAGGATGTGCAGAACTAGAACTCAAACACTGCTAATGGGAATGGATCAAGGTGCAGCCATAGTGGAAAACAGGATGGCAGTTCCTTAGAAAATTAAATACAGGTTCAGCATATGAAAAATCCCTCACAAAAATACATACATATATATATATATGAATTGAAGATGTGCCTTGTTGATTGTGCCTGCTAGATCATGATGCCGTTTTTTCAGTTCTATTCACCAATTACGCAAAGATTTTAGTTGCAAATCCCCCACTCAGATGTCCAACTTCCATGATATCCATCAGTCGTTTATGCAAACTCATCAAAGGTCCAGCAATTTTATATACTTTTATAAGTGGGTATAGATTCACTGAAATTCCACGTGTGGATGATTTGAAAACAGGTTTGAAAAAAGTATTGTCAACTCTTAAAATGTGAGCACATGAGAGAGTTGTGACAGGTGGCATACATAGTTGTCAGTTGTATGATCATATACTAATGGAAATAATTTCAAACATTCATTGTTCAAAATACTCTCCTCTGAGCAATTTTTTTAAGAAGCAGTTGTTTTCTCCTTATCAAAATCAAAATTATCAAAATGGGAGCTTTATCTTGAAGGTGGTGATAAAGGTTATTTATATCTTTGAAAATATCTTCCAGGGACGCCTGGGTGGCTTAGTCGGTTAAGCGTCCGACTTTCGCTTAGGTCATGATCTTGCGGTTCGTGGGTTCGAGCCCCGCGTCGGGCTTTGTGCTGACTGCCAGCTCGGAGCCTGGAGCCTGTTTCAGTCTGTGACTCCCTCTCTCTCTGACCCTCCCCTGCTCACGCTGTCTCTCTCTCTCTCTCCTGGAAATAAATAAAACATTAAAAAAAAAAATAAAATACAAAACAAAACAGAAATAGACTCATAAATACAGAGAACAAACTAGTGGTTTCCAGGGAAGGGGTTGGGAGATGGGCCAAATAGGTAAATGGAATTAAGAGGTTCNGGAGCCTGGAGCCTGTTTCAGTCTGTGACTCCCTCTCTCTCTGACCCTCCCCTGCTCACGCTGTCTCTCTCTCTCTTTCCTAGAAATAAATTTAAAAAAAAAAAATTAAAAAAAAAAAAAAAGAAAATATCTTCCAAACAGACTATCCTAACAGTCATTGTCATCCCAGGAAAAAAAGTCAGCAAATTTGGAGCATGGTGTTTTATATAATAAAGATGTATAATACCCTTATATTCAACAAAGCTTTTATGTATTTTGCCACAAATAGGAAAAAAAACCCAAAACCTTGTGTCCTTCAAAAGAGTGCCATGGTTATTCCTCATGTCATTACAAAGTATTGTACAGAGTTTTTATTTTAAAGATCTTGTCTTCATGGAAAGGAACTACATTTTTTACATCTACATTTTGACATTTGGCATACTCCTGGCTTCAACTGCTTTCCTGTAACATCTTGATTATGAGTGATATGGTGCAGGATTTCATATGTGGAAATGCTTCTATGACTTTATCCCATATTTTTATGCCATTTTAAGTAGCCATTCAATGAAGCAAATTTTTTCACAAATAATTGTTTTTATTAAAGAAGTTACCATTGAGAATATATCTTCTTGGTATATGTTTTCCTTTAGTTCATAAGAAAAGGAGTTATTTTTGTCTTTCTTTTTTGAAACAGATTAGTAACATCAAAAGTTGGTTTTTTAGCAATAGCTCTACTTTTTTCTATCTATACAGAAAACCTGTATTATTATATACTTATTTTAATATTTATTTCTTTACATCTTCAGACATTCAGCAGTGTTGGCTGAGAATTTTTCAATTACATTTACTGATAAAGGAATGCATTTCAGCTTGTCTCCATAGTGATTTTCTTGTATTTCAAGTATTTTTTTTTTTACCATAAGAGGAAGAATAAGTACTTATCTATTCATGCATGACTTTTCTTTTCTTTCTTTCTTTTTTTTTAAATATTTCATTATTAAGCAAGGAGACTCAAAAGAGACTTCTAAACATTTTAATTGTAGTGAAGTTTTGTGAAGTACTGGATTGATTGTTGTCTGACTTCGCCCATGGTATGTGAGGAATTCACCAGAGGGAGTGGGTGGGGGAGCATTCTCCAGGCAGAGTAAAGAGCAGATGCAGACATATGATGCTGTGAAAAAGGTGGGCAGCTTGGAAACTTGTGAATAGCTCTGCTTGATCACCAAAAGAAGAACGTAGGGGACCATAGGCGATGAGATAGAAAATGACAGCAGAAGCCGGATCTGAGGTTTTCTTTACGGGGAGTGAGCAGTGAAATGAAACTTAGCCCAGGTTCTTTATCAAACAGAACCTGAGGTAAGTATTAAATGCTAATGCTTTCCTGGAAAGGTAATGTGAAGGCAGTAAGACAGGAAAAGTGCAATAAGTCAGGGAAGGATGGGAGGTAACACAAGGTCTTCATTATGAAGCTGGTCACCACTTCACAAAGAAACAGAGCCAGTTGCTCAGCCACTTGAAACAGCTCCAAAGAGGCTCTACCAAAAAGGTGTGCCTCAGAGCATTACATCAGAGGGTGTATGGGAAGAGAATCCATCTGATAGCATCTTCCCTTCTCTTGTCTCCCATTGAACAGAGCTCACTGATGAGGTATCAACTCCCTTCTACTTTTGAACTGCATCACCTTCTAGAGAACCAGATTTATACCTTGCAGTGTGGTGCTTCATCTGAGTCTGGGATTGGTCGTTGTGGCAGTGGTTGAGGCAGAACAAATAGCTAAGGGTTGATTGACAGGTGAGGCTGAGGGAATCTGTGGCAGTACATAAGGTGTACCCAATACAAATGGCCTCTTATGCTCCTCAGATATGCTCGTGACCTTCCATTGTATATGGCTTCTGTGATATAATATTGGGCTTCTGTTGTTACGAGAACAGACTGCTTTTAGTACTCCCCCCCAGAGAGGAGGAACAAGTCAGTCAGTCACAGAATTCCCCTCAGGAAGGAGACTTGTGATTTTCAGAAAAGAGGCAAGTGAGTTAGTGAAATAAGCTACAATCTCTGTGCTGAGGCTGGTCCTGAGGCTTTAATTGATATTTATCATCTCTCTCCTCTCACACATTTTATATACTTCCCTCATCCTGGGCCAGCTTTTGTTGGTCTATATTGCTTTCTTGGTGAGGTGACCTAGAACTTCAAGTGGGCTCACCCTTTGCTTGCCCTGTACTCTTTAGGTCATGACTGCTGTGTTTTTCCATTAACCATTACCAGTGGGCATGTGAATACTGAGAGATACCCAGTGGATCCCCTGGGTTTCAGACACTATCCCCTTTGGAGCCATTGTGTGGTGGTAACACTAGCTCTTTTAATTAATTCATTAAGAGAGTAAACCATTTCTTTACCTGTTGGACTATTGGCAAAATATTGTCATTAAAGCTCAAAATGGGACTCTTATATACAGTAGCAGACGTGTCTCTTCTCTGGGAACTAGGGTCTCTAATTGGGAAGGACCTTAGATTTCAATGAGTAGAAGCACAAATATAATCAATAGACCCCTGTGTTTAATGATGAGGGAATAACTTGTATGTATCTTGCTTCCTGGACCCATATACTCTTACTGTTAGGAGCATAGTACTATATATCACTTGTCGATTTGGTCCATATCTCACTTCTTGGAAGACAGCACTCAAACCCCACAAGATATTGGATTCATAGTTGAGCTTTCAACAGGGTATCTGTCATTCTGTTGGTCTGGTGGAGTACATAGTATTATCATTGAGTCCCCTGGTAACAAGTCCACTTTTGTACCTCTTTTGCTGTAGAAAAAATCCCACATTGGAACTAACATTGTGTAGAAAACATGTCGAAGGATAAAGCATTCTGCAAGCCCTTTGATAGTGGTGTTGATAGAGGCTTTGCAGGTAGGAAAGGCAGCCCTCTATCCAGAGTATGTATCAATTTTGTATGGGTTAATAATTACTGCCCCCCCCAGCATGGAAAAATTGACTTGCCACTAGATAGGTTGTTGGGTGACATCTAAAGGGATGGTGACACATTGAGGGCACATCTTTAGTCTCTGATATTGGCACATTGGACACTCATAAGTGGCTGTAGCTAGACTGGTGATGATGACAAGAAGCCATTGTTCTTAGGCCCGTGCATAGTCTTCATCCTTGTTACCCTGTCTACTCTGTAGCTTATTGCACAAGCATTGGGCTGGTCAAGGAGACTATCCAGGGTCATCCTGTCAGACTGTCTTTCAGAGTCACCCACATTTGGGGCTATAATGTGGTAACATCATTTCTAGCTACACCAACACACACTATGAGCCAGTCTTATGCTTTCTTTCTCTGAGAAATTTCTGGGTCATCTCAGAAATTGATGGGTTGAAAGAGAGGCACTGATGTAGTAGGAGTAGATGGCATGTAGTCTGGACCAGCAGTTGACAGTGATTTTACTCATAATTTTGGACCTGCTCCAGCCCCATCACAAATGTGCCACTTTGTGCATATAGTAGATTGCTGCTGTGTCTGTCCAGCAGTATGATTTGGTGGATCTAAGAACATGCTAAGTGTACAGAGGTCACACTTCCTCTGTCTGGTCCAGTGATTGATCATAGCAGATTGATCATAGCATAGTAAGGCAAGTCTATTCCTAGGAGACAGGGACTCCTCTAAGAGGAGGTTTTAGCTTGTGGATGTCCCAGCATTCCTCCCAAAATTTCCTTGGAACTACACTGGAGTCTAAGATGCTTCTTTCTAACCTTCCTTCCTTCTTTCTCTCCTTCCGTCAGGATCAGATCTGTAACATGTTTAATTGAATCTTGGTATTTGCTTCTTAGGGAACCAGAATTAGCATGTGGTGCTTCATCTGAGCCCGGGAGTGGTGGAGGGGAGCTAGAAGTTCTTGGGCTCAGGCAGAAGATTGCTGTAGGCAGGCATTTGAGATGTGTGAAGTAACTGTAGTTAGAGCACAGCAAGTGACAGAGTCCTGTAAGACAGGGAGGCTGAAAGATCTGAGGGGGTGCATAAGATATGTTCAATGTAGAGGGTTTTCAACAACAGAGTGAGGTTTATACTGTTAGGCAGATCACTTTGGCAGTGAATTGAATGGACTAGAAAGGAGCAAATATAACAGCAGGGAGATTGGTTAGGAGACAATGTTATAGGCAAGGGATGAGGAGTGTGTGAACTACAGTAGTGACATTGAGAAGGAAGATAACGGGATAGGTAAGACATTGAGAATGGTGAGAAGGTGTTAGGGAAAACTAACAAGACAGTGATATTGAGGTCGAAGAGGAAAGAGAAGAGACAAAGCTGATTCTTTGGCTACTGGTTGAAGAGCTGAGAGGATAAAGAATATAGTAGGAAAGAACTTTTCTTCTTTCAAAATAAAACCTTTCTGGTTACATTGAGTTGAGGTGTCTGTTTAACATCCATACGAGCTGTGGGATGTATAGATTTGTAGCTCAGGAGCTGAGGAGAGAGCTTGCACAGCAGATGCAGATGTTGGAATTCTTAGTGTTAAGAATCCTGTGAACAAGGATGAAATTTCGCAGGCAGAATGTGAAGAGAAGGGGCCTCATGATGCAAGTCTGGGGCTCATCAATGTTTAGTGGGAGGATTGCTGATGGTGATCCAAAGTAAGAGTATAACTGAGATGTGGAAGAAAAACTGGAGTCCTAGACACCCAGTGTGTAAAGAAAAGGGGTCATCAATAGTGTTGGGTGCACTGGAGTGTCAGACAAAGTAAGAACTGAAAAATAGACACCTTGTTGTTATTAGAGATGTTAACAAAATTTCTTTCTTTGTTTTTAAGTTTATTTATTTATTTTAAGAGAGAGAGAGTGAGTTTCCATGAGTAGGGAAGGGGCAGAGAGAGAGAGAGAGAGAATCCCAAGCAAGTTCTATGCTCTCATTGCATCATTGCTGGGCTTGATCTTATGAACTTCGAGATTATGACTTGACCCAAGATCAAGAGTTGGACACTTAACTGAGCCACCGAGGCACCCCAGCAATATTTCTAATCCAGAGAGGAGCCAGATGACAATCGGGTCTGAAAATCAAAGGGAAGTATAAAACCAAAGATGGAGAAACACACTATTCTTTCAGTGAGTCAGGTGTGAAGTAGATTGGCAGAAATCAAAGAGGACTTTCTTTGTTTTCTCTCAATCTCAATTTATTTTTTTTTAAGATGACAGAGACATGTGCGCGTTTCTAGGCTAATGGGAAAGAGCCAGCAGGAAGGGAGAGGTGGAGATTCTGGGAGAGAGAAGAGAGTGAGATAAGGTAAGGCTCAGATCATAGTAGTTTCTGTTTTATGACGGTCTCTAGATGAAGGAAGAGAGAGAGAAAAAAGAATTTCTTCTGAACGAGCTTCTTGATATAAAGAAGCCCATACATTAATGTCAGGTACCAGTCTTCAGTTCCCAGAGGATCCTTTGCCTCTCTGGGGAACATGGCAATGGCTGACTGACATGGAATACTCATAGCCTCTGCTGAGCACAAATGAACTAATCAGGTCAAATCTGCATAACTCATCCATAAAAATTCCCCTACTAATCCAGCCCTATTTCCATCCACATCTCACTGCAAGCGTCTCAAACAATGGGACATTTTATTAATCAGAGAAAAAGTTTATCTAAAAACTCACCGTAAGGAAAGCTTTAGTCTAATCTCTCCTGTGTCACATTTCATTATGACAGATGTGTCTCACTGTGGGTTCTTATTTACATAGCATGCAGACATATTGTCATTACAGATAATTAGTCTCGAAAGCATTAGCTTTTAAAATAATCAAGTTTTAAATTTCCCATTTATCCATCAGCATGTTAAGGAAGAATATGGCCCCCCACCCCCATTAGGTTCTATGCCTGCTTGTATTTCAGCTCAAGAAATTTGTCCTTGTGTTTTTTCCAGTGGAGGAGAAGCACTGAGAGGTTTAGATGAAGCTATTGTTCTGGCATTCTAAAACCGCTGACATTCTTTTCTGTGCAAATCATTGAATCACCAAATTGGATGAAAGGTCCCTGAAATATCAGGAAACAGATTTTCTGTGGAGTCTATGAATACAACTATTAATGAAATGAATTTTAAAGTCACAGGAAAATATCTTGGACCTTTTTTTTTTTTTAGCTTGGCTGTTTCTTTTCACTGAGAAGTATTTTAAAACTAAGTTACTGCAAAGGCACCTGGGTGGTGTAGCCGTTTGAGTCTCTAGCTCTTGATCTCAGCTCAGGTCCTAATATCTCAGGGTTGTGAGTTCAAGCCCTGCATTGGGCTCCACACTGGTTGTGAAGCCTACTTTAAAAAAAAAAAAAAAGTTACTGCATTTTGACAAAGATATGATACATGGGTACCATTTTGTAAACGAACACATTGTGATATGAAAATGAAATAATATCAACTTGTCTTGAATGTTTTCTAAGAGATTTTACTTCATAAATAAACACTAGAAGGGTCTCAGCCATTCCATTTTACAGTATATTTTTTGGTGGTGCTCTTTTGGTTAAGCTTTAAGGTACTGCAATAATTGTAAAATGCTCTACTCTTTTAGTGCAAAGTTCTTTCCTAACTTGGGGATTAGAAGTGTGTGTGCAGGTCACTAAGTATTTGTTGTATAAGTTGTTGAATTAAATTTCTGCAGATGGTGGTCATTTACAGATATCCCTACTCAGAAATTGTTTTCCTATAAAAACACTAAGTATATTAATATGTGGAGATCTATGTTGAAAACTATAGGAAAGCAAAAATGAAAATGTTTAAAACATATGTTATTGGAGTTGTAGAAGGAGAAAATACTTGGTGAGATAATTTCCCAGAATTATCGAAATGCGTGAATCTTTAGATGCAGGAAGTAAAAATTCCCAGGCATAATAAATAAAATAAATCTGCATCTAGACATATCATAATGTCTTAAAGATCTTAAAAGTAGGAAGAGATCAGATTGCCTATACACAAATTACTCTTAGGTTCTCGACTTCTAATGAGCTCCCACTGTTTCAGGCTTCTGATTCAGTCAGCCTGGGATGGGATCTGAGATCCACATTTCTAACAAGCTCCATAGACCATACTTTTGGGGGGCACTAGTAATTAGTGTAAGGGCTGGCTTTTCAATACCAACAATGGAGAGAGGCCCTAAGATGGAGATTTTCAAAATGCTGAAAATTTCAAAATGCTAAAAGAAAAGAACTGTTTATATGGGAATACATTCCTAGTTAAAATTTAATATTCCTAGTTAAATCATTCAAGCATAAGGGTGAAATAAAGACATTTTCAGCTAACAAATACTGAGAGTGTATTACCAGTAGAAACTCTTCAAAGGAGCTTCTAAAGGACTCACTTGAAGAAGAAAAAAGGAAGACACGTGTGCAACACAAGAAAGAATGATGAGGAAATTTAAAATATGGATAAATCTAAAATGTTCCATGACATTTTTAAGCTGTTCATAAATGTTTTTATTAAAGGTTACCCAGTGAATGAAAACTACCTAAAAAGCATCTACCAAAAACTTTAGCAAATATCATCCTTACTGGTACATCATTAGAAACATCATCTCCTTTAGAATCGGCGTGACAGAAGGATGCCTGCTACATCATTTCAGCATTGAATTGGAGGTCCCAGTTGTAAGATAAGAAAAAATGTATAAAAGATATAAAAATAAGAAAGAATAAGGTTGTAATTACTCATAGATAATGCTTGTCTACATTAAAAAAGAGAAAATAAAGGCACATAAGTCAGCAGAAGCTATTGTTATGCCCTATGTTTCTGCTGGGAAATGGAGGAAGATGCTCCCTGCTTTTCAGTACATATTTGGTAAACCTAACTCTGGGATACCTTGTTTTGTTACTGTTTTCCAAACACTGAATTATCGTCTCTTGACATACAGGTTTCAATAAAGCTTTGTAAAGATAATGGGAAAAAATTAATATGGGACATCAAGCAAGTTTACTAGATACACATTCTATAAAAAATAAATTTTAAGACATATGGTTAAATATAATATGCCATTTAAAATAGCAAAAAATTATAAAGAATTAGAAGTAAATCCAAGAAAACATGACAGTGATCTTAGAATGTTCACATTAAGTCATAATATCCTTGCTTATGTTAAGACTTACATAATTCATAATTGTGTAATTATCTCCTAATTGTTTGCTTTGTTCAAGACTGGTAGCTTATCCAAATAAAACTTTCTTCACGTCAGGAATTGTGCTTTCTAGTTGTCATACTATTCTATTCTGTTACGTGCAATGCTAAGAGATTTTAAAAAATGGATTACTATTATGAGAAGTTTCAAGTATGTTCATCTAATTGAGTTTGGCATATATGGGGAAAATAATGGAACAAAAAGAAACAGTCCAGGGTTTTTGGCACAGTCTTTCTATTATACAAAAACCATTTGGAAAGGTACTTCTTTATAGCCCTCAAAGCTATCTGGGCAAAAAAGATTAATACAAAGATAGTGGTTATCATAGAGTGTGCAAGCACCAAGCACATTGAACACTCATACAAACATGTAGCCAAATGCTGCTTGGTGCCACTCTGGAGTGCACAACACCCCCAGCTCTCCCATGCATGACCCTTCAGAATAGGCTCTTCTGATTATCTCTAGATTTTTCATATGGTCTGAAGCTTATGAGGATTGGCGTAATACTTTAGCTTCTTCATTAAATAGAATTTGGGGAATATAGGTTACATGAAAAATGAAGCTCCTTAAACTAATACTGGGCAATTTGTGGTTTTGCTTTTTACTTATTTTTTTCTAAGCTGTTCTCCAGTCATCTCAAATAGAGCTTAAATTTTATGAAGGTGACAAGTGAGATAAATTAATCACTTCAGTTTGGTGTGAATGTCTTGAATTGTAATTGGAACTGTAAACATTTTTGATCTAGAAAAAAGAAGTGAGATTTACTTTCATCTTTTTGTCCTCTCCTGTTCATTTCCATATTTTGAGATTTTCTTAGAGAAAAAATTCATGTGTTCATGTGCTTTGGGGTTCTCTCCCAGACCTGCAACATTCAATGCTTCTCATCTTTTGTTGGGGATGAACTAACAGCCACCATGACGTTGAACATATTTGGCTGTCACACCACAAGAGGAGAGAAAGGGCATCTCTGAGGTTCGATCTGTCTGCAGCCCTCAATTAGAAGAGGCCATCCTGGAGGGCTGCAGCAGCCCCTTGGTGGCCAGCAGCCCCTTGCCAGCCATGGAGGTTAAGAGGTAGATGGGTTTTAAGGAGCAGCCACTGTGAAACTGGTTGTGACCTTTCCTGGCTGGGATTCTCCCAGGAAGAGGCCATTGTTGGGAGGGAACAGAGGGGCTTGGCCTCTTACCCCTGATCAACACATCTTTGCTCTTTTCTTTTTTTCATCTTTCTCAACCTCTGCTGCAGCATGAACTTTGAATGGCATTTCATTCCTATTTCTGTTACAGAACCAAAATAACATAGCTTACATTTTGTTTACTCAAAATCAGAGGTTATTTGGAAAGCAAATAGCTTGAATAGCCTCCTGGGTAATTTGAATAAAACTTAGTGCCTGAGAGATTCTGTTAAATGGAAATAGAAAATTGTTATTCACTCCTGATCAGTTTCCATTTTCATTTTTTTCATTTTCACTTTAATTACTGAGCCTCCTTTCTCTGAAATCAACTCCCTAAAACAGACCTTAATTATCCATGTTTAACTGTAGGAAGATTTATTATTCCGAGAACAGCTAGCAATTCAAAATAGATGCTATTTTGTTCATATTTTAAAGGATTAGTCAGAAATATTTCTTCTAATGGGTATATTTTGTACAAAAGGCCACTAGACCAAAAGGTAAACAGCTGAAAAAATAAAGATTTAAAATAAACTTATAACAGAGGAAGATGACTAAATCTTTTGAACTCTTTAGTGGCATAATCCCTGTGGAGTAAATGAATTAAATTAACATAATTTAAATAGAACCAATCTTTGCATTCATACAGCATCTTATTTTTTCTAAGATCTCTTTTTGCCTTGTATCTTAAATAAACGATTCCTCTAAAAGAAGTACTCCTGAGCCTCTCTAGTCTTTTAGGAATCCATCTAACCCTCTTTACGTGCTTCCCTAGAAGTAATTTTTTTGTAAAATGAGACTTTTTTTTATCTTAAATTGCAGAACTGTATCTACCTTGAGGTGTAAAAACATCATTTCCTCTTTGGTTCTCTGTAGCCTCGTGTATAAAGTTTGCCAAAGAAGTTTTAGGATATTAAAATTCCTGAAAGCCTTTAAACGTAAAAGAGACATTTTGTCTCTTAATTATGGTTTTAATATGGTTCTGCTGGAAGGAAAATGTAAGAGATAGACATAAAGGTATGTTTGGAAGAGATGATGAAGAATAGTTGTAGGGATATTGTTTCAGGTGTTCGTGGTATCTGTAGGTGGGCACATGCCATAGACTGACAGAAATCAGAACCAGAATGTGTTAGAGAGGTCAAGGCTTATGAGTAGGGCTAGTCCATGCAGGAATGGTGATTAAAGTTGTGAAAGTGAAATATATAATAAACGAGAAGAGAATCAAGGGCATATCTAGGACGAAGGAGGAGGAAAGGGAGGAACCCATGTGAGAGTCTGAAAGGGTATGCTTTGAAGGGTAGCCAAGGAGTTATGTCCCAAAAAACTAGGAGGAGAGGATTTCAAGATGTTGAATGGAAACTGAAAATAAAGAACTGTGTTTGGTATCTTGATTTTTTGTTGTTGTTGTCAGATAACCTTTAGGAAACTGGGGTAATAGTGAAGAAGATGAAGAAGGAAGCTAAAAGGGGCAGTGAAGAAATGCCATGTAACAAAATGGAGGCCATAGTAATATATCGCTCACTAGTTTTGTTGGGTGTGGAAGGTTAGAACTATGATATCAGCTAGAAGGGCACTAAAGTCTAGTGATTTAGGGTACAGGCATCTGTGCATGTTTGTGGCTAGACTGGAAGATCCCAACAAAGAAGGAAAGGATAAATATAAATGTTGCAATAAGGACTCAGAGAACGGTCTGGAAGGAATGGGATTTTTCTTTTCTTTTTTTCTTTTTTAATGTTTATTTATTTTGAGAGAGAGTGTGAGAGAGAGCATGAACAGGGGAGGGCCAGAGTGAGCGTCCCAAGAAGCTCTGTGCTCAGCACAGAGCCTGATGCTGGGCTTGATATCACAGCTGTGAAATCATGACCTGAGCCAGTATCAAGAGTTGGACACTTAACCTACTGAGCCACCCAAGTGCCCCAGGAGTGGGATTTATTAAAGTTTACTTAGAAATGAAGAAACCTTATTTTCTTCATTAGAAGCTAATAAATGAAGGAACTCATAAATGATTTTCTCATGAAAATAGAGGGAAGATAATTCTGGCAGGAAGACCTTTTCTTGGGAGGTGGGTAGTGAGGCTAGGGAAAGCAGTGGAGAAGACGTGATATTTGGGTCATGCCTCTTCAGTAGCATCATTTGTGTAGCTATTTCACAACCAAGATTATCACTGATTTGCTCCATCAATAAGTAATAACATGCTGCTAACTCTTTATTATTGAGACCTACCTCCCTTAACCCCCTCTGACTTTACTTTGACACTGTTACACCAGGTACCTCAAGATAATCTGTTATTTGTCAAGTAGACAAGGATCATAGAAAGGACATTCAAGAAAAGGAAACCATATTCACTAAAACAGAGTTTATGAAATGCAGCAAAAAGGCCAGTATGGCTGAAGTATAGGATATTGGGTTGGTTGAATGGTTAGAGGTGAGCACAAGAGAGTAATCTGAGAGCTTAAGAAGGAAGCAAAATGCCATACTAAAGAGCATAGGTGTGGTACTTAATGGGGAACTCGTAGATTGTCCTTCTCTGGGCACAGTGTGCAATACTGATAGTGCTAATTATATATGACAAGGTTGTAGAGTATATTGTATATTGTAGAGCTCCTCGGGGCCTTGGAGTGGGAACTGTGAAGATTTGGGAGTTTCTCAGTGGATTGGAGACTAGATGTGAGGCAAGGACTTCCCAGCGGCTGAGATTCGCTCTCTACCTCAGTACTATTGGTACTGAGGTGCTCTATCTCAGTACGCCTGCATCAAGGTGGAGGAGTGGGTGACTCTGTTAAAGTCATGGGAGACAATCTAGTCTTCAGCATTGCTTCAGGGGCCCCCCCAACTCCTGCCCTACCACATTCTTGATGTTGAACTTACAAGCTCTCTTCAGATGGCAGGTCAGATCCATGACGGACTCTTGGAAGTGCCACTGGTCTCAAGGATGATACTCTGGGCAGCACCATGGCATCATGGTTCACCAGAGGGGACACCCACAGTGTCTTGGTGGCATTGATGGTATAGGCTGTGATTTTGAGTTCCTCCATGATTTGAAAGTTTTATGGATGATCTTGGCCAGGAGGGCCATGCAATTGGTGGTTCAGATGGCATTGCTAGCAATCTTGAGAGAGTTCTCATGTTTCTCCTTGCACATGAAAATTCCCATTGCATGCATGAGGGATCAACAGAAGGGACAAAGATGAGGATTTTTGTGACTTCACCTTCAAGTGAATCTTAGCCTTCTCAAAAATAGTAAAAATACCAGAGGACTCTACACTAACATCACCCCATTTCATGTTGGTGGGTATGAGGCCCAATAGAGATTTTTAATCTTATATGCAGAGGACATAATTCATGTGTGCTGTGAAGTTGCTCACAATGGTGATTTCTTTGGCACGCAATGGGTGAGGAGGAGAGTTTGTCTAGAGGAACAAGTATGGAGGTGAGGATATGGGTGAGGCATAGGGGTACAAGGTTATTACTTGGGAAGATTTGACTGGCCTGGTTTTTTCTAAGGGTTCTTGCATAGTTCAAGGGCCTAACAAGAAGCTCAAGTTCCCGTCAGGAAATTTTAAGAACTAGCCGGAGCCAGGTCACTGTTCAAGCTCTACCAACTTGCAACCCTTTTTTGCTGCCTGCTCCCCTTCCCCTCTAAGCCTGCTCATCCCCAACCAAAATGCCGGACTCCATACCAAGAGGTTCACTGCCTCCCTCTTGTGTCTTATACACTTGGAATTGTAGCTATGTGCCTTGATCTTTCCTGGTCATTCCTTAGCTGAGAACAGACAGTTCTCAATAGTAACCTGATTATTATTTAAGTCAGGTGATACTCTTGAGAACTTAAAAGAGCATAAATGATGGGAATGACAAATCTCTCCGTGGTCTCTCTTTCAAAATAGAGATTATTTATAATGAGGCTCTAACCAATAGATTGTACTTCCTCATTTATTTGATGAAGAAATAAAGATTTATGCCTAGCATTTAACATTATCACTTTGAGTTCCCATACTGTCCTTTTAAGGTTTAAAAACTTAGTATGATATTTTCTCAGATTTGAAATAAGACTCTGATTCTCAAGGAGCTTTGCTATGTGGCAATAGGTTTGTACTTTATATCCTAAATAAGGCGAGAAGTGATGTAGAAAGAGAACATCCTCATGTCTAATCATTTAAAAATTTAATCTTAGAGTTAATCTTATAAACAGGTTTCCCAGTAGAATACTTAAATGCTACTTGTATCATAGATGAAACAAAATATGATTTTGATTAGGCATAATGAATTAATAAAATGTTAGTTTGTGTGATTTTTTTATTTTAGAGAGAGCATGAGTGGGGGAGAGGGGCAGAGAGAGAGAGAGAATCCCAGTTGGGCTCTAAGCTCAGCGTGGAGTGCGATGAGCGACTTGACCCCATGACCCTGGGATCGTGACCTGAGCTGAAATCAAGAGTTGGACCCTCAACCGACTAAGCCACCCCGGCACCTCTAGTTCTTTGTGATTTTTAAATGAGATAGGAAATGCATCATGACTGGTAAATTGGCTCTTAGTTTTTTAAAAAAAAATCAGAGATAAGACTGTAGGTCTTTTCCAAGTATTTACTTCTTTTTTTAAAAAAATTTTTAATGTTTTTTTATTTATTTCTGAGAGAGACAGCATGATCAGGAGAGTGTCAAAGAGAGAGGGAGACACAGAATCTGAAACAGGCTCCAGGCTCTGAGCTGGCTGTCAGCACAGAGCCCGATGCAGGGCTCGAACCCACGAACCATGAGAATATGACCTGAGCCGAAGTTGGACGCTTAACCAACTGAGCCACCCAGGTGCCCCTCCAAGTATTTACTTCTGAATTTGTATACTTTTCAAATACATGTCAATCACACTTGTGTTTTATGAGTTGTTAAATAAGAAAGATAAGCAACTTCATAGAATGAAACAAACTATAAACCAATCAGACTTCACCAGCAGGCAGAATTCCCTTTTGCACTTTTCTGATGGCTCTTCTTTGAGTTTTGTACCATGTAGTTCTACCACTCTCCCCATCCTATAAACCTTCATTTATTGAAAATTTTGGCACCAACTCATAGGAGTCATAACTTTTAGAACCCCTGCCATAATCATAGATAACATTAACGTTCTGGTGAGCAGTCTCTAAAGCTTCAACTTGACCTCCTTAACTTAACAAAACTTACCTTCGTTCTATGTCAGCACCCCAGCCACAACTTCATCTTCACCAATCATTTCTGAAGTTGGAAACTCCAATATAAACATTGTCGCTAGGGGCACCTGGGTGGCTCAGTCACTTAAGCATCCGACTTCAACTCGGGTCAAGATCTTGCAGTCCCTGAGTCCCAGCCTTGTGTCAGGCTCTGTGCTGACATCTCTGAGCCTGCTTCAGATTCTGTGTCTCCCTCTGTCTCTGCCCCTCCCCCACTCACACTCTGTCTCTCTCTCAAAAATAAACGACCATTAAAAAAAATTTTAAACATCGTCTCTGACTGTAGCTTCTTAGTCATCCAACTTTCTTTCACCTACCATGCCCTGTTGAGTTTCCCAGGGAACTTTGTTCCCTCATTGCTTTCCCCTCTTCCTTGGCTAGAAACGTCTCTCCAAGTATTCTCTTGCCTGGGCCTTATTTTCCTCCAATGGTATCAGCCTCCCAAGTCCTGACCTTGTCTAAAAGGTAAAATGGACCTTTTCTGCCCTACACGTCGGTACTAAGTATTGCTAGAGGAAATCACTGCATAGTTTGGGTCCCCAAATCTGAGTGCGATGCTCAAAGTGATTCTAGCAAGCAGTCTCTGACTTCCTGCATGGGATTATTCACTTTTCTGTGAGTACTGACCTCCTTTCTCAGCAGGTGACAATGACTCATGTTTCACAGTGAGAAGTTGGAGTTTTTCAGCGGCTTCCTCTACTCTTATTTCTTACAGTCCATGTTTCCCCCCACTATACCACTTGGTTGACACACAGAGTAAGGTCTCAACTAGACATTAGAAGGTTGTGTTAAACTGAGGCAGAAAAATGATCATCATATCAGAAAACTGGAAAATATCTTTTTGCAGTTACTTTTTTCATTGTGTTTCTTTTTATAACAACAAGCTTTTAGATGATGTATAACAGCCCCATACTAGATGAAGTGAACCCAGTGACATCATCAATAGTGTCTCATTCATGTTTCATAGATACTCATTATTCAAATGAGGGAATTATGTGATGAATGAACAAATGTTGTAATTCCTGAAGTGAATGAATAAATGTAGAAGTGTCAGAAAAGTTTTCTACCCAATAGCTTATAATTTAATTTAGAAACATCTGAACACAACATTGTATAATAAAGTTTTGAATTGTGTGGGTTAAAAAATTCAAGATAAGGTAATATATAAGAAGGTGCTAATTATATAGTCCAGGTAGCGTAATTCAGATAGGAGGTTTTTTTCTTAATTTTTTTTTTAATACGAGAGAGAGAGATAACAGCCTCCAGCATTGCATGGTCTAGGTTTTCAATACTCAGGAAAGAAACAATGACAGTTCATATTGCCAGAGGGTAAGAGTGTTAGACCATGAGATTTAATCCAATATGGAAAGAAAAAAGGAATCCCTTCCTAGACAGTAGGGCCAAAGGATAACTATACATAAAAGCAGTGGGTGAGGGGGGGTTGGTCAATGAAAATTGCATCTGGAGAATGACAAAAGGATCAGTTTAACCAAAACATTAATTTGATAGGTAGGGTGTGTGTTTGTGTTTGGTGGCACGGTGGCGCTTAAAAAATCTGGGCACAGAAATTTCAACTTAGCAACTAGTTTGTTAGAAATTTATTAATAGTACTAGGAGCTGTTTTATTTATTTATTTTTTTTTTACAAATAGTTTATTGTCAAATTAGTTTCCACATAACACTCAGTGCTCATCCCCACAAGTGCCCTCCTCCATGCCCATCCCCCCGTCCCCCCCACATCCATCAGTCCTCAGTTTTTGTCAGCATTCAAGAGTCTCTCATGGTTTGCCTCTCTCCCTTTCCCCCACCATTTCCCCCTTCTTCTCCCCCTTGTTCCTCCGTCAAGTTCCACTAGGAGCTGTTTTAAAGCAATTCCTATGGTAGTACCCTCATATTGGAAGAAAAATAATTTTGCTTATGAGTCTATGCTAAGAGCTTGCAAGAATAAGTCATTCACTCTTGTCTGATGGTTAGTGGAAAGTCAGTATCCTTAAAAATTATTCAGCAAACTTGCAGATTGTCTGCCAGATGCAAGCTAATGCCCTACAAATTTTGGGAGATATAAAGGTGTATTTTTAAAAATCTCATGGTGGGGGAGAAAAGGAATACATAAGCAGTTTGTAATATATAAACACCTGTTTATGAATATTTCATGCATGTATGTGATCACCACCAGGGGGCGAATTCCCTTCCTTTTGCAAAACTAGCTGCCAACGAGGAGAAAGCTCTTCCATCAGGGCCAGTCGAAAGAAAAATTCCTGATCTGTTGTTTCCAGAGTCATAGAAGGTATTAAAAGTCTCTGCTTTTTCCATTGGTAGGTTTAAATAGGGTTCTAACATTAATTGTATTTACCCATGGAAATAGTGCCATAAATAATGGTTAGATTATTTGCAGGTTGATTCCAAAAACATGTATTTTTACTAATTTTTGAGGTTAGAAAAATAAATATAATCCATTATTAATGTAATTATGTATATGATTACAATAATATATATAATTATAATAGCATTTATATTTTTATTGAAAATTTTCCACAGTACAATCTTTCAGGTCTCAATCTGTTTATATCAGTGATTGCCTGTTACTTCAAGGCATTAAATAAATGCCAAATGAACAGAGCTATGTATTCACCCTTAATATTTTCCTGTCTTCTGAAATGCAGAATTACTTATTAAAGAAACAATAAGGATTTATCAATACAGTTCAAGATAGCCTGCTTTCACTTTTATGAAAGAATAAATGTTTAGCTTTATTTTTTCAGGTTAATAGAAGACCAGCCTCCCCTTCTTCACCATTTCCAAGTACTTGATCACCATTGTCTGGAAATAAATTATAAAAGTTCCAGGCCAGGTTAAAAACGAGCTGTCTTGTGCTTATCAAATAGCTTCAGACTCTGCATATACCTTCTGCACCACAAACAACAAAGCATGTTCATTGTACGTCCATTTTTTCAGCCTCATTTGCTCCCAAAGCCAACACAGCTAGAAATTCCTGTCATTAACGTTATCTTCAAGTGGAAAACACAGACATTATAGCAAGTATTTTTTTTTTAATTTGTTTTGTAGCAGCGCTTTGACATTACAGCCAAAGGTGACCAAGGTCCATTGGCTCTCCTCCCTCAAGAACCTGCCCCTTTCAGATTTCAAGATCAGTTCAATGCTTGCTACTCCCTCTGCTAAAAGGCAGTTGGGATTATAAACCACAAATGAACATTTTGTTCCTAGTTAAACCAGTGGAGGAAATACAGGTCACCATCTGTCACCATACAAAGTTATTAGAATATAATTGACTATATTCTCTATGTTGTCCTTTTCATTCTCTGTATTTAAGTCTGTTTGTTCATCTGGTTTTTTAAAAAAATTCCATATCTAAGGGAAATCATATGGTATGTGTCTTTCTCTGTTCTTATTTCACTTAACATAATACCCTCTAGGTCCATCCATGTGTCACAGGTGGTAAGATTTTATTCTTATTTATGGCTGAGATAGTCCACTCCTGTGTGTGTGTGTGTGTGTGTGTGTGTGTGTGTGTGTGTGTATCACCTCTTTTTTATTCATTCATCTATTGATGGACGCTTGAGTTGCTTCCATATTTTGACTATTGGAAATAATGCCACAATAAACATAGGGTACATGTCACTTTTGAAATTAGTGTTTTTGTTTCCTTTGGGTAAATACCCAGTAAGTGGAATTACTGGATCATATGGTATTTCTGAGTTTTACTTTTTTTGAGAAACCTCCATACTGTTTTCCATAGTGGTTGCACCCTTTTGTAGTCCCATCAACAGTGCATGCGGGTCCTTTCCTCTACATTCTCACCCACACTTGTTATTTCTTGAGTTTTTGATTTTAGCCATTTATTCTGATAGGTGTGAGGTGATATCTAATAGTGGTTTGATTTGCATTTCCCTGGTAATGAGTGATGTTGAGTATCTTTTCATGTGTCTGTTGGCCATCTGTGTGTCTTCTTTGGAAAAATGTCTATTCAGGTCACCTTCCCATTTTTTAAAAAAAATGGATTGTTTTTTTGGTATTGAGTTGTATAAATTCTTCATATATTTTGGTTGTTAATCCCTTATCAGATATATCATTTGCAGATAGCTTCTTTCATTCACTAGGTTGCCTTTTGTTTTACTGGTAGTTTCATTTGCTGTGCAAAAGCTTTTTATTTTGATGGAGCCCCAATAGTTATTTTTGCTTTTGTTGCTTTTGCCTGAGGAGACAGATCTGTATATTTGTTGTTAAGGCTGATGTCCAAGAGTTTATTGCCTATGTTAAGAAACACAATTCTTGGTGCACCTGGGTGGCTCAGTTGGTTGAGTGTCCGCCTTCGGCTCAGGTCATGATCTCACAGTTCGTGGGTTCGAGCCCTGCGTCTAGCTCAGAACCTGGAGCCTGTTTCAGATTCTATATCTCCCTCTCTCTCTGACCCTCCCCTGTTCATGCTCTCTCTCTCTCTCCAAAATAAATAAAACATAAATTTTTTTTAAAAAAAGAAACACAGTTCTTATTCATCAAACATCAAAGACCAAATTTTCCCTTCAGTGTATGTATCAGGAAACATTATATATATTTGGGGCTCTAGATGAGGGGCTATAAAATTAGATGCAGTCAGAGCCCTCAAGGGTCAAGTAGCCTCCTGAACTTTATATCGGTGTTGTGTAAAAGTGCATTTTTGTTGATGTTTCATCAGATTCTTAGGTTGGTTACTCCAAAAAGTTTAACCACAACTGATCTAGCTTCCCAGTTCCTCTTCCTCCTCTTCTTCTTCTCCCCTTCTTTTCTCCCCCTGCCCCCACTTTCTTCTTCCTCTTTTTCCTCTTTCTCTCCTTTTCCTTCTCCTCTTCTTTTCCATCTCCTCACTGATTTGACATCTGATTAAAAGCATCCACTCTAAGGTTAGAAACACAGGAATTGAAAGCCTGATTTCTTTGCCATTTCATAGTTATATAACTGGGGTACATTTCTTAATTTCTTTGTCACACAGTTCCCTCACTTGGTAAAAAGGATGGTAACTAATTCCACCCCACCTCCAAAGCAGGTAGGATGTTAAAAATGAGATATAACAGTGGTTCTAAATTTGAGAGTGCATCAAAATCACCTGGCAGGGCTTGTTAAAACAGAGCTTGCTGGAACCCACTTCCAGAGTTTCTGATTCAGCAGGTCAAGGATGGGCCTGAGGAATTGCATATCTATCAGGTTCCAAGGTGATGCTGACGCTTCTAGTCTGAGGATCACCATTTGAGAAGCACAGCTTCCCTTCTGAAACAGTCATAGAAACCTGACCCTTATGATCTAGTAGACCATTTCTTTGCCCATCACCTTGCTTACCAAGATAAATCCTTCTACTGCACTGTTGCATAAACCTTCATTTCAGAATCTAGCCTCAAGAGTTACAGCTGAGGTTTTCAAAGCTGGCATGTCTGCTGGGCTCCATCCAACTCTAGTAGTTAGGAAGAGGATGGTTTTTCACAGTTTTCGAGGACCACTGTCTACTAGAAATATAATGCATGACACAGACATAATTTAAAATTTTCTAGTAGCCATGCTTTTTAAAAGATAAAACTAATTATCGTATGTATTTAATTTAACCTAAAATATCATCATATGATACTATATTGTTATATTAACACGCAATCAATGTAAAAAGTTGAGATTATTTTTGCTATCCTGGACAGCACAATTTTAGATTATTTTGATTGAAGAGATCTGGATTGCCCTTTATGTGTTCTTAGAGTTTACTGGGCTCTTTGTGCTATAGATTCTTCTGTCATAAGAGTAGCACAGCCTCTCAAAAGGCCACGTGCCCATTTGTGAGACAATGAAAGGCCCAGGTCTGGGATACCGTAATAGAAAGTCTTATGTTTCACCAGGCAAAGAAAACATGCTTAGATATCAGTTGTTATGCTCCTAATATATTCACATTTCCAAATTTAGGCTTTTCTTCCTTGAAGTTAAATTCATAGCATACACGTTGATCTGATATTCCAGTCAACTCTAAGAGTGGTGCATTAATTAGCTGCTTTTCCTTTTTCCTAGGAGAGACTCTAGGAGACCATTTTGAATAGAAATCTCCAGGCAAATTGCCACAAATGTAGATTAGAATCACTCTTTTCCAATTTGGCTTTTTCCCATATGGAGGCCTCTAGTGCTCATACTAGGAAGGCAGTGCCTGGGATAAGAAAGCCTACCAACCTTAGAGATTTCCATAGCGGATGTGATTGAGTACAAAATTAATGAAAATGCTCAGTGTAAATTCACAATTTGCATTCAGACAACACTGAAACTTATTTTAGTCAACTATATTAATTTCTGCTCAAGTAGTTCTTAATCCATGATACATTACCTTTGTAAGCATCTCAGCTTGAAAATAATTTCCATTTTATCTCTCCACAGCCAAGGTTTTAGGTTCCATAACAGAATAGTTGTATTTTATAAGTTTTTCAGTCAGGCTGTGAAATCCTGTTTGAAAAGGTGACTATATTTCAGTCGTATATTTCATAGAGTTTATTTCAATGTCAGATGTTTTGGATTTGCTGTGGGATCACTGAAGTCATATCATTAGTTGAGAAAGAGACATGGCATGTAACGTATCTCTGACTTTCTCTGTCGGAACTACTGACCACATGTATGCATTTTTCAGACACATGGCTTATCAGAGAAAGATGATATTAGGTTGAGCCATCTGAAACTACTATTCTCCAGTGTGAGTGGTGACATGTCCTGTGGGGTTTAGAAGAGGGAACTGCACTTCAGAGGGCTTTGGTCTCGGAATCAAGAGTTTGGGTGGATGTTGATCATTTCCTTTGCATAGTTTCACTTATTTTCTATTCATCAGTACCTAAAAAGAGTTGGCCACATGTTCCACATTTGGGGAAATATAGTATTTTTTAAAAAAAAATGGACAGCCAGTAGCATGATAAAGCTGCAGTATAAAACTATTTGTCAAACTATTTCTCCATCCCCTTACTTTCAATCTAAAGGTGTCCCCCAGTCTAAACTGAGTTTCTTGTAGACAGCAAATAGATGGATTTTGTTTTTTTTAATCCATTCTGCTACCCTATGTCTTTTGCTTAGAGCATTCAGCGCATTTACATTCAGTGTTATTATTGAAAAATATGGGTTTAGAGTCATATTTGTGGGATTCATGCTTGTGGTGGTTTCTCTGGCATCTTGTGTTCCTTGCAACATTTCCTTCATAGAGTCCCCCTCAGGATTTCTTGTAGGGCTGATTTAGGGGTGACGAATTCTTTGAATTTTTGTTTATTTGGAAAGACTTTTATCTCTCCTTCTATTCTGAATGACAGGCTTGCTGGATAGAGGATTCTTGGCTGCATATTTTTTATGTTCATCATTGAAGGTTTCATGCCATTCCTTTCAGGCCTGCCAAGTTTCAGTAGATAGGTGTGTAACCACTCTGATGGTTTCCTTTTGTATGTTAGGGCCCTTTTCTCCCTAGCTGCTTTCAGAATTCTCTCTTTATCCTTATATTTTGACAGTTTCACTATGATATGTCATACAGAAGATTGATTCAAGTTACGTCTGAGGGGGGTTCTCTGTGCCTCTTGGATTTCAATGTCTATTTCCTTCCCCAGATTGGGGAAGTTCTCTGCTATACTTTGTTCAAGGACTCCTTCAGCACCTTTCCCTCTCTCTTCTTCTAGAATTCCTATGATACGGATATTGTTCCATTTGATTGTATCACTGAGCCCTCAAATTCTCCTTTCATGTTCCTGGATCAGTTTATCTCTCTTTTTCTCAGCTTTTCTCTTTTTCTATAATTGTGTCTTCTAAGTCACTTATTCTCCTTTCTGCCTCTTCAATCTGTGCATTGGATGCCTCCATTTTATTATGTATCTCATTTATAGCATTTTTTAATTCATCACTATTTTTAAGCTTCATAGTCTTTGTAGCAATAGTTTCTCTGATGTTGTCCATGCCTTTTTCAAGCCCAGAGATTAATTTTATGACTTTTGTTCTAAATTCTTGTTCGGTTATGTTGCTTGTATCTGTTTTGAGCACTTCTTTAGCTGTCATTTTTTCTTGGAATTTCTTTGGAGGAGAGTTCTTCCATTTCATCATTTTGGTTAACTTTCTATCTCTTGTTAATTTTAAAAACTTGTTACGCATTCTGCCCCTGCAGGTGCTACTGTATTAAAGATGGTTCTTTGAATGTCCAGGGCCAGTCCGTTCAGGAAGCGTTTTTTGAATGGTGTCTCTTGGTTTCTCTTGTTGAGACTTTGGTTGTTTTATTTCCCTACTCATAGTGGTATTTGGGACTCTGCACCATGTGTACTTTTCAAGAAATTAGAAAAAATGCAAGTGCAAAATCTAACAGCGCACCTAAAGAAACTAGAGGGAGAGCAATAAGAGCACCCTAAACCCAGAAGGAGAAGAGAAATAATAAAAATCAGGGCAGAAATAAACAATATAGAAACCAAAAAAACAGTTGAACAGATCAATGAAATCAAGAGTTGGTTTTTTTGAAAAAATAAACAAAATTGACAAACCTCTAGGCAGGCTTCTCAAAAAGAAAAGAGAGAGCACTCAAATAGACAAAATCATGAATGCAAATGAACTTATTACAACCAATCCCTCAGAAATACAAGCAATTATCAGGGAATACTATGAAAAATTATAGGCCAACAAACTAGACAACTTAGAAGAAATGGACAAATTCCTAAACACACACTCAGTACCAAAATTCACATGGGAAGAGATAGAAAATCTGAATAGACCCATAACTAGTGAGGAAATAGAATCAGTTATCAAAAATCTCCCAACAAATAAGAGCCCTGGGCCCGACGGCTTCCCTGGGGAATTCTACCAGACGTTTAGAACAGAATTAATACCCATTCTTCTCAAGCTATTCCAAAAAATAGAAATCAAAGGAAAACTTCTGGATTCTCTTTATGAAGCCAGCATCACTTTGATTCCCAAGCCAGACAGAGACCCTGCAAAAAAGAACTACAGGCCAATATCCTTCATGAATATGGATGCAAAAATCCTCAACAAAATACTTGCAAATCAAATCCAACAGCACCTAAAAAGAATTATCCACCATGATCAAATGGGATTCATTCCTGGGTTACAGGGCTGGTTCAGTATTCACAAATCAATCAATGTGATACATCACATTAACAAAAGAAAAGATAAAAAAACCATATGATCCTGTCGATAGATGCAGAAAAAGCATTTGACAAAATACAGCATCCCTTCTTAATAAAGACTCTCGAGAAAGTTGGGATAGAAGGAACCTACTTAAACATCATCAAAGCCATCTATGAGAAGCCTTCAGCTAACATCATCCTCAACGGGGAAAAACTGAGAGCTTTCCCCCTGAGATCAGGAACACGACAGGGATGTCCACTCTCACCACTGTTGTTTAACATAGTGCTGGAAGTCCTAGCATCAGCCATCAGACAACAAAAGGAAATCAAAGGCATCAGAATTGGCAAAGAGGAAGTCAAACTTTCACTCTTCGCAGATGACATGATACTCTACATAGAAAACCCGACAGACTCCACCAGAAGCCTACTAGAACTGATCCAAGAATTCAGCCAAGTTGCAGGGTACAAAATCAACGTACAGAAATCGGTTGCATTTTTATACACCAACAATGAAGCAACAGAAAGAGAAATCAAGAAACTGATCCCATTCACAATTGCACAAAAAACCATAAAATACCTCGGAATAAACCTAACCAAGGATACAAGAGATCTGTATGATGAAAACTATAGAAAACTTATGAAGGAAATTGAAGAAGACACAAAGAAATGGAAAAACATTCCATGCTCATGGGTCAGAGGAATACATATTGTTAAAATGTCATTACTACCCAAAGCAATCTACACATTCAATGCAATCCCAATCAAAATTGTACTAGCATTCTTCTCAAAACTAGAACAAACTATCCTAAAATTTGTATGGAACCACAAAAGACCCCAAATAGCCAAAGTAATACTGAAAAAGAAAACCAAAACGGTAGGCATCACCATCCCAGACTTTAGCCTCTACTACAAAGCTGTCTTCATCAAGACAATATGGTATTGGCAGAAAAACAGACACATAGATCAGTGGAATAGAATTGAGAACTCAGAAGTGGACCCACAAATGTATGGCCAGCTAATCTTTGTCAAAGCGGGAAAGAGTATCCAATGGAAAAAAGACAGCCTCTTTAACAGATGGTGCTGGGAGAACTGGACAACAACATTCAGAAGAATGAAACTAGATCATTTTCTCACACCATACATCAAAATAAACTCAAAATGGGTAAAGGACCTGAATGTGAGACAGGAAACCATCAAAACCCTAGAAGAGAAAGCAGGAAACAACCTCCTTGACCTCCACCGCAGCAACTTCTTACCTGACACATCCCCAAAGGCAAGGGATTCAAGAGCAAACATGAACTATTGGAACCTCATCAAGATTAAAAACTTCTCCATGGCAAAGAAAATAATCAATAAAACTAATAGGCAACTAACAGAATGGGAAAAGATAGTTGCAAATGACATATCAGATAAAGGGCTGGTATCCAAAATCTATAAAGAACTCACCAAACTCCACACCCAAAAAACAAATAATCCAGTGAAGAAATGGGCAGAAGACATGAACAGACACTTCTCCAAAGAGGACATCCAGATGGTCAACAGACACATGAAATGATGCTCAGCATCCCTCCTCATCAGGGAAATACAAATCAAAACCACACTGAGATACCACCTCATGCCAGTCAGAGTGGCTAAAATGAACAAATCAGGAGACTATAGATGCTGGTGAGGGTGTGGAGAAATGGGCACCCTCCTACACTGTTGGTGGGAATGTAAACTGGTACAGCTGCTCTGGAAAACAGTATGGAGGTTCCTCAAAAAATTAACAGTAGAACTCTCCTATGACCCAGCAATAGCACTGCTAGGAATTTACCCAAGGGATACAGGAGTGCTGATGCGTAGAGGCACATGTACCCCAGTGTTCACAGCAGCACTCTCAACAGTAGCCAAAACATGGAAAGAGCCTAAGTGTCCATCAACGGATGAATGGATCAAGAAGATGTGGTATATTTATGGAATGGAATACTACATGGCAATGAGAATGAAATCTGGTCATTTGTAGGAACATGGATGGAACTAGAGCGAAATAAGTCAGGCAGAGAAGGACAGATATCATATGATTGCACGTATAGATGGATTAGGAGGAAGCTAATGGAGGACCATGAGGGAGAAGAAGGGGGAAAATAGTGGGGGAGAGGGAGGGACACAAACCATGAGAGACTCTTGAATGCTGAGAACAAACTGTGAGCTGATAGGGGTAGGGGTGAGGGGAAGGGGGGGTGATGGGCATGGAGGAGGGCACTTGTTGGGATGAGCACTGGGTGTTATATGGAAAACAACTTGACAATAAACTATTTAAGAAAAAATGACAACTTATTGTCAGACAATAAGAGATACTCAAGAGAGAAGTCACTAGGCAAAAGCCATCTCCTCTCATCCCCATGGGAACTGAGAAGAAGCCAGGTATTTTACTATTGATTTTATTTGAGAGCAAGGTACCTCAGTGGCATCTGAGCTGCAGTTCTTTTTTTCCACAGTTAGCAGAGTAATTAATTGACTGTGTTTTTGAAAATATTCAGGAATCTTCTTCAGCAAGTGGTATTTTAGGATCTGAAAGATATGTTGCCAAATGCAGTAGATGTGATTTTGAAAGTTTTATATAAATTAAAATTTCATTAATCAAATCAGAAATGTCAGCTTTCATGATCAGAATTGAAAGGTTACCTTAATTTTTAAATGGTCTTCAATTAGCAGTGGTTACTAACTTAGCCCCTCAGCTCATTAATTATTAATTTCTCACAACTCTAGCTCTGTTTTAGTTGTAAACAAATATTGCAACATATCCAAAGTGATGTTGTCCAAAATAATCCTTCCATAATCCATTAGGAAAGCCAAGAGATCTTGATAGCGGAATTAAACCCTTTATTTTAACTGCTTTGTAGTTTAGATATCAAAATATTAGGTTTGTATAGTAATCACTTAGCTCAAAATATTTAATGGGAGCATCATTGCCTATAGTTGCCTAAATGTAACTTACTTCTTAATCCCCCCACTTTCCTATAGACCCTCCTATTCAGCCATACCAGTGTTCTCATGCTCCTCCCATTTGCCATACACACCATTCTGTTTGTCCAGCCACAGGCACTTTCCCATATCTTCACTGGAATAAATCTTATTCTTTCTTCTAGATCCATCTCCATCCCAGTTCTTCCCTTAATAGTGACCATTTCAGCTTCAGGTTGGATATTCTCTCCCTTAATCTCACAAGAAAGCTATTTTGGACCTCAGTCATGTTACCATGAAGGGCTTTTCGACAACTTGTATTCATGTCATCAATAAATCTATTCTCTCAACAAATATTTACTGGGATCCTACTATGTGCCATGTGCTGTTAGGGCTGAGAGTAGAGTGGGATGCAAGGTCATTTGTCTTCATGGACTTTGCAGTGTGTCTGGGGAGATAATCATTAAATTACATGAATCCAAAAAATTCACAAATATCTCTATGACAGTCGTGACAGAGGCAATGAAGGAATGCACAGGGTGCTGGAAATGAAGGATTTTGTCTTAGAGGTACAAGGGAACAATCCCAAACCCCTTTCTCTGGTAAAGTGGTGTTTAAACTGAGAATCAGTGACATGTTGATCAGTGATATGTTTGCCAAGTCAGAGGTCTGGGGAAGCTATTGAAGATAAAAGCAATGACCAGGACAAAAGTCCAGAAGCAGGAAGGAGCTAGGCTGACTGCAGTGATAGGAAGAAGTTGTAAACTCCCTGAGTGCATTCCCCAGCCCTTAAGCCTCTCTGCATTCTACCACCTGCCCCTTCTCTGTTCTCAGTGGGTTCTTACTTGCCACTAACATAGTGATATTGATTACACTGGCATTTCTGGATCTGGGAACCAGGATATAACTTTCTATTGTCATTTTTTCAATGGTGGGAATAAGGAGATATGCCCCTTTTTAACCCCCCCCCTTTATTTCTTGACCAGCCACTATTCAGCACAGCAATGGAATTTCTTGAGGATTCGAAGCCAAAGTAATCACTTCAGTGTGTGAAAGCCTGACTATTGGATATAAATAGATTTCATTTAACAGTTTTGAGAGAAGAAAGTACACTATTAGCAAGCAGTTACAAAATAGGATTATATTTTCTTTATTCACCAAACTTTAGCAACAGCATTGTTTTCAAAGGAAGTGGGGACAAATGCTTACTTTTAGAGATGCACCATATGTCCCACTGATAGTGATTATGCTAGAAAAGAGAGTCCATATTCATTTGTGAATATTTTCTAAGGCAATCTATAGGAATAGGTAATGTTCAATTTAAAAAAAACACAAAGTGCCAGAATACCACTATATGCTTTCTGCTGTTACAATTTATTTATTCCATTATAATGTAATCTTTGAAGAGATTACTTAAATACTTTTATATTTTGTGGTTCATCAGGGAAAGAAATTAGGCCCCATTTTAGAATCAGAGTTCTCACCCAGTCATCCAGATTCCACTGGACTTCTTAAACCCTTTGTTAACTGTTCTGGGCAATTAAATAAGAATCTTCCACAATCTCAAAGCAAGGCATCATTTTACCTTGCCAATTTCAATAAGATTCATACATTTCTTTTATTTCTCTGTGCCTTCTCAGAAAGAATTTCTAATTCGTGTTGGAAACTTTAAATTGATCTCTTAGATGGTTTTGCTCATGGTGCAGGAGGCCTTTGATGGATCCAAACAAGAGCTTTTTCTCAAGACCTCTGAGTTCTGAGAAACTTAAGAAGGCTTCAGGAATCACAGCCAGCGGTGAAAATGGGCTGTGACATGCCCTCGTTCCCTCTGACGTGCTGGAGTCATCTTTGATTCTTTTCCCTCTTGTCAGTGCATACATACCTTTTATCAGCAGGTTCTATTGATTCTTTCTCTAAAATATATTTCAGATCTTTTTTTCTTTTTTTAAATTTTTAATGTTTTTTATTTATTTATGAGAGAGAGAGACAGCATGAGCAGGGGAGAGTCAGAGAGAGAGACACACACAGAATCTGAAACAGGCTCCAGGCTCAGAGCTGGCTGTCAGCACAGAGCCTGATGCAGGGCTTGAACCCACAAACCGTGCGATCATGACCTGAGCCGAAGTCAGACGCTTAACCGACTGAGCCACCCAGGCGCCCCTCATATCTTTTTTTTCTTACGTTTCCTTATTTATTTTGAGAGTGAAAGAGCGTGAGTAAGGGAGGGGCAGAGAGAACGGGAGAGAGAGAGTGAGAGAGAATCCACTGACAGTGTGGAACTCCACGTGGGGCTCCTCTAACTCATGGACCTGACCCTGAGACCATGACTTGAGCCCAAGTCGGACACTCAACTGACTGAACCACCCAGCCACCCCAAAATACATTTCACATCTATCCATAAGTCCAGGCCACCATCATCTCCTTCCTGGACAAATATAACAGACTCTCAGCCTGTTTCTCCCTGGCCTCTCTAGTCTGCCTACAATCTATTTTCCAGAGTAGCAAGAGTTTTCTAAATGCATACCAAAGCATAATCCCTTATTTAATACCTTCTATGTGTTTTCATTCCACTTTGAATAAACTGCAAGCCTATAAATTCTGATAAAACTTATTATCAACATGCTCTCACTCCTACCTCTCTTTCTAACCTCATTTGTGTCACTCTCCCCTTGCCAGCAAGCTCCAACCTCTTTGGTCTTCCCTCTGTTTATTGAATATGCTAAGCTCTTTTAATATTCACCACACACTGTTCCCTCTGCCTGGAGCACTGGTCCCCTTCTCTTCCTGGCTGGCTCCTTTCATTTTTGAGACTGCCTAAATGTTTCCTCCTCAAAGAAGACTTCCTAGACATTCTCTGTTTAAAATACAACTCCAACTGATTTACAGATTTTGGTCTGTTTACATTTATTTTTGGTTTGTCTTCCCATTAGACTATAAGCTCCATGTGGGCAAAGACATAGCTCTTTTATTTACCTTTGTATTTCTGTGGCACAGGACCTCACATAGTAGGCCTTTCATTACTATTGTTGAATGACTGTGTGAGTAAATAAGTGAAGAACTCAGAATTCCTCTGTCAGGTTTCCACATGTGGGCAGGGCATCAGATGCTGAGCTTACTTCCGAGGAGCTCTACAAGGACCTTCCTGCCCCAAAGTACCTGTCCCGTTATCTTTTATGGCTCCAGTGTCCCTTTTACACAGCTGGAAATACTTCGCCATCAGAATTGCTTCTCTTCCAAGTCATTGCCTCGAGGTGGTCATTGTTAACAAAGCAAAATGATCTCCAAAGAGGCCTGGTCTTTTGGGGTTCTTTTAGGTTCCTCCATTTGTCTGTTAGCAGAGGGCAAGTTAATTTACCGAGTTAGCTAACTCTTCTCCTTGGCAAACCCAGAGTGTCCAGGATAAGTATGTACCTGCTGGACAGGTAAGGTCTGTGAGAGGGAGTAGAAGAACAGGACTGGGCCCGGGTGGCATGAGAAGCCTGCCGAGGGAGTTTGGTGAGGATTCACATTCTGAAAAGAGACCATAAACTTCTCCAGATTCACATTTTGATCTGGGACAGCCCTATTCACCAGTCTACCCATCTGTGATTGGAGTGTGACTAGGAAACTCCCTTCCATAGTTCAGAAATTGCTCCAGCTTTAATGTGCCTCGAATGAAGTAAATTCCAAGACCAAGGAATCCTCAAGTTCTTTTCCTCGGGGAGAAAAAGAACCAATACATACTCAGCCTTACCGGCTGTCCTCCAGGATCCTCTCTCAATGCCTGGCCATACCAAAAAAGATGATGAAAAGGGAATTTAAACCTAGGATTATGACTTTCCTGTTTGGGGCTAGAAAATGAGGTTTTAAAAGCAGGAGTCTTGCTTAATTACTTTCTGGCTTTTAAGTATTTATTGACCTATGCCATTTTTATTAGTGATAAACTTTTCTACTCTAAGATACACACTTCCCTTCTTCTACTGCCCTTCATCTCAGGATGATAAGAAAAAATAATCTCGGAGCACCTGAGTGGCTCAGTCAGTTAAGTGTCTGACTCTTGATTTCAGCCCAGGTCATGATCTCATACCTCTGTAAGATTGATCCCCACATCGGACTCCATGCTGACAGTGGGGAGCCTTCTCAGAATTCTCTCCCACTCTCCTTGCCTCTCTCCTGTTTTTTCTCTTTCTCTCCCAAAATATGTAAATAAACTTAAGAAAAGTTTAAAAAGGGAAAAAAAAGAATCTCATAGGAACCAAATTAAAAGAGTTAGAAGTGGGAAGAAGGTTATAGTAGAGGAATTCATGAAGGAAGAATTCTAATGAAGCTTGGGCATGAGAAATTTGCACCTATGTAACTGAAGTAGTTTAAAGAATAGAATATATTCCCTGAAAGATATAATTGTGCCAGTGACCAGAGTGAGCCTGGCTAAAGAGTTGGAAGTCAAGGGCCTCAAACTTGGCACTCTAAATGGGGATATTCCAGGAGACATCTCAGCCTTGAGATCTCCTATGAATGAAGCTGGCTTTGAGAAGTTGTCACTGTAATGGGCCCCAGCCCTAACATTTCAGGTACACAGGTCATTTGAGTTCTGCCCTTCTGTGCGTCAGATTGGTATAATGCCTTTAAGCAGTCTTACTCTTATTATCACCAAGATGCTACCCATAGTACAGGGTACCTACAAGGTAACTCCTGGCACATAAGGACTGGTACGGAGCCTTGAGGTTTTCCATTCTCCAACTTACACCATTGGGCCCTGCTCAAAACTAGAGGATGGATTCCCAGGCTCATCACAGGGCTGCTGTTTCTGGTTTCCCTCATCTGTAAAAACCTATATATGTGGCATTTTGTTTCACCTTGCCAAGCCTGGAACAGCTGAAACCCTCCCTAGACCATGAGTTCTCTGGGCTCTGAGCAGTAGTCAAGGAGGGGGAGCTCCCTTGGGGCCTGGAAGCCCAGCTGTACAGGGGTCTGTCCCCACCAGTGCTGTGGCCTGAAGGGGAGGCATGTGTCCCACCTGTAGCGCACCCACAGACTTTTCACAAAACCTACCAAGGAAACCTAAGGAAACCCTAGCCTTTCCCTGACTAGCATGCTACCCTGAGTACACAGAGAGTGAGAAGTCTGGTATGGTGCCTTTGAAGGAATGTGCCTAGACAGGAACCTGGAACGTGAAACATTTATGACTGAATTTCCTGAACATCCAAGTCTCACCTACGCTAGCCTGTGCTTTATTTTCTTGGTGCTCTAAGCCACCATCCTCATTGCCCACCAGTGCCCCTGTCTCGCCCTCCTGAACATAATTTTGTCTTTTTCCTTGACTCTGTATTTATAGATAACTCTTAGGATAATACCAAATCTAACCCTGCCTTCTTTGCTTAATATTATCAACTCCCTTTTGGTAAATTACTGTTAAGGCCAATTGAATTTTTCATTTTGTTTTTTAAGCAGGATGAAGAGTTACAATAGTTGCAGAGACTGCAAAAGGTATAATTTATGTCATAAACTGAGACTGGGATGGAGTAATATCAGTTTGTAGGAAAGGCTGAGATGCTTTTAAAAATTGCTAAGCCTACCTCCCTATAATTTAGAAAAAGCTCATGCTCAAATCCTTATCCTGCCCTTCAGTGTAACAGGGAGCCCAGGAGAATTGTCAGAGCACTGATGTGGTGGGTTTCTAGATGGCTTTCATAAAGACTCAAGACTTGACTAATTTCCACAAAGCACAAAGACTTCGATGTTTAGCTTAGTGTGTGAGTCTTTCTAGTAAACTATGTATTTATATTTATGTTTATGTTTATGTGTATATTTATAGTCCAGTTACTGGATGGGGTGAAGCTCTGCGTATACAAAGGTGAATAAGACATAGTCCTGAGAAGAAGACAGACACATGATAAAATAATGATAGTTTACCGGGTGATGAGTGCTTTGGGAGGCATAGGAAGGAGCAACAATTTGACTTGGAGATTAAAGGGGACTTCAAGAGGAAGCAACATTAGGTAAAGCCTTGGAAGATAAAGTTCATCAGGTGTGCCAAATAGATGAGGGCTGCTCCAAGCAAAGAGAACAGAGGCACAGAAACGTGAAAGAAAAACGTGTAAAGAATTGCAATAGTTGAGAGAGGCAGGAGTGCAGAGCACACACAGGGTAAGGTAGAGCAGGATAGAAGGTGAGGATGGGGAGGAGTCAGGGCATGAAGGGCCTCATTCTTGCAAAAGAATCTAAACTTGATCCCCAGATAATGGAGTTCATCAGGGGACTGATGCTCCCGGACACATTTGAGTAACAACACTTAGAGCAGGATTGTTTAGAGAAGAACAAGACTGAAGTTGTGGAAACTAACAGCAGAATATTGTAATAGTCCGTAATGGAGATAGCAGGGACATGAATGAAGTAGTGGAAGTGGCAGAAAAAGAAAGCGTTAGGAAGGCTTTTTTTTTTTTTTTTCTTGGAAGGCTTTTGAGAAGTGAATCACAGTGTGGCAATTGATTAGATACAGAACATGGGAAAGGAGAAGTCTAGGACATGGGGAAGGAGAAGTCTAGAATGGCATTTTTATCCTCTTTGTCTCTGATGTGATTCTGCATCCCTGTTTCTTCCCGTCTGCCATTAGTTTATTCATTTAACATGTATTGAGGGTCTGTTATGTCCAGGTGTCATAGTAAACACTGAAGGTACAAAGTCATTCATTTAACAAATTTCATAGACACCTGCTCTATGTCAGGCACTGTTCTAGACTCTCAGAATCTAGCAATGAAGGAAACTGACAAAATCTTTTGAGACAAGCAAAAAACAAACACACGAGCAAAATGCAGGAAAAGAAGGATAAAAGCTTCTCTTTATTAACTTGGCTGGGATCAGGGAAGACACCTTCTAAAGTAGCTGCTTTGAAGTGATTAAGCAGGGACAAAATTTTATAGTGTTATAGGAGGAGTCAGTCTATGAACAGGGATCAGAAATTTTGACAATAAACCAGAGCGAAGTTTCAAGCATTCTGGCATTCAGATGTTAGCAAAACAGGATATTGGTGATATGGGTAGGCACGTGTAAGAACAAAAGGACTCCAGCACTTTCCCTCAGAAAAGTGCAAGTGGTTATTTCCTAGCAATGTAACCATGACTTTGAGCCAGGTAGAAGGAAAAAACCATTATGAGACCAGGGAGAGGCAAGATAGTTTTGTAAAATACAGATTTTCAAATTCTTGTTCTCATGCAATTTATCTGTAGTGCATAAACAGAATAAGTTAGTACATTATATAGTTTTTTAGAAGGTGCTAAGTGTTACAGAGAGAAATATAAAGCAGGGAATGCAAATAGAAAACCGTGTGTGTGTGTGTGTCTGCCTGTGTGTGTATCTGTGTGTGTGTGTGTGTATCTGTGCGTGTGTGTGTGTGTGCGTGTGTGTGTGTGTGTGTGTGTGTTATGTTAAACGGGCTGATCAGGGAAGAACCCACTGAGGCAGTGACAGTTGCAAGTAAGAAAGTGTGCCTATATTTAAGAAGTTCAGTGTCCTGGACAAGTCAGACAAGTGTTGTGCCACTGTGAGATATTCTGTGTTAGGGGAAGGTACAGGTGGTATGGGAGTTCATGCATTGCGCACCTAATCCATTTGGGATCGGGGGGGGGGGGCGGACAGTTAAGGAAAGCATCTCAGATGAGGAACCACCTTAGATGTAACCTGAAAGTTAGAGTGAATTGAGTAAGATAAAGGATATGAAAGATTTCAATCCAGGAAAAAGAAGCATCATATACCAATGCATAAAAGTGTGATTGTTTAGAACTTCCAGAGAGTTTCCAGTAGTTCAGTATAATTGGAGAAGAGAGTGTGCATGAGGAGTAACAGTGATGAAAAAGGAAGGGCTGGACCATGGATGGAGTTTGAACATCACAAGGCACTACATTTCAAGCTGAAAGCAATGTGTGCATGTGCATGTGTGTCTGTGTGTATATGATCACTGAAAGATTTTTAAGTACTGTAAGAATGTTAGGCAAACAAGTATTTGTTTTTAGGAAGATCAGGCTAAGGGTTATGTTAAAGATGGATTAGAAGAAATGAGGGAGGAAAAGAATACTGTGAAGTTAGGGAGACAAATTGAGAAGTCATCAGGAAATTCAGGCAAGAAACCAGGAATGTCAGAAAGTCAGATTCCGTGGTAATAGAAAGATAGTAGGAGGCAAATTCAGGAGCTCTATAGATGACTTCTGTTGACAATTCACACTTTCAGGCCTAAACTCCATCTTCCCATCCTTTCCCTGGGGTGCCTAAGGCTAGAAGTCCAGACACTCTCTTCTACTTCACAACCCCAGACCTGATGACTTGGTCTGTGCGTCTCTGATGTTACTCATGGAGCTGCTCAGGAACCAGTGCCTCCTGTAGTTTATGCTGTAAATCACCCCGTTGAGCATATACTGTGTGCAAGCATTGTGCTGAGAGTAGGAAAATGAGTAACACATAGTACTCACCCTCTGGAGGCTGAGTAGGAGGGGGAGACAGATGGGCGAAACTGATAAACTCATGGCAAGGGTATAAGAGACTGAGTAATAGAAAGTAGGTACTCAGTAAATATTTGTGACTTCAAGGAATTGAAAAAAAAAGTGCCATTGGAATATGAAGGAGAGATGCCAGACTTTGCTTGGGGAAGCCAGAGAAGGCTTCAGAGAGAGAAAGACATTTTATTTTTTTATTTATTTTTTTTTTTTTTACAAATAGTTTATTGTCAAATTAGTTTCTACATAACACTCAGTGCTCATCCCCAAAGTGCCCTCCTTCATGCCCATCCCCCCCTCCCCCCCCACATCCATCAGTCCTCAGTTTTTGTCAGCATTCAAGAGTCTCTCATGGTTTGCCTCTCTCCCTTTCCCCCACCATTTCCCCCCTTCTTCTCCCCCTTGTTCCTCCGTCAAGTTCCTCCTAATCCTCCTATACGTGCAAACATATGGTATTTGTCCTTCTCTGCCTGACTTATTTCGCTCAGCATAACACCCTCAAGGTCCATCCATGTTGCTACACATGGCCAGATTTCATTGTTTCTCATTGCCATGTAGTATTCCATGGTATAGATAAACCACATCTTCTTGATCCATTCGTCTGTTGATGGACACTTAGGCTGAGAGAAAGACATTTTGAACTGGGTCCTAAAGAATGAATATGTAGTTGCCAGGGGGTGTAGAATGGCATTCAACTAAGACATGCATCGTCAGCTATGAGATTATTTTTCTTTTAGAAATCTAGCTTAGGTCCATAGTTATACTCTGTTACCTAAATTCAGCCTTCTGATTAGTCAGGAAGGAAGTGATTTCATTCTGAAGGCAGAGACATAAATAATCACAGAAAACCAAAAATATAAATGCTATTTATTCTGGTTCTTCTGTTAATATATAATTATCATTTAAAATAATAATCCAGGGGAAAGCTAATTCTAATATTTGAAATGACTGAGGAAACAGATTGAGGAGAGTCTAGGAAAAGCCTCCATCTTCTTTAAGCATCTGATGAACAGGACTTTAAGAGTTCAACCAAGAATCCCAGGTTTCATTTCATTTCACATCAGCCATATATTTCCTAAATGAGTCAAAAGTATTAAGACAGGCACTGAACATCAGTAGCCCTGAAATGGTGCCATTCTAAGTCACGGAAGGAGCTTGCAGGCAATATGGCCACAAGAACTAAGCTCGCAAATGACATCAAAGAGTCGGGGACAATCAAAGCTCAAAGTTTCCATAGCCGTGAGCTCTCACATCATTTCTCCTCTTTAGCTTCTTATCACACTTAACATCGAGCTCTGATTCCAAACCAACTGCACCTCTCTGAGAAAGTGGTGAAAACTAGCCAGAGGCAAACATTTCATTTTGGTTAACATTGAATGAAGTTATAGAAGTTTCTCTCTGATTCATCCAGTTATAGAATTGCATTTACTAAAGATGTAATGTGAGAACTGGGTTTGTAGTAAGAATGTTAGTAACTAGTTCTCCAGCTGCTGACATTTAACCAGAGGTAAACCACTGTGGCCTCAGAGCTAGAGGACAGGTACATACTCTACAGTCAAGGCCTAGTAAGTATTTAGGTCTACTACTTGTTTTGCCCTTTCCTAGATTATGTAGGGAATACAGAAATAAATGTAAGATATATTTCCAAAGAAGCCCCACCAAAGAACAATTAAGTGTACTGTCTCCTTTCCAAATATTACCTAATATTGACTTTGCTTGCCACTGACAGGAAGAGTATCCAACAGGGACTAGAAGAATTGGAGAGCTCTCTGGAAGGTGTAGAGCTTACCCTGGTCTAGGAGGGTTGGAGAAGGAGTTGGGAGGGGGATGAAAGGAGAAGGAAAGCATTCCATCCGGTAGAGAAGTGAGGACAGGACTGGATAGGCATGGGTCTGACATGAGAATGGCCCTGAACAGAAAGGAGATAGTTCTGTTCAAGAGGAGGGTGCCTTGGAGTGCAGGAGTATAAGTAGTATAAGTAGGAGTATAAGTAGGCTTATAAGTATAAGCCAAATTCTGAAGATCTTAAACACTGCACAAAGGAATTAAGACTTAATGTGGCAGAAAATAGGAGCCAACGTAGATTCTTCAACAGGGCCTCAACATGGTAACTTGTGCATGTGTCTGCAAGATTGATCTGGCAGAGTAGTAGACAATAAACAACACCCGAGAGAAAGCAGATTGTAGCAGGTTTTGAAGTTACTGCAGTTATTCAATTCCAGTTGACCATGTGGTGGCAATGGGAATGGGGCAGAAAGGAAATTAGTTTACTACCTCTCATGATCCAAATATCACTGCTTGCAGACATTAATATTGGTTGGGGAGCATTGGAGAAAATAGGTGTCTCATTAGGAATCTTGGAGAATAACTAAATAAGTTTATCCACTGAACAGCTTGGGAAGATAACACGATTCTCTGGCATTCTATAACCTGCATCGTTTGAAAACGGTTGGCTTTGCGTTCCTGTCAGTGGAAACCTAGACAGGGAGTCAGTAGTATGGAAATGCAGACTTTCCAAGGTAGAGGACAAAAGTCAAATCCAAAGGGAAAGTAGGTGGCTTTGTGAGACTCGTGTGGCAGAGTCTGCTCTTACCTAGGGGCTATGGTCCCAGTGCTGTCTCAGCTGGCATTTGAAGGACATGAATAGAAAAGATAAACCCTCATAAGCAGTATCTAAATTCTCTGTACACTTACATTTCTATTGATATAGCCATAGGATTGTAGACCTGTACGGGTATATTTTTTAGAGTTTCTTAACATCTTTTCTTCCTATGGCCTCTGTCCTTACTCACTGGATAAACACCAACTTAGAAGAGCAGATTTCTACATCTCATTCTTATTTTTATGCATCCCATCTTTGTTTTTATCCATGAACATATCCTATATTATAGCAACACAAGAATACTCATCATATTTGAAAATAACTTAATTTCTACGATGCTCAATAACCGATTTCCTTTCTCAAGTGTAGTATTAAACTATCAACAGTGAAAGGCTTGTGTCACTCTTGGTGAAAAATCAAGAGAAGGCCATTTTAGCATGCCTATTACAAAATTATTGTTGATTACCAAAATTTGACTTTGACCAACAGACTTTTTTAAAATAGAATTTTCTGGGGCGCCCGGGTGGCTTAGTCGGTTAAGCGTCCGACTTTCGCTTAGGTCATGATCTCGCGGTTCGTGGGTTCGAGCCCCGCGTCGGGCTCTGTGCTGACTGCCAGCTCAGAGCCTGGAGCCTGTTTCAGTCTGTGACTCCCTCTCTCCCTGACCCTCCCCTCCTCACGCTGTGTCTCTCTCTCTCTCCTAGAAATAAATAAAAACATTTAAAAAAAATAAAATAGAATAGAATTTTCTAACTGAAATTAAGGAACACCGATGAACTATATTTTGATAGCACCCTTAATATAATTTCCTTCTATTATAAAAGTTTCCTTTTATCCACAAACATTTGAGTGTCTCCTCTATTCAACCACCATGCTTATCATTGGTGATGCCAGTTTCAAAGGAAGATGTGATGTGCCTCATCTCCAGGGTTGATCTCAATCATCTGCACTCTGGATCTCATTTCCCCTCATGTTCTCTTGAGTCCTTCAAGTATTAATTAATTAAATACTTCATTCAGTCATTTAAAAAAAAAACATTTCTAAGACTTTGTATGCAGCCCTCTCCTGGGTCTGTAGGATCCCACCCAGTGGGAGAAAACTGCATTGGAGGAGGTCATCGTGAGGAGGATATGACCTGTGGTTGACCTGAGAGTTGGATTCAGGTAATCAGAGGACCCTAACTTCTTTGGCTCTCCATGGAGTGTGCATTCTATTTGCCTTCCCTGTACTAGAAGCTGCTTGAAGGACACAGCCTTGAGACAGTAAAGTGTTACTGAGACCATCTGGATGGTATATGTGACTGAACCCAGCTAAAGCCTCTGTATAAACTCTTAAGATTCTACAGGCAGGTGTGGAGATCTACTCCTCTATAGCCTCTACAGCAAGATTCATAAGTTCCCTTGCTTACTTCTTATTGCTTAGGAAAGCTGCTACCTACCGATCTGGAATAGTCTGCCTCTTACTTTGATCTTTTCTTGTCCTTCCTGTATGGGGGCCAGTTTGCAAGTCAACAAATTACCTCCTTTCTGGTCCATCTTCCCTGTTTCCACCTCAGCAGGCTCCTCCTCAGCCCATAACTCAACTAGCAACCCCCAAGTGGGACATAAACATCTATGAAGCCCTCCGTTAACATCTGCTTCTACTTCATAGTCCTTAATTCATGACACTGTGTTCTCCTGTTCCTCTTTTTGCATTTCATACAATTCCTTCATAGCCTTTTTGGTGAATTCCTCTTCTGAAGCAGTGTTTTTGTTGTTATTGTGGTTGTTTCATTTTGTTTGGCTTTTAAGCCCAAAGTTCAGTCCCTAGCCTTTCTCTACTAGATGTGTAACTAATCCCTATTCATCTCATTTATGGCTTTAGCCCTGAATCCCCCTGAACTCCAGACTGACATTTCTAGCTGTCGGCTCAGGAACAAAGACATCAAAATGGGGATCTCCAAATTCTTTACATCTAGCCATGCAAATCTCCTTCCCACTCTCTTATTTCTTATGTCAGTTGGTAGTATTAACCACTCAGTTACACAGACCTGCCTCCTTCTCTGGCTTCTCTTGCTGTTACCACATTGCTTTGCAGCAAGTTCCCAGCAGGATAATCTTGGAAAGAAGATCTCTCTGAACATCTCTTTCTGTGACAGACAGAGCTAATAATCCAACCTCATGGAGTTATCATGGAGATAAAATGAAATTTTACGTTTCATATAGTATCTGACCTATAGCAGACACTCAACATATGTTTGTTTCTTCTTTTTCTTTTTTCCTCTCCTTCTTCTCTTATCAGACCATGAGCAACCTGAGGACAGGGTCTGTACCTTTCTTATTTTTGACGAGGAGTAATTGATTGGTGAATCACAGATATAACAAGGACCTTAAAAAATAGACCCTCTAATTCTGTATTTAAACATCTTTGAGGCTGTCAGTCTTTCAGCCTTCTGTATTTCTACTGTCAGAAGTACAAAGAAGTTCAAATTTAGAATAAACTATATGGTCATTGCAGTAAATATTCATTAAAGGTTTTAGTTAGGGTGTGTTTTTACATGTATTGGGAACAGACCACCTGTACATCCAGAACACAATGTGCAGCCCACATTTCTAACATTCACCAAACTTCTCAATCTGCATACTGTGCGAGCCAAAGGATTTCATATCCTTAATTTTAACGGAGTCTTATATTTTCCACCAATTTGCATTACTTCAGATGCCAAGGTATAAATTATTTTTGGTAAAATACCATTTTCCTGTGGAGAAAAAATCAGAGCACTGAGCCCTAAAAGCATACTTCCTTCACAAGGAATTATTTGTTGTATTTTAGCATTCACTATGACAATGCAGACAATGTGACTGAATTGTGACTTTGTGCTGAAAAAAAAATGATCCTAAATACCTGCAGCTTATAAGCAGATATTTTCTGATTATGTAGAGATATGTCTGTTCAGTGTTTTCTTTACTCAGTTGTTGTGTGATATGTAGTGGTTAATTGTGTTCATCTGCTTTGAGCAGAAAGGCCCACTTGTGTAAGAAGGCAGGTCAAAAGCTGGTGAGTCATAGAGATTCCTTTGACAAAGAGCAAGTAGGTCCAAGAGAATTAGTGACAGTTGGTGGCACACACAGTCTACAGCAAGGGCATGGAGTGGAGTGTATAATAGTTCTCTAGTCTCAAAAGAAACTAAAAGGAATGGGACCTGCCTTGGGCAGCTCACAGGTAGGAAAGTGTAAACACTGAAAAAGGCTTTATGCAGATAAATGACTTGGAAAGGCCATTTAAAGTTAGATTTTTTTTCTTGTTTTCACTGGTTTTATGAGGTATTATATAGCTTATAATTTTTTTTTTTTTTGAGAGAGAGTGCAAGCAGGGGAGAGGGGCAGAAGGAGAAAGAGCACGAGAGAGAGAATCTTAAGCAAGCTCCACTCTTGGTGCAGAGCCTGATACGGGACTTGATCTCACGACCATGACGTCATGATCTGAGCCGAAACTGAGACCCAGACACTTAACTGACTGAGTCACCCAGGCACCCCTAATAAACTTCAAAAAAAGGGAATTTTATTTGACTTGTTACTCTCAATGAATTCTATATGGAAATATTAATGTGCATGAGGAAAATTTAATTCTGTTTTCTTAGATTGTCACTCATTTATTTGTGGACCCTTTACTGAAGGTATGTTATGTGCCAGGGCCAGGGCTGTGAGGATAACTTGCAGCTTTGCGTGCAAGGAGCTCTGTGTATCATGTGTGAGGGAAGACACATGAACCAAGACCGTGATGAATCCCACCAACAAGGGAAAAAGGGGTGGTGTGAAACACATAGGAGGTGACTGACCTCTCCTGGGAGGGTCACAGAAGTCCCTTGGAAGACCTGACATCTAAGTAAAAGGTAATCTGTGCAAAGATCTGTGAAGGGACAGAGAAGGAGAGACGGAGATTGACTGGTTGAGACTCTAAGTCTTTCCTTCCATATTGAGGGGGGTGGAGCATGTGGACAGGACTGTGTGGGAGGATCCAGAGAGAAGACTGGGAGAGTAAGCAATAAGGAGCTGAAGGGCCATGCCTGAAGGTCTTATAACCAGTAGAGAAAATTTATCTTTATTCTGAGTTTAATGGAAAGCCACTTAAGGATGGTAAATGATGGATCAGATTTGTATTTTCTTAGGATGACTTTGCCTGCAGATTGTAGACTGGACTGGAGGAGAGTGAGAGAGAAAGCTGGAAGACCAGTGAAGGATTGGAGAAAAGTGGCCTGAAAGAGAACAGTGGAATAAAGGGAGAGGTGGCTGAATTCAAGCTCTCAGTAGGTCTGATGGTCAGGATTTTGTGAGTGTTTGAGTGCCAGTGAGGTATTAGGAGGAGGCAGCATGACAGATACAAGAGAGGAGACAGGTGAGGGGCATCGGCAAGAAGAGGAGGAATTTAGCTTTAGATATGCTGAGTTTGGGTCAGGAGGTAGTTGGATTATGGGTTGGCTGAGAGTCATCAGGAGGAAAATGGAAATGAATTCCATGGAAATGGATGTGATTATGTAGAATGAAAAGAAAAAAAAGACTAATGGCAAGTATCTGAGGGATACTAACATTTAAAAGAAGACTCAAAGGATGCAGAGAAAGGTATGGGAAAGCAGTGACCTGAGGAATGTCTAGGGAACACGGGGTTATAAAGCATGGGGAAGAGAGAGTTTTGCGGTAGGGATGTGCCATAGTGTGTCAGTGTTGTAGGGCATTCAGATTAGGGAGCAACTGAGACCTGTCCACTGGATTTAATGACCAAAACGTTGGTGACTGTCAAAGAGCACAATGATTTCAGTCAAAGGTGTGTGTGTGTGTGTGTGTGTGTGTGTGTGTGTAGAAACCAGACTGCATATGTAGAGAAGTGAATGAAACTGAGGAAGTAAGTGGAGGCAACCCTTTCAATAAAGTCTAGCTCACTAGAGGAGGAGAGAGAGAGTAAGAGCTGACATTCCCATTGCTGCCTTGGACAATTCTAAGGACCAGCCTTTCTGGACTGGATAATTTCCTTCCTCAATTGCTTTGCCTGTTCCTGGCTCCTGTGGCCTCCCCTGACTTCGTGAGCTATGCTCCCAAGGTCTTTCCAATTTTTCTTCTTGCTCTCGCCCCTCTCCCCCAAGTCAAGATAGGACAAGGGAGGCCTATCCAGAGAATAACAGGGCATATTATAAGAAAATGAGCACTTTTAAAAATGCTACTCTTCATATATGATGACATTCTTTGACTAAACTGTTGTGTTGAATTTGAGGTACTGAATGTGGCATTAATGTAGGAAGAAAAGAGTTCTATTAAAATTAGAGTGAAATATGATTATATATTTTAGCTATACTTTAGAACAGAAGTAGTACTAAGAGTAAGAAAAAGTCATTCCATCACCAAAGCAAATCTGATCATTCTAAATGTTCTTTTTGTTTATGATGAGACAGTGAGCTCTGTCACAAATGACTGGAACATGAGTACTGATTTCGTAAGTCAGTTTCCTCCTTCTGTGCTTTCTCTTGGCAGTGTAATGTAAATCATATCTTATGGAGAAGTTCTTTGTAGATTGGAGCATAAATGTCCCCTGGACCTTAATTTTGCTGGGATTACAAATCAGGACAGTTTTAAGTCACCCAGGGTATAGAAGAAAAAGCTAGCAGATGTTGCTAATTCTGAGCCAAGGTAGACAGGTCCCTAAGTGAGAGGGCTGCTTGTCCCTGGGGAAAGGTAAAGAAGCCAGTGGAATCCCTGGAGAAGAGGAAATTTTGGAGTTAATGAAGGATAACATCATAAGGGAGGGGGAGAGACAATGTGGTGAAGCACATTATTCTCACAAGTTGGAAGGAACCCAAACCAGGAGGCAGCAAAATCTCTAAAGGGAGAAAGGAATTCAGGCAGAACTGTGGATTTCATTCAGCCTTGGAAACAGTGTAGGATAAATTGCCTGCATGGTCACTGAAGCAAAGAGTACAAATAAGCTAGAAATACTTTGATATTTATATGGAACGGCTGATTGAGAGCTGCAATAGTACGGACAGAAAGGAAAGTTTAAAGTCTTATAAATGCCGGGTTTACTGAACCGAATAGGATCCTTTTTCCTGTTCAGCAATTTATTTGGTTTTCTGGCTTATTCCTACTTTCCTCATGTCCTCGTGAACATGTTCATGGCATATGGTATGCCCTGCTTTATCAAAACTTCTTAACTCAAAAACTCAGTGATCCAAGCTGTGGTTACATATCTTCCAGCCTGACTTCTTTCCGCTCACTTCTCTAAGCAAGTGAATATTTGTTATAGCTTCTATGATGAAATAGAACATTGGAAAGATCCTCAGAAGCCTTCCAATTCAAGTTGTTCCCATTGAGTTTTTAGGCGGTGCCCGTGAAATCACTGGGGATCGGTTCCCCTGTCAGGCGTAAGGTCTCTAAAGCTGTCCTGGGAGTAGAGGGAATTTGTTTCTGCGAGGTTGGTCTGTCTTTCACTCCCTCATTCATTCTACAAATGTTACTAAGTCATCCTATGTGCCAAGAACTGGGAGGAAAAATAAGACTTTAAGGTTTGCAAAGCACTTTCAAATGCATTATTATTCCAACTTTAAAATAAACGTGTGAAGCATATGATCATGTCATTTCCCTGGTTAGGAGCGCTCAGGAGCACTCTCCAGCTATAGCATAATGCCTGAACCTAATGTGGCATTAGGTTTAAGCCCTGGCTGTCTAGGGCTGTCTCCCACCAGTCCCTGGAAGAGCTATAGCTAGCAATTTTGTTGTTGCAGGGTCATCAGCAAGACGCTCACCCTCAGACCCTCAGAGATGGAGGTGTATGGGGTAAGATGGAAAGGAGGAGTGGCCTCTTCAAGCAAACTCTTTGTCCTTGATCTTGGATTTCAGGTTCCCTCTCTCAGCTCTGTAACAGTGCCCCAGTTGGTATCTAGCTACAGGCTCTGAAGTGCTATTTAGACACCAAGACACCAAGAATTAAGATGTTGTACCGGGAGTGGAGGGCTGAGACATTTGAAAGGCGATCCTGTGGTGGTCTGCCTTCCTGCCTATGTGTTATGTGCTAACAACATGGGACACCATGTGCTTCCTCAAACATCTGAAGCCCTCTCAGACCTCCATGCCTTTGGACTTGGTGTTGCTACTGGAATGCTTTCTTCAGCGTTTCATATAGCAAACAGCTGGCTCTGGTGTCCTCCACTTGGGAACAGACTTCCTTCTTTGTGTGTCTGCTGTACCTTATATTTACTTTCATTAGAGCCAATTTTATAGCTAGTAAGTTCTAACAGTAGTTTGTTCCCACTTTTAGCCAATTAGCTGAGGCTGGGTTGGCATGACACCCAAGTGTGCATTCGTTTCTATTAAGTGAAAGTAGTCACCAAAACATTTGGAATTGGATAGCAAAAGCAAGCAGTTAATATCATTTTCAACTCTCCAACAAGCTGTTTTCATGCATCTATTCTCTGTGTGAGTAAGCAGAGCGTGTAGACCACATCAGTGGATGGAAGACAGAGCAAGGGGTCAATTCAGTGTGTGAGAAATCTGGTTTTTTTCCTGTTCCATTTTTTCCCCCATGTAAATCTGTGAAAGCTTTGGGTTATGGTTTTATGTTGGCTGACTCTGAGTGATTGAAATGATGGGGGTTCAACAACATTTTTACTCTGTCATCTTCAGATGATCATCCTTTGGGTTATAATTTAGTTTTGGGGGAAAGGGGCACAAAAAAATTCCTCTTTGCAACTCAAATAGCATCTTCTCAGAAACGTCACCCTTTCTACCCCTCTCTAAACGTTCAATCACATTTAATTCTTTCTATTCCCTTTTTCTACTTTATTTGCTCTCCTTTTCACATAAATTATCAAAGCTATTATCTGTTTTACTTATTTGTTTTGTTACTATTTGTCCACCACTAGAATATCAACTTCTTGAAGGGTTTTTGTCTGTATTGTTTACTCTGGAATCCCAAGACCAAAAAACAATGCCTGCCATAGATAATACATGGTCAGTAAATATTTGCTAGATGAATGAACACCTCTTCTTTTCATCAGAAATGAATCTACTGCAAGGAGGGTTTCCCTGCGCATCTTGCATGTATGGTCTCATGCTACCAGGCTGCCCATGGAGCTGAGATGTCTTTGTGTCCAGATTCCAGAAGCAGAGCCCTTGCTCAGTATCTACAGGGTCAGTCTCAGGCATGTCAGTGACAAAAAAGACTGTGTGAAACCTGGTGCTATGGTTAGGTAAAAGAGCAATAGCCTATGATCTATTCTCCATTTTTAGCAAGTACGTGTTTATACTGGTCTGGGACATATTATATAGTTTAACATTTGGTTATTTATTTATTCCTCAACATGCCTTTGTGAGTAAACATTTTCCCAAATATTTCTATTAAAAATGACTATTTCTGAATGAAAGGAAGAGAGGAGTAAAACATAATAATGAAGTTATAGAACTTAAAGCCTGATTTCTTTTTAGTTGAAGCCCTGATTCTGCCATTCACTAGCTTTGTGACCTTCCTCAGTTTCCTCATCTGTAAAATGGAAATAGTAATGGTACCTATTTTATGGAGTGTTATAAGTGAGCATACAAAGCACTTAAAAGATTATTTCACACACAATGACTATATAAGTATTTGCAATTAATGTTATTTATTAGTAGTAGTATTCCTGCTTGAATAATGGTCTTGAGCTAAACCAGTTTACTTTTATTACTAGTGGTAGGCATGTCTAGATGCTTTTAATATTATTAGACCTGATATTATAGTAAATGAATCTGGTATTTTATTAACCAGGATTCCCTCTGGACTGGCATTTATGCGTGTAGACCACAAAAATGATGTTTATAATACGTCTGGGTCACTGGGAGATCTTGAATTATCTTCTGAATTATCAGTTACTACAGCTCTGGGGTCAAGTGGATTTTAATGTTTATTTTATTTTTGAGAGACAGAGAGACAGAGAGTGAGCAGGGGAGGGGCAAAGAGAAAGAGAGACACAGAATCAGGCTCCAGGCTCTGAGCTGTCAGCACAGAGCCCGATGCAGGGCTTGAATTCATAAACCACGAGATCGTGACCTGAGCCATAGTCAGATGGCCAACACACTGAGCCACCCAGGTGCCTTGAGTGGATTTTATTTTAAAAAGAAACCAGAAACTGCTTTTGTGAAATGTAGTAATCCAGAAGTAGCAGCGTGCAAAAATTCTTCAGTAAGTTTACATTCTTGAGAGGTGCTAGCAGGGGAGCGCGGCTACTCGTATACCCTTGACCGAAAAACAGTCCTTCTCTATCGGGGAAGGTCTTCCTCTTCGACAGAGCACGCAGCTTCCGGAGGGACGCACATGGAGCGGTGAGGGAGGAAGGGGACACCTGCCTAGCCAGCCAGATCAGCCGAATCAACCCTGGCTATCAATGGGGTGACAGATGTCGCAGCCAGAACGCCCTCATATCCAAGTAAGTTTACATTCTTGAAGGTAAGGGATAAGTGGTACAAAGACTACTCTAAAGATAAGGAAATGACAGTTTGGGAACCAGCAATATGCCGTGCGGTTGAGCAGCTCGTACTGGGAGTCCAGAGGTGCTAGTGAGCCAGGCCAACACTGGATGATTTGGGCAGATGTACAGAGGCCTTAGCGTTGCTTGACTCATCCCAATCTGATTTTCCTAAATCAATCATCTGATCGCAACCCCAAATCCCTCCAGCGTATTTTATTCTGCTTCATAAATCAGATGGTGCTCACCAACGGTCTTGTTCTTGATCTCTCTCTCCACCATTATTACTTGCATTATGACACAATACCCTGTCCCTAACATGCAGAGTCCTCGGGAAGAGGAAAGGCTAAATAAGTAAATATGTTGTTGAGGGAAAGTGCCATGAAACTCCTTCCCTTCATGGGTTTTCACCGAGGTTACAAGGAGACTTAGATAGGGGGTAGGTAAAAGCAGTACAGTAGTGGCCAAGTAAAGAAGACTGAAAGAGGGACTGAATTCATGACAGCATGGAGGGTTAGATGGTAAGCAGAAAAAAAATGGGAGAAGTTGATCCTTCAGGGACCAAGTTTGCTTGATATTTGCATATGTAATATTACCACCTAAAACTCAATGTAGTGGTAGACAGTTTACATACAGTTTTTACTTATCCTCACAACGTATAAGGAAATAATTATTCTCTTTAGGTTACCAAGATCTGAAGGCTCAGGAAGGTTGCCTGTGGTCACAGAGGTGATATTTAGGACTTAGGGGTTTGAACAAAACTGTCTGAAATTACATCCTGGGTTCTATGGTGAGTAGGCTTAGTTAAACAGGGCAGGCAGATGACTGAGGAGAAACTATTCAGAAGTGTCAACTATTCACAAGAGGTTAGAATCATAAAGGATAAGCCATATAGTGCATGAAGAATGATAGCTTTTTTAAGAATGGAATTCTGAAAGGAGCAAAATTTTTAATGCTTTAATGCTTCAACTTTACTCCAGTATTAGAATATTAATCGTTTTATTGGAACCTTAGCCACACATTGTATTGAAGATACTGGAATAAGAGTTACCAAGGACTAAAAATGATTGAAAGAATGTAAGCGAAGGCCAAATGCGGACAAGTCAGGAGAGGAGGGAAATGGTAGGAGTGTGTGTGCGTGTGCGTGTGCGTGTGTAAAAGAGACAGAGGGATAGAAGGAGGGAGGGAGATGAGTGTGTGGTGGAGGAGGAGGGGGAAGGGAGTTGTGAGCTAACACTAATTCTAAGCTAAGACCGTTTCCATGGCTAGAAGATGAACAGATATGATATTTGTAGCTGGGAGAACAACTCTCCACCCACTCGCCTACCCCACCCAGGTTGGATCTGAATAAGGCTTTTCGTCCATCTCTAGTCTATTTTCCACAAAACAGCTAGCGTAATATTTCTTAAATGTAAAGTCAGTTATTTAACGGCTCTGCTTAAGATCCTTCTGTGGATTCCCACTGCACTCAGAATAAAACCCAAACTCTTCCTATAACCCAAGCCCTACATAATCTACCCTTGCCCACCTTCAACTCCCTGCTTTGCACCAAACACTCTGACTTCTTTATGCCCATAAGCTGAGACCTTTCCTGCCACAGAGCCTTTATACATGCTACTCCTTTTGAGAAAATATTCTTCCCACCACACGTCAATACTTACATAGGATCTCATCAAAAAGGCTCTCCCTGACCACCATCTTAAATGATTTCCCCTTGTTGTCTATCATTTAACCATTTTATTCTCTTCATAGTGTTAATTGCAGTTGTAATTATGCATATTTTTTGTTCATTTGTTTTGTGTCTTTCTCAGTAGACTATAAGCTTCATGAGGACAGGAACCATATCTCCTTGCTGTGTCTAGTGACAAGGGACTTATGTCTCCTCACAGTGTTCGGTGGCAAAGCCCCTACTCCTGAATGCTCTCATCTGAGTATATATCAAAGCAGTCAGTACTTGCAGTGGTTTGATGAGGTCTTCTTATAGTCAAATGTGACTACAAAGGTCAGTGAGCTCTGTTGCAATAAGAAGAGTATTGCTAGTAATTCTCTCTTTTAAAATGGTGGATGTGTAGACACAGTTTTGAAGTAGATGGAGGAACATGGGTCACTACTGTACTCTGCTTGACATTGAAGGCAGGGTTAAACTGAGGTTAACGGACTTTGAAAACTGAGGTGTGCCTTGAGATATGTTGTTCGTTCCTAGGAGGGCTGTGTGTGGAAGAAAGTATATGCGTGTGAGTCTCTGTGTGTATGAGTCTGTGCACATACACAGACATGTGTGGGATTCTAAGAGCTGCCCACTGGAGAGCTAGGAAGAAGGAGAAGCACAGCTGTTCTCTCACAGATGGAGAGATTCTGAGGAGAGATGGTCCTGGGAGACGCGGAGGCTCCCTTCCACTCTTCCTCCACAGCCTTCCCTCCAGCACCCACCACACCGCATCCACACACACCCTTGGAACATTCTATCCTGAGTAACTCAGGCTCTGGGGAATGTGGTACTGGAGCCTTGGGTCTATGTGTTGCACCAACGGGGATGGATCCTAGAAGACTTTCCAAAGCAGAGTGGACCTGGCACTGGCTTGCAGTGGCCACCTCTCCAGTGGGGAAAGGCAGACTTGACACAGAGCCAATTCTAGAAACTGGCATTTCTCCTTGAGAATGTTTCATTTTTTAGTTGTGTCATTGTTTTCCTTTGGATTGTGAGAATAGTATACTAATAACACCATAAATATATTTTCTCTCATTTTGTAAATCCCGTCGGTTAGCCCCCAGTCATCTACCTTCCTCTGTTATATGCACATGGACTTATGAAAGTGGTGTCATGGGGAAGAAGGGATGTGGCCTTCCTCACGTCCCTCTTGCACTGAGCCCAGTATGATGACCACAGCTTTCCACTGAGGAGGGAGGCCTCCAGGCCCTTGCAGGAAAGTGAGTAGGTTTGGGGTAGGGGTGCTGTAAAACTGCGCATAGGAGGGGAACTTAGCTTGGAGATACAGCAGTTGGCTCAGGCCATGGATGAGAGGTCAGACCTCTTGACCTCCACAAATACACTAAATCGATATATGTGACCCTTCCTTTGCCACGATGTGTCCCACTGATCACAAGCATCACCCAGGGCCCTTGCTATAAATACCAGCTTTCCGGCTCCACTCCTGGGGTCTGGACTGTGGCCTGGAAACCAGGGTACTTTCCAAGAGTCCAGGTGAATTTTCTGGTCAGAGAGGTGTGCGACTCACTGCCTCAAGGCGAGGGGACTTTTGCAGGGGTGGGGGGAGGCCGAGATCAGGGTCACTCATTATTGACCCTGCTTTGGAGAGGATGTGCAGACAAAGAGTGATGGAAAAGCATCCCGAGGAGGGAAGACTGTGGACCTTCTCACTGAAAACAAAAAGAGAAGAACCAGGCTCTCCGTGGGCTCTACTTCTTTATTTATAAACCAGTCTTCCAACCTTTCTGAACTTCTTAGACAACACAGATTCATCTCAAATTGTGCAATCTGTTACCTTGGCAAGCTTGACTAGTCCTAGTACACATTTGTGAAAGTTGCTTCTAATTCTTAACCTGGAGAGCAAGAACCATTGCAGCAAGGAGGGTGGGGAGTCTACCTGCAAATTTCTTTTTTAAAGCAGTTTTACCTTCAGAAGCCTTTGTATCTCTTTCAGAAGGAAAGAATATAAAGTTGCCCCTTAGAACAGATCTACTCAGATTATCCTATTGTGTGGCAAACTTGTTCCTTTATTTTTTTTTAAATCACTTGATCCATATCCTTTCTTCCTACTTAATTAAAATAGCACAAAATTAATCAAAAAGCAAAAGTGATAACACAGATGCCTCTTGTAATCCTATAGCTTTCACCCAACTTTTAATTGGGAGTGTGTGAAAAAATATATATGCATTAACACACACACACACACACACACACACACATCCACACACAGAGACCGCTGATAATGATCTAAAGTAATGGAGTTTTTCTAGTCCAGCAGTTACCCTACATGATAATACTGAAGCGCACTGCCATGCTTTAAATGGCAGCAGATGCAAAGTTTTCACGAGTTACACATTTTAAGACAGCAACTCTGTGCAGGTCTTATGGTGTCTGGGAACACTTTTGATACAAATAGTTCAGTGTAGTCTGATTTAAGTGAAGCATGTGGATTAAAAAAAAAAAAAAAGCAACCTTCAGATCCTCATTACTAGTCCTCATCTGTCTCAGCATTTTGGAAATGACAAGATCTACTTTGTAAAAATGGTGGATTCCTAATCCCATTCGAGTTACCAGACAGTGTCACCTGCACAATCAATCCGAAGAGTGTACTGAAGCTCCACTACTGAAGATTAGAAAACGTTTTGAACAAGAAACGATCCAGGTGCCGTGGGAAGATGGGGCATGTTGATGCAGTGGGCTCCATAGGCTGACCAGGTTCAGTGTTTATGCTGTGGGCCATTTTTTAATTTTTAAATTAAAGTTCTTACTCTAAAGAAGCTGTAGTTTATTTGCTTTGTTTTTAGGGGGACCTTGATTTCTTCCATATTCTAAGTCTGTGCTCACATGTAAGCCACACTTCACTGACAAAGCCCCCAAGTTCAGAGCCTGGGTGACCACAGTATGGCTGCTCCTGGGATCGCTAAGTTCTCAGCAGCTACATAACTTGAATGTCTATAATTTCTAATAAAAACCCACATCCTGGGGTTCTAATGCAAAGTGTTTTGTTAACATGGAACAACTAATTATCAGAGACATGTAACATTCACGGAGTATATAATAATACGTGAAATAACAATTTAGTTCCTTAAGTTTTGCAATCTAATGTGGGCGAACAAACATCTGACATCTGGGAGCCTTAACAAAATTCTGCACTAAAATTATAAAGACTCTGAAACTGAATAAAGGAACATGCTCACATGACTGCTAGGAGTTACTACTGCAGAAAACAGAACTAAATGAATATTTTTCCATATGCTTAATTTCCACTAGTGGAAAGTATAGCTATGAAATAAAAACTTCGTAGTGTCTCTTAGGGTGTTTCTCTTAGTAACAGCAATTATCACAAAGAATTCTACTCTTGTAGAACAGTCGGTGTATTATGAACTATAACATAAGTAGAAAAAAACCAAAAAACCAAGAGGCAAAACTACATTACAGACTGCATCGTGACACATCTTTGTCTTGCTAGTAAAAGCTAAACTCTTCCAAAACTTTTCCATAATGACTTAATTCATCATTAAATGTGATTTTCATTTGTTAAAGTGAAAATAAGACATTTAGCGTATTTTGCCTCCGGTTTTAGGAATGTTATACATTAAATCTAAATGGATTCTTTTTTTTTAATTTGATGTTTCCACTTTATCTTTTAAATATGGAATAGGTCTTCCAAATAGCTCGGACTTAATTTTGCCATTTCCTGCTGGCTCCGTTGGTTTCACGGTTTTGTGAGAGAAATGAAGTGCAAGAGTCCATATCCAGCACTCACTGTGAGGCCGCCTCACGTGATTTCCGCCTCCGGTGTCCGGCAGAGTGAAATGACCGATCCACCTTGAAGAAGTCCGCTCCGGATTTGTCAGGTGGTTTTTGTGAAATTCTGCCCCTCAAGGTTTGCACACATTTCTCTGAGTCAGCATCAACGCCTACATTCACAAATGAAAAGCATCATGAGTGGAAGGAGAAGTGAGGGGTGAAGGAGGAGAGACAGGTCTCATCGGCTGGAAAAGAAAGGGGCTATTTCTTTCACGAGGCAACTACTTTATGCGACACTTCCCGCAAGGGAAAACCAAGGCTGCTGCAGCCTTCAGGAATTCTTCTGTTTTCTTCATGAGGAAAGGTTTGAGAAAGTGGACCTTTGAGAGGAAATACTACAGACTTCCAGATTGGTAAAAGAACTACCAGCATCGCTCGGGTACTCTGGGTAGGAGGAACTGGAGGAAATGATATTTTTGAGCCTCTGGAGAGCAATGATTAAAAGCAGCAGCAGAAATGCTAAAAGGCTGAGGAATATGGACACGTAGATGTATACATTTGACAGGTGGCCCGAGGAAGGGTCCACCGATGTGGACAGGGATGTAGGAAAGAGCTCAAGGAAAGTTCCATTCTCCACGTTACCGGAAAATACAGATGAAGAGTCAGGTTCAGACATCTTTCATGGAGGGCCAGGGAACGCACAGGTGTGTTAAAAGTCCGTTTCACACAGGGGTTAACATCGACAGAATCAGCATGTTGGTTTTTTATGAGAGCATCAGCAAAGATTGCAGGCAGCTAGATCAGCACAACAAAACGTCTTGCTTTTCAAAGAGAGGCAGCCACGGGATCAAGTGTCCATTGGCACTGCAAAAACAAACAGACAAACAACATAAGAGATCAACTGAATGCGTTATTCAGAAAATATCACATTTCAGCCTTATTTCTAGTTTTCCCTTCAAGAAGGGAAGGAAATGAAATTACTTCTCCAGGAACAGGTAATGTTTATGTCATGATACTGCAAATGATGATATAAAAATAAACTTTTATTTCATTTTACCTCCACAGTACCCTAGGTACCGGGATTCTCCAAGGAACTAAAATAAACAAAAAGGAAAATACATTTCTGATGTGTTCCATCTGCTGTGATTTCAACAGATGCTCCAAGTGGATGCTCTGAGAATAGGACCCAGAAAGTCAGTGCCAAACCTCCCTTCTCCAGAAAATTAATTCTGCACACCTCCAGCCCACTAGCACCTTCCCGGCCAGGATTTATCTCTACCACGCTTTGGAGAATCACGCCGTGCATGTAAGTTTGCTTTTTGTTGAATATTTATAATTTTCTGATTTGTTTATACAAATTCATCTCCTTGAAATGAGGGGCCATTTCTTCATATTTCTTTTCTTTGCAATCTACCCGTGTATGTTCTAGTGCATACTTTAGCACTGAATAAAACTTCAGATTAACTGAGAAGAAAAAAGGTTGGATTCCTTCCAAGTGGCAGAAAGTACAAGACTTGCTGTCAAGTGACTTAAGTTTGAGGTCTGAATTTCCCTTTTACCTTTGGGAAGTTGGGCAAATTGCCTCTCGTTTTGTGAGCTTCACTTTTCTCATCTGTAAAATGTATATAGCATCTGCCCCTTCCCCTCACTGTGTTATCAAGAAAAGAGGCATGGGAGCACTCTGTGAATGGTCAAGGTTGGGACAAAATGAGTTTATAGTGTAGTGTGTGTGTGTGTTTATTGGGTGCGGAGAAGGAGTGGTGTTCTCTCGGCCGGGAGGCAGAGTATGCCCTTCACCATGTTCTCCCTCCTGACGTGGTCCTTGTGAGGAACACAGAAGCAAAGCAGACTGACAGGCAGGAAACTGCAGGACTCCCCAGGCTCCAAGTGTGGGTGCAGCATGTCTCAGACACCCTCTCCTCTGTGATTAGAAAAGTTGCGGCCAGTTTCTGCCTCGGCCACCAGCCCGCAAAGTCCACGTGGGGGCGAGGAATGCGGTGATCCCTCCGGGCAGATGACTCCTCACGCCCAGAGAAGATGCTCTTCCTAGCTCTCTGTGGCATTAGATTCCTTTGTCTTTAAGTTTCTAAACCTCCTCGTGTCAGATATATAGTGAAATGCTAATGTGAAAAGATCCACTCTGCCCCTGGCTTTCCCTTTTCCTAAACTCTGCCCTGCATTTTATCTTGAAAACTTGCCTTTCCCTTCTGTACTCCAGATCTAACTAAGTGGCTGATTCTTTGAGGGGCTGACATTGGCCACTGTGGCCAGAGCTGAACAGCATTAATGATCCCTGGGAAGGAGGGGACACTTCTGAGAAGATTGTTCCTGCTGGGCGTCATGCAGGCTAATGATCTTAGTGAGTTCCTCTGAGTAGGCCACATACAGTGTCTTAGTAGTTCCTAAAATAATTTGATTCCTACTCCTCATTATACTTTGCTTGGTGATTTTAATTCCATTAGGCTGCTACAGGCTCCTAATGATCCTTAAAAAGAGAGAGAGAGCGCCACAGTGGGACTCAAAGGTGTCACACTGATTTGGCAATCCCTTGCCTTTTTATAGCATGTAAATGTCCTAGCCATTCATCTTTAGGGAAAATAGAGTCTCGGAGGCAGCATGATGATTAGGAAAGAAACCTAGGATGGAAACCTTAGGGGCTGAATGAATAGGAAGAAATATTCCTAGTGTTCTGGAAAGACCTCCTAAGTCTAGCTGAGGAAACTGAGAGGCAAAGAAGCTAACTGATCTGACAAAAGAAACATCTCATTAGAAGATAAGCCAGGACTTTGGGTTTCTGCCCATCCTCACTCCTTATACCATCCGGTCTCAATGTTCCTGTCATTTGAGTAGTAAGGATTTTACATCCAATTTTCCTAGGTGAAGAGGGATCATGCAGTGTGTGTTCCTCATAGCTACTTGGTAGAGCAGGTAAAGCGAGAATTATTAGTCTCACTTCGTAGATGAGGAAACTGAGCCACAAAGACATGATTTACTAAGGAGACACAGCTAGACAGCGACAGACTAGGGACTAGACCCCACACCTGAACTGTGTTCTTAGTTTTATCAACTGTGGTGGGAAGAGAAAAATGACGCAGAGTTATGTCATTAGCTCCTATCTGCCACTTACTCTGGTCAAGCTCGCTGTTTAGTCTGGACATTTCAGTTTTCCCGTTGGTACAATAATACTCACCTTTCCCACCTCACCAAGAAGTCCTGAGCTAGGATGTGATAACATTTCCATAAGCATACTTAGAAAATTATAAAAGGCCATCCCACGTAAAGTCCCAGTAGACGGATAGTTCTTTCAGAATGCTTAGAAAAATCTAGAGGAGCTTTCAAAGTATGATAAGTGCAGGTCATAGGTTCAACCGGAAATGGCTGATTTTTCTAAAGTCACCTTCGCTACCCAAATCTATCATTTTCTGGGGGTGGGCTGGAGGCACAGACAGTGCCACTCGGGAATCAGCAATTCAGTGGCCGAGCTCACAGCTGGCTGCCAGAGCACTTGTTAAAACAAAGGCATCTCTTTACATTGTGAATATTGCAAGAATACCTTACACATCCAGAAGATCTTCTACTTTCAGACAAAAGGGGCCTTGTGAGCCTCCACTGTCTATGGAAAGGTTTATAGGAAATGGGGCTCAGAAGATTTGGGGAAAGCATCTCATCTTCCAGGTGGTCTTGGAAGAATGGGAGAAATGAACAAAAAGTTGCTGTCATTGCCTGACACTTCACAATTAAATACCTTCTCCTTTAAATATTCTCCTCCCAATATTTCAGATTTAATATCATTTCCAGAATACTTCTAAATTTTAAATGACAGATAGGCAAATTTCATTTCACTGCCCTACTCTGAAACCACCAAGTATTCGCACTGTTAGAGATCGTTTTAATTTTGACTGCATCGGTTCGTTCTCATTTTCTTACTGAAGTTTTAAAAAGTGGGCACATCTTCTTTCTCTCTGGCGAATGTCTTGACAATGTGTAAAATGTCCAAGATGAAGCAGGTTGTACATGTTCAGGCCTTGTGACTGTGTGAATGAGGCCAAAGGTGGCACTGTGAAAATGAAATCAAACAAGTGTTTCAAGATGCTGCTGCTTGGGCTGTTTCTCCCAAACACATTAGGTTTAAAGAAAAGGAGAGACTTCATCTTAAATGCATAGCCTTGACCTGTGTCAGGGCAGCAGCAGTGTCCTCTCATTTCCGGTGGTACCTACAGCCACGTGGGCATTATCATGATTTCTTTTTTCCTGAGCCATCCTCAAAAAGTGATATTTGAGAAAGGAAAATGAAACCGCTGAATCACAACATTATAAGTGAAGATTTGCGTAAATGTTTTGGTTCACGGTCAGCCAGCTTTCCCTTCGTCTCCTGGAATAAAAACCTGTGCTGGGGAGAAATCTGCAAAAGGCAGTCACCTACTGAATGAAGTGAGGAAGAGCGGACGTGTAATGTCCCCATGAGCGCAGTGGGGTGGGGAGATGGAGAGACGGTAGAGATATGGCAGACCTGGGGGTCTCTGGTTCCAGAGACACTCAGCACCATGCCTCTGTGAGTCCTCTGGAAGAATGGAAGCTTTCCTTCCCACCAGGTCAACATGAGACTTGTCAAGTTTCAGAAGGACGAAAGCATACTCTCTAACGTGTACTTCATGCCTGGTAAAAGGAAAAGGAGCTGGCAGCCCCCCATCTCTGCGTCTGCGCACACAAGCATGGCCAAGACCTCTGGTGGCCAGCATGTGGGTAGAGCCGACGCCCTGCCGTGACTTCGACAACATAATGGTGTACAAAACTCAGCTTACAGTCACCTCAGATCTGGCACAGCGATTGCTGAGTTTCTGACCTTTATTCCAATACACCTCCATGTGAATAACAACTATTTGAAAGGTTGTTTTTTTTTTTTTTTATTGTGTAAAACTGGGATAAGCTGCTTTGTTGCCTTGCAGACGTAAAGGGGGCCCTGGCTGTTAGGATGTCGGAATCGGCTTTTCATCATTTTCAAGTCCTGCTATGTCATTCTCCAAAAGACTGCCCTCCCAAACCATTAGCAACGATCTGTAAGCTATTAACATGACATGGTAAAATGCTTATTTCTGTCTACAAATGCAAAATTTGATATTATGATGTAATGATATATTTGATCTCTTTCTCTGTAGAACACATAGAAACTATCATTTCCAAAATCTAGTAGGGAACTTATCACATGTAAGCAAAGGTGGTTTTAGTTCTACTTAGACAACAATATGCTTCTTATGAGCCCCCGAGCCATTCCTTTGCTATTTGGACGATTATCTTCTCTCTTATGCTTTCTCTTTGGCTGATGGCCTTTTAGGTCACGCTAGATGAGAGAAGGTTGGTGCTGACATCCATACTCCCTACCCACTCTTCTCTAAATGTCAACTGTCACTTGCAGTTGCAAATACTTACCCTTGGACTTGGGATAATGAAAATAAAGTTTACTATCTTGTGTGCTATAATTATTCAAAGATGATTCAGCCAACCATATATTTGTCTGAGAACTGCTCTTACGTATCAGTAAAATACTTAGGAGTGTAGAATGATATGTGAATTCTGTTTAAGATTCCCTGTAACAGCCCAATAAAAAATAAAACCAAATGATAAGACTGAGTCTAAGTATTATCAAATACTGAATTCAAAGACCATCGTATGAGAAGAAATACAGAAGATGAAGATTCTGAATAATACACTGTAATTCATGGAGCTGGACTGATAATGTAAACCAGAAAATTAAAATGAACAGTTCTATCTACTGTTTAAATGAAACATCAGAATATGGAGTCAGAGATTTTTCATAGTACTTTCGTGAAAATTTTAAAAATGACAAAGTAAGGGACGCCTGGGTGGCTCAGTTGGTTGAGCGTCCGACTTCAGCTTAGGTCATGATATCACGGTTCGTGGGTTCGAGCCCCGCATTGGGCTCTGTGCTGGCAGCTAGCTCAGAGCCTGGAGCCCGTTTCAGATTCCGTGTTCCCTCACTCTCTGGCCCTCCCCTGCTCACGCTGTCTCTCTCTCTCTCTCTCTCTCTCTCTCTCTCTCAGAAATAAATAAAACATTAAAAAAAAGACAAAGTAATAGCTTAGTATCAGCTAAAAATTTATTTTAAAATATTAAAAAAATCAATTTCTAGGGTAGGTCATTGTTTTAGATCCAGACCAGTCTCCTGTTTCTCTCTTATCTTGGTGATGCCTTTGGTCTATCTGGATTACCCTCAGGCCTAGTAAAATATTTCCTAAGCAAAATAATTAATTTATATTCAAAATGCTCTTATGCTACATCAATTATTTTGTACTAATTATTTAAAAATTAGTTATCCACATGGAGTATAATTCACAAAATATCCAGAATATGCCTCTCTTGACATACAAAACAGCGTAGATTGAAGTTAAAAGAAACCACATATACAAGAAAGTATTTCAAAAGAGGATATGAACACGACTGACCATCCATCTTGTACAACCTAAAATGTAATTATAGATATGACCTCCCTTGCATTTATATAGCTCTGCTTTTCTGGAGAAATCAAAGTTTTCTTCTTGATGAATTTTTGTTATATTTATATTCCATGTGAGGATTGTATGACCAAAATACTGCCTTCCTAAGAATAATTATTTAAGAATGTCACATTTTTTTAGAATAAGATACTTTAAATGCATAGTTTTCTGGTTAGAAAACAGGTCAAATACAAAACCGGGTGTAGGCACAGCATTTTCCTGATTCTTTTTTGGTGTGGAGAAAAGAGAAGGAAGGGCTTGGTCCTACCCTTCAGGAATACTGGACCCATCTAGGCTAACACAGTTAATCCAAATCAGAATGAGAAAAGTAACAACCTGAAGGCTGAAGAAAGCCCGGCAGTTAGGAAGCAGCAGAACAATGAATCTTCTAGGGAGAGGGAGGAAAGGTCTCTGTGCTTAAACACACTTGACTTAAAGGAAAAGCAAATATAGCCAGAGAAATAATGACTTGAGGATCACAGGCAAGGTCCAAATGAATCAGTGTGAAGAAAGAAGGTAGGAAGCAAGACTGGCCTTTCAAGATGTTAACAGTATTTTTAGCAAGGACTTTCAAGTCGGTTTTCTCCCTCCACTCGGATCTGATCATTTCCAGTATTTTAGAAGCATATTAAGAAAAACAGCTAGTGCTCTCTTCAGCAGCACAGATATGAAGAAAAACAGCTAGGACAGCAGCTAGAATTGGTTAACTCATAGCATTAGTATACTTAAAACTCTTACTCATTTTTATTAAGATTGGATTCAGGTAAAAAAGCCTCATTGAACCATCCCCTGGTAGAAGAATGGAATGGTGTTTTCTCCTTTTCCATTGTCTCGCATTCTCCCTCTACAGTTAAAATAACTTAGATCTAATATATTTTTTGTTTAATCAGGAAGTTCTCATAACAGTCCCCTTACAGACACTGTGCAAGTTTGTTCCTGTAAACCTAATTTTGTGATTGTTACAATTTTCTTTAAACCTTTACATGTAAACCACTAAGTATCGCCAATCTACTCTCTCAGGCTCCAGGGAACTGTGGGTTCCTCTAAATAGGCAATAGGGAAAAGCCTGGAAATTTGGTTTTTCAACAGCCATTTAATGAAGTCTACTCTAAGTCTAAGCAGATTCCTCACAAGTGGGCAGCCATGGACCACTCACTATCATCGGGAAAACGTGATAGTGTATTACTCCCTACCAGTACTTTTGTTTGTGTCTACTGCTCCTTCCCTCTTTATTTTTTTTTAAGGTTTATTCAGTTTTGAGAGACAGAGAGTGTGAGCAGTGTAGGGGCAGAAAGAGAGGGAGACACAGAATCTGAAGCAGGCTCCAAGCTCTGAGCTGTCAGCCTAGAGCCCGATTCGGGGCTCCAACTCAAACCGTGAGATCGTGCCCTGAGTGGAAGTTGGCCACTTAACTGACTGAGCCACCCAGGTGACCCTGCCTCCCTCTTTAAATATACATATTACTCAGTTTATACCTTATTGTCTTCACTGATTCTTTTTTATCTTGATTCCTCATTCCATTTCCTTCCATCTCCCACTGATAGGCATCCAAGCTAATGTGTTTAATGAGGACTTTTAGGTTTGCCTCTTTCTGTAAATGCCTATTGTTTTATATACATTTTCTTGTATATTCTCATCATCTCATAAACTTTCAGTTTATAAGAATGGATATACAGTAAATATCTCATTCACTCCATAAATTAAACCCAAAACTTCATCTCTGCTTAAAATATCTTGATAATTGAAGCAGAGAGAAGAAAGAAATATAAATTATATAATGTATCCAGTTCTCTGGTTTTGCACATAAGACTATCTCAAAGACTAGTATCTATCCTCTACCCAAAAAATCACATGTACAGATGTAATTAAAAAAAAAAAAGTGATGACACAGGTTGTCTGAAAAGAACTTCAGTATTATCAAATTAATTAAGCAAGCCACTATTTATATCTACCTTTATTGACAACTACAGTCATGTATTTGTTTAAACTAAGGTGCTTTGTAGTCTATTCCTTAAGAATAGATTGGAATATCACAACTGTATATAAATGTTTTCTCTTACATTTTAAGTCTCAAGCTCACAGAGTCTTCAGCGTGATGACATTTTTAATGAAGGCACAGCATTTACTTGAATTAATGAACCATTGTCCCTCATAATATAACTACAAATAGAACCTTAGCTGATTACATAGTGTGTAAATTGCCCATCCCTTCTGGATATTAGCCCAGTATTTAGCATAATATATACTATGAATTTTGCATAATATATATATGAATTTTGCTAAATAAGTTTTCCCTTTTTCCCAGTTCTCTATAGCTGACAAAGTATGATGACGCTTTCCACGGTACAATGGGTATTTAGAAAGAATGATTAGTAATTGGCAGCTTAGGCAGGCTGTTTTGGATTCAGCCAGTTTTGGCCATATTATATTATTTAGGAGTCAGATGAATATTCAGAAAAAGAAACAGGATGCAGATTGCAAGATCCATCCCCTGATGGAATGCAAGATCCTTGGACCAATTAGAAGAAAAAATGGCTTTGTTATAAAGGACATTATTAGGACAACTGGGGAAATTTAAACATAGACTGCACATTAGATAACTGTATTATACAAATATTAAATTTCCTAAGTGATATAGGAGAATGTTCTATTACTAGGAAATGCATGTTAAAGTTTGTAGCCATAAAGTGTCCTAATGTCAGCAAATAACACTCAAATGTTTCAGCCAAAAAAACCAAACCAAACAAAAACAAAAAACAAGTACACACATTTATATACACATATGGGAAGAAATATAAAACATATATGTCAAAATGTTCACAATTGGTTTAGTCTAGTTAAAGAATATATAGGTGTGCAGTGTTATTATTCTTGCAACCTTTCAGTAGATTTGGAATTTCCCAACATACAAGTTCAGGGAAAAAATGACTTGTCCCCAAGGCTATTAAGAAAATATGCTTGGTATGACATTCAAGTCAGTCAGCTAAAATGTTTGGAGCCTTTAAAAAAATATGATGATAGAAGCCTGACTCTGCAAAGGAATCTTTCAGTTGACATTGGAAAAGTTCAAATATTTGCTGCTACCATCAGCTCATTATGACCACTAATCCATGGTTACTGGAGGTGAAGCATGAGAGGGTGAGTTAGAGGAAATTTAATATGCCAGAGAAACTGGATTCATGGTGGTGGGAGATGCTGCCTGAAGACCAGAAATGGTGACTCGCCAGCCAGCCAGCCTTATTCATGACTTCATTTCTGTCATCACCCACTGGTCTGAATCTCAATCTGGACCTCCAGAATCATGGAACATGGTTATGTTTGTTCGTCTTACATCATCGGTCATCTTCAGAAGCAGCCACAGATATCTGTCCTATAATTTAAATACCCAAAGATAATAGGGACTCTGGAGGCATCTTGGGTCAAGAAAGAATTGTTTGTTTGTTTTTAATTGAGATATAATTGACATATAAGATTATATTAGTTTCAGGTTAAATAGGATCTGGTACCAATTCCAGCGTGTGTTCTCCACACCAACAAGCCATTCTAGGAATGCTGGCTGAGTGTCCTGTAATTCAACCCAATTCCGACACTATCGAGAGAGAACATTAGATGCCCCAGGTTGAGGGTTCAATCCTACAACACCCTCCCTCGCAATATGGACATTTCAGACACCAGTCCTAAGCCCCAGGTTGTTACATGTGTTTCTGAATAGTGATAAATCAGAGGCTCCCAAGCCCTCCTCCTCAGCTTCAATTAATTTGCTAGAGCAGCTCATTGAACTCAGAGAAACACTGTACTTGTTAGGTTACCAGTTTATTGTAAATGGATATAACTCAGAAACAACCAGACAGCATGGGGAAAGGGCACAGAGATCCCTGCTGAGTGCCACTCTCCCAGCACGTACAAGTGTTCGCCTACCCAGAAGCTCTCCAAACCCCGTCTTTCTGGGTTTTCATGCAGGCTTCATTACATAGGCACGATTGATTAAATCATCAATCGTCATTGCAAAATGCAGCTACAAATGAAAAAACAGAGGGCACTGATATTAACAGTGCTTTTGCCAATCATCACCAATCATATGACTGTGAATACAGGTAAGTACCTTAAAATGATGAGTACCAGATGAGTCAGATTTTAGACACGGGTTACGTAAAACACCACTATAAGGAGACAAAGTGCTCTTTTATGGCTCTGAAATTACTCATCTACTGGGATTTTCAGGCACACCAGGGACAGCAGGGGACAGAAAAGAGGATGTCATGTCCTTCATCAGGAAAGTGTGTTCCCACAAGGGATTTCCCAGGGTCCTGCTAATCCTTGGTGTGCACCAAAGAGCAGCACTTGCCTTAATGCTCTCTCTCTCTCTCTCTCTTTCTGTCTCTCTGTCTCTTTCTCTCAGGCAGTACAGTGAACTCAAAAGTCTGGCTAACAAAGAGAATGTCTACATGTTCCTTGTAACATGGAACAAAATGATATGGCAGGCTATCAAGTGTAGGAGGAAATCAAGTCCGTAGCAGTCTGTTGTCATTTTAGATAACGACTCAAGAATCTGTCAAAGACAATAGGGAAGCAATAAACAAGTGTAGGCTCAAATTCTCCCAGAATGTGTTTTTAACTTACAAATGTAAAAGGGGGAGAAATTGAAAAACAATTAGGTATTATTTTGTGTTTTAACTTAGAAATATAAGGAGGTGAAATTGAAAAATTATTAGGAATTACTTAGATAACAGACCACCAAAATAGTTATATATTCTTTTAAAAATATAAATAAATATTGTTTTTTTTAATATTTTTATTTATTTCTAGGGGAGAGAGAGAGAGAGAGAGAGAGAGAGACAGCGTGAGCAGGGGAGGGTCAGCGAGAGAGGGAGATACAGACTCCGAAATAGGCTCCAGGCTCTGAGCCAGCAGTCAGCACAGAGCCCGACGCGGGGCTCGAACCCACGTCGAGGTGAGATCATGACCTAAGCGAAAGTCGGACGCTTAACTGACTAAGCCACCCAGGCGCCCCTAAATAAATATTGTTTTATTCAAGGGAACCATGGATATCTCTTATATGAGATTTAACTGACTTTTTCCTTTATCAGGGTAGAGCTGTCTACTTGTAAGGTTGTGAGCTCTGTGTGTTTTATTCAGTTGTAGGAATAGCTTTGGTCAGAAGCACTGTTTCACACATCACTCATTACTCTTTTTTTGTTTTTCATGTTCATTTATTTATTTTGAGAGAGAGAGACCATGCAAGCAAGCAGCAGAGGGGCAGAGAGAGAGAGAGAGAGAGAGAGCAAGAATCCCAAGTAGGCTCGTCGCTGTGAGCACAGAGCCTGACATGTGGTTTGATCTCATGACCTGTGAGATCATGATGTGAGCTGAAAGAGTCAGACGCTTAACTGACTGAGCCACCCAGGCGCCCCTCACTACCCTTATATCTAGTCTTATTTCCATTTTATCCCAATGGTGTGCGCTGGAATGCAGGGGGCATATCGTGCCAGAAGACTAGAGGAAGTAGAGTGGAGAGAGAGAGTGTTCCCATTCCATAATTACTAGAGCATCCCCTAGTAATTGTGGAATGGGAATATACATGGCTCCAGAATGTGATATGCAGAAGAAGGTACACCCAGCATGGTATGTAGGAGAATGTCCAGCACACCAGTTTGGGAAAACAGAAATAACGCTATGAATGGCAGCAGCCACTAGTTATTAAATACAAGCATATACTAATTTTGTACGTGTGTTCATGTGTACACAGGCATCATGCATGTGTATTTTCTCTCATCTTCGCAGCTCTTTAAGGTAGCCATTATCATTCCTCACCTTTCTTTAACAGATGAAAAAATTAAGGATCAGAGAATTTATAAGCTTGCCTAAGGTCACCCAGCCACTTAGAGGCAGGGCTGGATTTCAAATCTGTATCCCTGTGTCTCCAAATGCTGTGTTCACTACATTCTTTCTCCCTGGGGAGCCTGAGGGCAAAAGGGATAATTTCAAGACCAGTGGTCATTCCTGCTATTCACGTGTTTCTGCTGTTCCTTCTTCTTCTAGGCATGTTGTGGGACTGCATGTTCCCATCCCCTCTGAATTTAGGGTGGCCAGATGACTTGTTTGGGCCAATGAGATTTGGAAAAAGTGACGTATCACTTCTAGTTAGAAAACGTAAGGCCCAGTGTGAGATTTGCCACATCCCTTCCCTTTGCTGCAGTAATTGTTTAAGTATGGGACAGCTTCCGTCCCTGGTGCACTGGGTGACTGCCTTCACCCCTTGCTGGCCATATTAATACTTAGTGTGAGCAGTGAATGCACTTGTTGTTTTTTGTGTTTTTTAAAAATACTTTTTAAGTTTATTTATTTTGAGAGAGACAGAGACAGTGCAAGTTGGGAGGGGCAGAGAGAGAGGGTGAGAGAGAGAATCCCAAGCAGGCTCTGGCCTGCCAGCACAGAGCCCAGGGCAGGGCTCAAACTCACAGAACTGTGAGATCATGACCTGGCTGAAAGCAAGAATTGGATGCTCAACCTACTGAGCCACCCAGCTGCCCCCTGACACTTGTTGTTTTAAGCCATTGTCTACCTTCTGCTGATTACCAGAAGATCTTGCTATGCTAGGACAGCAGAGTTTATGCTGGGTATTCAAGAAATTAACTATAAAGAAGTCAAATTCTGAATATAACTTAGAGTTGCATGAATTGTCTATGTAATATGTTAAAACCCCATTATAGCACTGGTGAGCAAGAAGATTACAGAGGATGTTTTGGTGAACTTTAATTTCATGAAGAGTGAGGCTTAAAGGGATGAGAATTAGCTACTGGTACAGCCAAAAACATATTCTCTAACAATCTGAAGCATGATCAGGTGATATTGTGTAAGGACAGCCCTGACCAGCTATAACTTCAATATGCACAATGGTTTCAAGTGGGAACAAGTAAGAGATAGTAAAGATGTTGAGACTAATTCATTACTCCTAATGGGAAAAAAACAATTCATTATACAAGTAATGGGGCAGCAGTATTTATTGCCTTTGGCTAAGAAAAACTACATTTTCTGGTGCATTTATTTATTCATTCAACAAATACTTGTTAACTATGTAAAGGAGAGTGATTAAATATTACTATTATATGCATGAGTCTATTGCACATACAATTTTTATAGTGACCATCTTGAGTAACAGTCTAAAAGACATTTCCTATATTACCTGTGCTATGTCATATCAGTTTCTTTTTTACCTGCTACTTTTCCAGCCTAATTTTTCCCATTGTTCCTAAGTTTGGTGGTGCAAGCATATCAAACTGTTCTTCATTTCCCACATTATTTTAAATGCATATGCAATTATATGTTTATAGAAGCATTATATGCATGTAATCCTTATATTTACAAGTCTTTTCCCTAACTCCACCCAAAACCCAATTTGTCATCTTCAAGACTACTCACCCTTCCCTCCTCTGTCTCATCTAGTTATTCACTCATAATATAAATCTCCGCCTACTTTCTCTATGCAAATTTCTGGCTCCTTTCTCTGAGTTCCACTGATAATTTCTATGCCTTTTTACACTAACAATCCTTACATTTTATTATACTTATTATACTTGTTTACCTGTCTGTCTAAAACTTTGATAGACTATGAAATCTTAAATAGAGGATACCATTTCACTAATTTTGTAACCATGAACCAGCACAGTGTCTTGCATACATGTGGTCAACAAGCATTTGTAGGATGGTTGCATGAATAGAAAAGTAAGGGAATGAAGAAACTTGAAGCTTCCTGGAGAGATATTCCATATTTGTTCTGTTTTTTGGATGTGCAATAATATTTATCGAACAGATGAATGAATGATTTTGTATAAAATCATATCAAATACTCAAAGGGTAAGTACTCAAATAGGAAAGAATGTTGAACACACCCTACGTGTTTTAGTTATGGCAATAAATTTATAGTTTAAAGTTCCAGAGCAAACTCTGAGCATACTTTTTTACCAAGCAATTGTGTCCTTCAACAAAAATTTTATTTAATCAAGTATCCACCAGGATAACCAAGGAAAGGCCGGAGGGATCTGCTATAAATATTGAAATTCATTACTGTGAACACAGATAAAGGATTGTAACAAATGTATTTTGAAGAGCACAATAAAAATCATGACAGTTCACCATAGTGAGTCAGTGAAGACCTGACTAGATGTAAAATAGAACACATTGTTTTTAATTTAAAATGTTATTTCAGTTAAACTTCATGATAATCCCATCCTTTGAAAATTACTAAGTCCCTTACAATCACAACCCTTGGCATTGTACTTATCTGTGGAGATAAAAAGGGTCAAGGACAATACCCACTTTCTAATAACCACAGAGGAAGACAATTTCAATTTACTACATTCAGGAACATCATATGCCATGGTACTCTCTTAGTTACTCTGTCTCAAGAATTAACTCACCTCCCCCCCAACCCCACCAAAAGAACCTAAAAGCCAAGAAAGAACAAAACAAAATTCAACAGAAAAATCAGCACAGAAAGGGAAAATGTTTACATTTTTATAAATTTCTCAATTTAACTGCAAAGCTCCACACTGGAGATCATTGCTACTTAAAGTAGCCACTTGCCTCCATCAGGAATATGTAGTTATGAGTCCCTGTGAGTTGAGGAACTTGTAAAGCACTGCTTCCTGCATCCAAGATGTCTTACTACTGAGAGAAAGAAAGAAAGAAAGAAAGAAAGAAAGAAAGAAAGAAAGAAAGAAAGAAAGAGAAAGAAAGAAAGAAAGAAAGAAAGAAAGAAAGAAAGGAAAGGAAAGGAAGAAAGAGAGGAAGGAAGGAAGGGAGAAAGGGAGGGAGGAAAGGAGAAAGCTAAACTAAAAAGTGTGCTTAGTGTCTTATTTGATTTATATTCTGCTTCAAGTTCCATATCTCATGGTGACTGAGTAACAATTCAAGGGCTGGCACTGGTGCATGGACCATACTCTGAGTAGCACTCCATCTAGATTATAGTCATGGTGATATGAGCAGTGATTTCCTAAGCAGTATTGTGCTAGCAAACTAATCCAGACCTCAGTCTCTTGGCAAAATAATAAAAAGAATGGAAACACATGAGCAGAAAAGAAGCAATTTTTTTTTCCTTTCCATTCATTCTGGAACTGACTTAAGACATTTATCATGTATTAAGTTATTCCTTCTTTCCCTGTGATCTCTCTTGATATTAATTTTCCTCTATTAAAAAAAATCAAACAATACCAAAACAAAAAGTAAATAAGCAACCACAAATTGGGTAACTAGAAGTCCTTATAAATCAGGAAGCCAAGGTCTCCAAAAGTTAAGTAAATTAAATTTTGAAGGCCATTGTTTATATGCCTTCTGAAAAAGGATGGCAGAAGGAGATAGCCTAGGATCCTTTTCTGGTTCCACATCCGCTCTATACTCAGAGCTGAGCCGGGTGGCCAACAGGAAGAAATTAGATGAAAAACATGTTACTCAAGTTTCTTTTGACATCCAGAGGTTAATTCATTTGAATCAAAATATATGCCATACAGGTTCAAACCTGAGACCAAAAATGATCAGGATAATAAAGAGATAGGAGACAGATGGAAAGATGTTGGAACTCATTTCAGTGAATCAGACCAACTTTTTTGGCAAGTAGTCCTTCTGAAGGTCTGAAAATCTGTCAATATTCCACCGTCACTCTAAAAGGCATAACGCCCTTAACCTTGCACTTGATTCATAGAAATCGAGGTCAACAAGCTCACTAAGGACCTTCTCATGAGGAATTGTTAGAATGACAGGTTGCCAAAGTATATGAAGGTCATCAAGGAAAGTATTAGTAAATACATATACATTTTTAACCTGGTTTCCATTTACCTGGGTGTTTTCATATTGAGCACATGAATATTCACGTTGAGTACTCCTCTATGTGAATGTCAAACATCAGTAAAGATGTTTTTGTGTTCTTTATAAATTTTTTACTGTTTATTTATTTTTGAGAGAGGGAGAGGGAACCTATGGGGTAGGGGGCAGAGAGAGAGACACACACAGAATCCAAAGCAGGCTCCAGGCTCTGAGCGGATCAGCACAGAGCCCGACACAGGGCTCATACTCCTGAACTGCGAGATCATGACCTGAGCCAAAGTTGGATGCTTAACTGACTGAGCCACCCAGGCACCCTAGAATGCTTTTTTTAAGGGCGGAAATTATGCCAGCCTTGTTGGATGAATTATTTGAGTGCTTCCCATTTCACCCCAAAATGTATGGCATTGTAGGCTAGCTGTATAAATAATACATTCTGAGAATTTACCCCATGGGATAAAGTTAGACAAATTTAAAAGGCGCATGTATTCTGTAGCTGCCATGATGTCCATGAGTCAAGACCTGGTTAAATACATGATGGAAGACTCATGCAATGGAGGACCCTGATATAATAAAAAGGACTACATTTTCTAACCTGAAGGATGTATGGCTAACACGTATAGCTAAGTCAACAGTAAGCTTCCGAATGTGCATTGTATGATTCCATTTTCACAAAATAACAACTACTAGCACTGCTACTACTAGTCCAGGCATACATACACAATATCAGAGCCCTGCAAAAGTAAACTCAACTAAACAAGAGATTATCCACCAAGTTATTAACATTTTTTTGTTAGCCCAGGTAATGTGGGTATGTCTGGTTACATCCTATTTTGTGCATGTAAGTGAATCTTGGTACACAGAAAATATATTGTTTCATAATCAGGAAAAAACCAATAAAGATATTTTCATTAGAAAAAATTAGAAATAAAAGTTAATGACAGCATATGCAGTGAAAAGGCAACTGGTTTTTAAGCCCGGAACTCTTTCTCCTCCCCTTCCATTTTCCCTCCCTCCGCCCCCACTCCTGCCTTCCCCCCTACTCCTGCCTCCCCCCCTCTTATGTATTGCATATACTTAACACAAACCTTTGAAATGGTTCATATGTACCTTTTCTTTCCAAATTTAAGACTCTCAGGCTTAGACAAAAAAGTCAATCTGCCCAGTGGGGCTTAACTGCTCTTTGTATTACAGTTGCATCTTATGGGATCCTGTGAATGTCTTATTTAGGAAAGAAGAGTAGATCCCTCTGCTATAATCCTGGTTACAGGGGAAATTGAAAGTGCTTAAAGAACCATACCGGTTTAATGGGCAATAGTTAATAGGTTATCAGGCACTTCTAATCAGTACGAGACCACTGTGGCAAATTAATCAGGAAAGCTGCTACTTCGGCAAAGTAGCAAATTTATATGTTGAGTGAATTGTCTTAGTGTTTTAACTGTGGTGTAAATCATCTTCCTGTCTTTCTGAATTTGACATGGGATCTAACAGCCACCTAGCCTTTTGTTTCCCATCAAAAATTATGCATGGGGCTGTTACTTTAAGTTACCCTGTTTAACAAGTATCACAGACTTATAATTCCCAGACCCATTCACTATTGTCTATAACACTATCAAACAGTTAAAAATATCAACAACATCAACGGTCAAGCCCATAATGCAAATTATAAATCTGGGCAACTGATTTCCCATCTTAATATAACTTAATAGGTGAGAATTTAAAAGTTAGGGATTCAGGAAATACTAATGACAGCCTATCCTGTTCCTGATATAAATTCAGAGCTTTGGAGTATTGGCACTGTTTTGGCTGGATTGTGCCATTTCATGCTTAGAGATACTTTTACATTGTATATGGCTACTTGACTATTCAGAATCTCCATTTTTTTTTAATGGTTTTTGTTCTGTTGCCAAAAACACTTAATTAGACTAAACAGTGATTACTTCCTGGTTCCAAATGTGAACATGAACACGGATCCTATACATAAGGAACTCCTGAGGAGGCATACTGTGTCTTGAGGCTGAGCAACCGAGAACACTATATACCATAGACAGCCCCCGACAAATCAGAATCAGAAGTGAAGGGGTCCCAGAACTTGGCTCATTAGCCTGCCCTCCTGTATCTGAAATGGTCAGTGAATGCACAGATAGACTCCTTGCGTTCTAAATCAAAGGCTGGTCCACACGTATACGTATCTCAGACTTTTGCACCTATGCCTCTGGCTTGATTTCTCTAGGTCCATCTGTTAGCTAAAAGGAGTCCTGCCAACTCATGCACTTAGTTTGAGCTGTTTCTTTGTTATGTTCCCTATTCCATTAACTAAGTTAAAAGGCTTTTTTTTTAGCTGTCACTAGGAATAATAATAATAAAAGTTAAAGTCTGTGACGCTTTATATTGGTGTAGTAATATCATAATACAATATGCTCCACACATGTCTACTTGAAGAAAACGGCATTCTTCTGCAACACTACTGTTTGTGTTCTGGTTTCATTTAGCAGATGTTTACTGAATGGCTCATGGGTTGCAAAAGCCAGGCAAGCGGGCCTTATACAGTGCCTGGCATCAAGGGCCTTTTAGGAATGTATTTTTTCCAGGTTTTTAAATTACTATTTAAAAAACCCAAATGAGCAATATACAAAAAAGTCAATCATAATTTTGAGTTTTGCTTCTCCCTAATAACAAATTAAATATAAAAATGCTTAAAATCTGCAACTTAAAAAAGGGGATATTAACATACAAGTGCAAGGAGAAGAGCAAGCCTAGAGAAGAATGGATATTATCAAATGGGCTGGGACTCGCTCTACATAGAGGTCAAATCACAGAGTTTTGCTCGTGATGGGTTAATCTTTCATTTTCAGAATAAATGGGGGCTTCTGGGTGGCTCAGTCAGTTAAACGTTCCACTCTTGATTTTGGCTCCAGTCATGACTTCATGGTTCATGAGTTTGAGCCCCATGTCGGGCTCTGTACACTGGCAGTGTGGAGCCTGCTTTGGATTCTCTCTCTGCCCCTACCCACTCGTGTGCATGTGTGTGCTCTGTCTCTCTCAAAATAAAAATAAACAAACTTAAAAAAAAAAGAATAAATATGACTCCACATTACTTAATGATTAGCATGATGAATCATTCTTAACAATCAACTGCCATCCTTCATCTGCCCTCATTAAAAAAAAAAAAAGTCACAGGAAACCTGCAAATAAACCCTCTGATGGATTTGATGCCACATGTCATCATTATTTATCTCTTAACTCCTGACAAGCTTGTACACATCACAGACATCCAACAAAATCTGAATTGTACTAACAGCAGGGAAAATGGAATGGATCTTACCTTACATGAATCTTCTTTAATGAGAACCACGAACATGTGTCGAGCTCTTCAGAGCCCTCTGCCTTATGTAGAAGAATCAAAAATAATAAATATATAGCCCAAATAAGTAATAAGCCTCAAAATCAAGACACAGAAATGTAATACCCCACCCATTTTCTGGAGCTCCATATTCCCAGAATACTTGGGAGACTGGCAGATGGTTCTCCGTCCCCACAGTGCCCAGCATTTGAAGGATGGGCCCTGTGGGAGTCGTGGCAGTGCAACTTGGTTACGAGGTGGACTCACTAATACACACTTCAAAAAGCGATGTGCAGTAAAGGATCAACTAGGTGCTGATTATGAAGTGTGTACATGTGGGATGGCTGGGTAGGGGGACCAGACGCCTCTGTACTTAGCGAAATGGAGCATTTTAGTCACGAAACAGATTTAAAATCTGTACGAGCTAGAGTACAAGTAAGCCAAAACAGTCGGACGCGTTGCATACTTTAAGCTAATTAAATACCGCCCCCCCCCCCCTTTTTAAAGGGGGCTGCACTGGGCAGCAAGACTGCATTAAGAGAGAAACCTTTTACGAAAATAGTATCACTTATCTTTTTTTTTTTTTTTTTCCTGTTGATCGGCTGTGTTCTGACAATGAATTTAGAAAATGTAAAGCAAAGAGCTCCCGAGGAGAAACATCTTGAAGAGTGGCCCTGGGGTTGGCCCCAGGACGTGATCGCCAGGGGGTTCGCCCTTTGCACCTACAGCGTGAACTGGACCAAAGGCGATGGCTTTGAGAATGTCCAGAACCACAGGATCCTATTATCCACCACAAAGAACCACCTAAGTACTTACACGCTTTAGTTAAAAAAAAAAAAAAAAAAAAAAGAAAGAAAGAAAAAGAAAAGAGAAATCCGAAGGAAATTTAGCAGGCAGAGGACACGAAGGAGGTTAGTAAACAGACCTCTGTCCCCGGAGTCTGACACCAACCCAAGCCTGGCGGGCCCCAGACATCCAGCGGCAGAGAGCGCGCAGGTACAGCAACAAACCTGGTCCTCAACGAGATGTTTCTGTGAATGAATGGACCTTTCTGCTACTCGGAGTCGGGCACAGCACACACCGCTCTCCCAAATCATTTAGAATTCCATTTGCCCATACGCCACGCACCTCGACAGGGACACACAGGATTCCAGCATGTCACAGACCCGGGAAAAGGGGAGAGTGGCTGGCGCGGCTTTCTACTAGGTTTTTCGGGAACTCGGAAGCCGCCGCTGGGGAACGCAAGTGCTCAGCACCAGGTAAAACTTCCCCGGATTTGAAGCCACCCAAGATGGGTGGAAGGACTCCCGAGAGCACAGTAAGATGCAGAGCGGGCAGCGTGCGCGTGGCGAAATGGACGGATGACCCTGGAAATCCAGAGAGGCGCGGAACAACCAGAAATGACCGCACGCACCACAAAGGCGAAAGCAAACAATGCACCTACAAACACGTTCTGCACAGTGTAGAACTGTCTACACTTGCACAGAGTCAGTCTTTGCAGCAGCGCACGCGAGGGCGGGTCCTCCTGCTCTCTGGGTCCGGGACAGAAGCAGGTCCTCCCGGGGCCATGGGCATTACGTCGCCCAGCGGGGTCACCCCGAGAATCTGGAAAGCCAACCTGCGGAGGCTGCTGGGGGCCCTAAAAGACACGGCTAGCCGCAAAGTGGGATAGATCTGGGGTGTCCAGAGAAGGAGCCAAACCTCGGGCAGCCGGGGAGAGTCTGCGAGGCGGCTCCGGAGGGACTGGAAGCTCCGCAACTCGGGGCCGCCCCAGGCGAGGAGTCGGGGCGCTCCTCGCCCAGGGCGAGCGCTCGGCACCCCGCGCGTCTCGCGCTCCCCGCTCTGCCTCCGCGCGCGGGCGGCGTCGGGAGCCTCTCACTGACCTGCGGGTGCGGACGCCCCGACCTCTCCGGCCGCGCTCCGGCGCCCCGGGTGGGACCAGGGCCGCGCGCCAAGCTCCTCTCCGGCCCCCGGGTCTCTGCGATCCGCGCCCGCGAAGCCGTCCGCGGGAACGTCGCGCGCAGCGTGCGGCGAGCTGCCGGAGCGCACGGGCGGGCGGCGCGCGCAGCTGGAGTGAAACCCCGGCCGCCCAGTCGGCGGCACCGCGGGTCTCCCTCCGCCCCTGCGGTCCGCGCAACCAATGGCTGCGAGCGGGGCCCACTCCCCGCCGCCCCCCAGCCGCGGCTCTGGCTGGCGCTTGGCTCCAGGACAGCAGCCCCGCTCCCGCGAGGGAGGAGCTTGAGCCCGCGCTGGAAAATCCTGGAGGACGAGGAGGCGTTCGCGCAGGGAGCCCCATCTGGGGAAGGCAGGTGTGGTGCCCTTAACTTCTGTGTGTGTGGGGGGGGGGTACGTGGGGGAGTGCAGTTTCTTTGGGGGGGGCTCAGGGACTTCTCAGCAGGCGAAAGCATCTACTTTCTGCCAAGTTTCTTAACCCTCTTAAATATCATTATGAGTCCCGCGCAGCCCCCGCTCCCAACCACGAGCCCCGGTCGGGGTCGGTCACAGCCAGCCCAGCTCTGAGCTGCGGGAGGGCATCGCCCCAGCCTGTGTTGGGCTTCGCCCTACGCGTCTCTCCTTCGGCGCCTTTCCCTTCTTCCCCCTCTGAATCCTCTGCCAAACCACCGGATGAAATGAATAGGATTGCAGCCTCCATCACTGCCGGGAAACCGGCGACCACAAAAGCCCCTACCGGGTAACTGGCTTAGAGAGAGTCATAGACCCTAAAAGAACTCTGGGCAGGGAGCCTTTCACCGACAAGACCAACTTCAGTTACCAATCAGCCTCGTGATCTCCACTTAAAGACTCTGGACTCCCGTTTGACTACCGTGAAACTGTTACTTCGATCATTTAAGATGTCTGAGGTCTCTTCTGCTCTGACGTTCAACAGTCCAGCTGGCTCTGACCCATTTGCTCGGTGAAGGGCTGAGCCCCTGTGGCATGTTGGTATGGCTTCTCAGCCTCCAGCCCCTGCCCCTCCTGTCTGCTGCTCTCACCCTGAGCCGGGTCCACCTGCGGCTAGGAAAATGAATCGTGCAAATCAATAGAGAAGGATGATGGGCTAGTCTTGGTGACCATTTAAACGTGCACAGCCACTCCTACTTACCAGGGCCCTTCTAGGATGAGGTTGGCTGTGCCCATGTTCAGTGGTTCTTTGGGTAGAGACGGACTCTTGAGGCTCCCTTGGTAAGTGGGCAAAGGCTCGATGGCTCCCTCTTCCTTCTCCAGGGGAATTGTGAGTTTGTGTTCATCATCTCTGTGTGAATCTTTTGTATCATGTAAAATGCAGCGCAGTGCAATGAGCTGAATGGAAAAGAGATCCGGAGACCTGCTTTTCTCCCAACACACTTCCCTTTGCATTCTATTTTTTTTTTAATTTTTAAAAATGTTTTATTTATTTCTGAGAGAGAGAGAGAGAGAGAGAGAGAGAGAGCCAGCGTGAGCTGGGGAGGGTCAGAGAGAGAGGGAGACACAGAATCAGAAACAGGCTCCAGGCTCTGAGCTGTCTGCACAGAGTCCAACGGCGGGCTCGAACCCACGAACGGTGAGATCATGATCTGAGTTGAAGTCCCACGCTTAACCTGAGCCACCCAGGCGCAGCCCCCTTTGCATTCTAAATTTGACCCATTCACCTGCCACTCCTATGAGTTTTGTTACATCCATCTATTCTTTAGCGGTTCACCTTAGATCTTTACTTAGCCTCATCATAAGTAGTAATATCCAAGAAATCTTTGGTTTTTGTATACAGATTGTGTTTCAATACGAAAGAAGCAAGTAATAAATACGTAATCTGTAAGGCTTGTCTTGACATTTCCTGAACTTAATGGCTTACGGCTGCTGAAGCAAATGACCACAAACTATGAAGAAAAAAAAGCTAATATGAGAGGTAAAATTTCTTTTGTCTTTATTCCTTTTTTAATTTTATATATAAAATATCTCAAAAATGTTTATTGTCAGATTTATTTACATACTGGGAGTTCGCAGGCAGTCTGGAGACACAGTCCTAGATTTTAGTGAGAAGGGTCATCCCACCTGCCCCTCTGATCTGATCCTTTTCTGTCTTACGCAGGGATGGATGGATTGGTTTTGTTTTTGTTGCTGTTGTTGAATTTGGAATCGGACAGAGAATCATTAAATTCTGATGCTGTCACTTATTATCTGTGTGATTAAGCCAATCACTTAACCTCTCTGAGTCTTCATTTTCCTTATGTATAAAATAGAAATAATAGTTCCCACTCTTATAGGTTGCTGTGAAGCTTAAACACACACACACACACACACACACACACACACAGTTCCTAGCTGTTGTCTTGTATGTAATAAGTGCATAAAACTCTGCCTCTGTCTTTTCCTTCTGAATGCTGTCATCAAAGCAACGTTCAGAATTACTTTGTCCAGTCTCAAATTTCCTTCTAGGAAGGCTTTGTGTTCTGTTTCTAATACTCTCTAGACTAATTCTCTGCCCCCTTTTTTGATTCCTTCATCTCTGCCCCCTTTTGATGTTCCCTCCCCCAACTCCATCCTTTCTCTCATGCCTTAATCTCTCTTCTTTCAAGAGGTTCTCACATTCCACAATCTCACAGCTCTTTGCCCTGTAGAGGAACTGAGGTAACTCTGAGAAGAGGGTAGGTCATAAAAATTCTTACTTCTTTTGCATTTTCATGTTGTGTCCATAAGTCCTTTGTTTTTTTGTTTGTGGGTTTGTTAAATCATGGTCTTACCCAAAACATGGAGAAATTTATGTTATCTAAAGCTATGGAGAATTCCTGGACCACAAGTACTATTAAATTCAACAGACATTTTTAGAGCATCTGCTATACGTCAAGCAGTGCCCCAGGCACTGGGCAGATAAAAATAAAGAAGACAGTCTCTGCCTTAAAATGCTTATGGTCCAATCAGGCAGACAGACATATAAATACCTACACTGAATCTGAGTGTGCTGTGTGGGGCTTCAAGCCAATAGTACACGCGAAAGAATTTCCATTACTTTTTCAGTTATGAGGTTCTCTTGGACCAGCCAATCAAAATGTCCACCCTACCCACAGTCCTCTGCTGAGTGAGGAGCCATGTTCGGCCTCCTGAGCAGATGAGATGGGCTTAACTGGTGAAGCCAAAAAAGCCATATACACATTCTCATTTTTTTTCATCTCCACCCCAACCCCCAATGGAGCTACGGTAAGAGTGTGTGACCTAGACTTGGCCCATCAAATGTACCTTCCTTAGAGATAGAATTGGAAACTGGTCCTACAAGGGAGCTGAGATAAGAGCGCTTTGTGGCAGTGATTGCAACAACATCCAGTTCCCAGGGCCAGCAGGGGAAGGGGGACAAGCAGTGACATTGGGTCTCCAGTGCTTAGGTGTCAGTTACACGTTGTGGCTCCTACTGTCTGGTGATGGCAGTAGTGTTCCCACATGTCTGATCTGTAGGTCTGAGTGGTTGGGATTCTGGGTCCTCAGCCTCCCTGTTTCTGTTCATCTGTTCATTCTCTGAGCATCTCTCTGATCCGTATCTTTTCATTAAATTCCTTTTTTGCTTCAACCAGCCAACTTGATTCTTAGCTACTAAGAATACTTTGGCTGAAGCTTGGTATAAAGGCTCCACCTCAATAAGAAGAATGCTAATTATCTGGTTCAGGTAACTTCCCCTGCTAGGACATTCAAACTGGAAATATTAGATTGGTCAACTGGAATCCAGAGCAGAAGCTAACAACACAGCCCTTGGACTATGAAACAGCAAGGACCGTGTGTAGGCTGAAATTATGAGTAAGCAGAAGTTATGAATAAGCAAAAGTAATGAGTTAGCAGAAATCTACATACATGCAGAGGAGAGGAAGAGGTGGTTGGCTCAGAGCAGCAAGGAAACAGAAGCCAACGGGAACTGAGTCCCCATGATGGTGAGGGAATAGATGAACCCCTGCTCTCAAGGGGACTCCAGGTTAACCCAGTCCTTGGATTTGCCTTGGATCCTGAACTATTTTCCAATTTCCAAACTACATTTTTATTTCTGTGAAGCCAACTAACCCTGGCTATTTCTGGGATCCTTCAAAATTCCAGTTGCTCTTATTGTGATATGTATCCTTATAGTAACGCCCTTCTTACTTGAAGTAACCAGGATAAGACTCTGTTCTCTATGATCAAAGGGTTCCAACGATTGCAGGCATGATACGGCTAGGAACCAGGAAACAATAGTCAAATAGTATATCTCAGAAGTCACTGACCTTCCTCTCCAAAAATATACTTTCTTTTTTCCTGTTTTACTTGAAATTTCCAGCAGGAGAACCTTTCTCTAGGCTTAAAATTAATGGTTTATTAGAAGCCCCTGTTTAAAATGTACTGTTGTTTCTTGTGGGAGTGAAAAGCCAGAGGTATTTCTCTCTATATTAGCCATTAGCATCTGAGCAGATCGTATGAGTTCATTCTTAAATTTGAACTCTCAGGGGTCTGAGATTTAGGGGTGAAGCTAGGTGTAGAGCAGACAGATTGGGCACAGGGAGGGAAGGGTGGAGAGTAGATAATAGAAAATGGCAGTGAGAGGTCCCTGGAACATTCTGAGAGGTCCCTGGAACATTCTGAAGGACTGTCCTATGGAATATTCCCAAAAGGAAAGATCTTGGTGGCAGCCAACGTGAAGAGACGGTGGGGCCAAATTGGCAGCCATGCAACAAGATGGACACTAACACCAAACATCCCACTTCATAGTCAGCCTTCTGTCAGTTCCACAGTATGACCTTGCATAGTTTTTGTTACCCTTCAGCTCTTATAGAAGATGGGGCAGGGCTGAAGTGGCAAAAGAAGATGGTCATCGCATATACCTACTTGGAGATAATGCTCGGAAACTACACCAAGATTAATTACGCCTTAGAGTTACTTGCATGAATCTGTGACCTTGTTTTATCTCCTGCAACATACGGTGCCCTTTCATGGCTTGTGAAAAAGGAAATATCTTTATGTCTCACCTAATCAGTGAATGGTACACAGTCTAGAAAGCAAAAAAAAAAAAAAATACTGTTAATAAGACATGACACAGGAAGGAAGGAATTTACACTTGCTGCTGTGTTTGAAGGGAGAGAAAATGTGTCGAAGCTGCTTTAATGAAAGCAGAAGTCTGAAGTTATCCCTAAAGAGCTTTATTTTCTCAAAGTCTAAAATGTAGCCTAGGGTTGGTTGGTTTGTTTGTTTTTCTGAGAACAGTGGGTAGAACTGTATTTGGAATGGCAATGTGTCACATCAGGGTGCAGGGAGGGAAAAAATATTAATGCCACGAGCACATCTTTTCATGGGCTTTGCACCTCAGCTGCTGGGTGTTGCACTTGCCCGTCAGCTCTGTTTGTGTGGCCAAATGACTTACTGTGGGTTATAAATCAATGATGAGCAATGTGAGGAGCAGATGGGGAGTTTAATGCATCCTCCACATCTCTGTCTTGTGACTGGCTGAAGTCCATGTGCAATTTTGAAAAGGATGTTTGAAAAGGATATTCATCATTTTAAATTGCTCTGTGGGAGCTTTGCAGTTCATAATGTGCCACTTAGGTACTTCTCAAAGATGGGTTTTCCTTGACGTGGATTAGAATTTCATAGCAGCAAAATGGCAACTGGAGGTATTAAGATAGAAAAGCTAACTTAGAATGAATTAGCAAGAAATTGGGGGAAGGGGGGTGTTGAGCTGGGGAAGAGTTAAAGGTGTGTGAAATATTTAGGCTGAATTCTACCCCATAATATCTAGCACTGGGAATTCCCAGTGCCTGGGAAAATAGTTTTGCTATCCATTTCTCAGTGCAACCCTCAAATACTATTGGGAACATCTACTTAGGCAGGAACCTTCAGCATGACTAAAATATATTTGCTCTTGTGGAAGAACAGCTAAAAACCCAGCAGTCTGGGGTAGCTGTCTTGGTTGGTGGAGCATGCAACTCTTGATCTCGGGGTGAGTTCAAGTCCCACGTTGGGTGTGGAAGCTACCTTAAAAAAAAAAAAGCAGCAGTCTAGCTTAACAATTCTAGAGTTGACCATCTGTAAGAAAACAGAGATTGTTACTGAAATGTTCCTGCGCTAAGCACATCTGCTATATCTTTTGCCTTATTTTATGACTTTACTCAGAGGAATTCTTATCAAGATTGTTGTATGTGAATAGCACTGACTGTCAGGTGGAGAGCTGGTGTGCAGGCATCTCCTCCCCCGACATCCAGGTGAAAATGAATCGGTAATCAGTAGCCAGAGAAAACATGCATCTTGAGCAAATGTGCTCTTAAGTCAAGAAAAGAAGAAAACAGAATTGGACCTTGATTTTTTCAATACAGTAAATATGAGCAGAGTGTTTCGTGTGCAGAATTATAAAGCATGAGACTTCCCTTAGCCCCTCAGGAAAAAGGGAGGGAAGAGGAGCAGACCCAATAGGGTTACTATTGGAGGATTAACTATTTTTTCCACATGTTAAAAATGTCTTTTAGAAAAGCCCAAGGAGGCATTTCTATACAAAGTACATGTAATTAATATGTATTGGAAAATGGTGCTATTAAGCTATAACTATGGTCATCTTATTTCCACTTCTAGCACTGATATACAAGGCAACTAGGTAGAGAAAATTTTCCCTGAATAATGCCTTGCAGTGTAAACTTCCTAAATCCATTCAATTAGCCGACAAATAATTTCTGAGCATTTCCCATGTGCCAGGAACTTGTACACAGTCATGAACAAGATAGACTTGAGTAGGAGTGGACTTGGTCATCATGAGGATGTCTGAGAAAACAGACCTTCCAGAACATGCTGGTGGTCCTGGTACTTTCTCCTATCCAAATAGCATGCAGAAACTCTTGGCTTGAGTTCTCTCACTCATGTGCTCTCTCTCTCTCTCTCTCTTTAACATTCATTTATTTATTTTGAGAGAGAGAGAGAGCACATTAGCAGGGAGAGAGGAAGAGAGAGAGAATCCTAAGCACGCTCCACAGTGTCAGTGTGGAGCCCAATGGGGGGTCAGGCTTACGAACTGTGAGATCATGGCCTGAGCTGAGATCAAGAGTCAAAGGCTTACCTGACTGAGCCACCTAGGCACTCCTCTTTCTTTTTTTTAAAGCAGATTTTGTTTCTCATCTTCTTGTTCTTGTTCTCTGTGTTGTCCTTTTCCAACCTTGCCAGGAATTCCACTTCGACTCGAACAAGCCCTTTAAACCAGTGGACTACCGCTTTTCTCCATTGATAATCACCCTCTCGTCCGTATTTCCCTCCTTATGCATTTGGGATTCCACAGTTCGTCATTCCAGTGGTCTTCAAAGCAGGTGGCGATAAAGTACAAGATTTCCCAAAGGAAAGGCTTGTTCGGAGATAGTTTTAAGGAAACCATCAACCTTTGTATTGATTATATTTCTTAAATTTATGTACCTGAGAACTCACAGGCATTTATCATATTCCTTCACCTGCTACACATGAGAAAGGCATATACCTCACTAATCCCAAATCTTACTAGGGTGTGTTCAACTGGACTGTAAAACCTTAGGGTACCAAATAAAATAATAAATCAAAATATTAATTTTGGGAAAGTTAAAAAAATAATTAAAACTCGTAAGATTTTCCTGGTTTCTGGCTTATGGGGAACATGGTCTTATAAACAGGGTAAGTATAAATAATGTGCCACGTTGGGATGTCCTGAAGTCAGATATTGGATAGAAATGGGGTGGTGGTATTAACGACTTTTGTTTAATGATTCTGCCACTTTTACCTCTGGTCTGTTATCAGTCTGGAGGAGGAATTGTAGAAGAGCAAAGCAAGGGGGAAAATGCTGAAAATTAAACACATACACTTATACTTTTTATATACTTAATCTTTTTTTACCTTAGGGATTCAAGATACTTATCCCTAGTACTTTTTTAAGAAGTACACTTTTTTTTACATTTTTGAACAATTTTTGATTTACAGAAAGATTGCAAAGATAGTACAGAGTTCTCATACATACCCATACCCACTTTCCCCTGTTATCAACATCTTACATTGTTATGGCATAGTTTTACAAGTAATGAACCAATATTGATGCAGGATTATTAACTAAAGCTCGCATTTTATTCAGATTTTCTTAGTTTTCTGTTCCTGGATCCCACATTACATTTAATCATCATCATGTCATCTTAGTCTTCTCTTGGCTATGATAGTTTCTTTCTTGGCTTTGGATGTCTTGACAGTTTTGAGGACACTGGTCATCTATGTCTCTCAGTTGGGATTTTTCTAATGTTTTTCTCATAATTACACTGGAATTATAGGGATTGGGGAGGAAGGCTGTAGAGGTAACATGCCATTTTTATCACATATCCACGGTGTGTACAATCAACATGACTTCCCACTGTTGATGTCGACCTTGATCACCTGGCTCAGGTAGTGCTTGTCAGGTCCCTTCCCTGGAAAGCAACTCTTTCCCCCCATTTCTGGGACTTTTTATTTGCTAAAACAAAAAGAACCTTTGAACTGCCCAAGTAGAATAGCTTTATGATGTTGATTCTTATAAATATCAGTGGAATGCTTTTTAAGGTTACTGATTCTTCAAGATATTTAAGATGAAAAAAGTGGGCTGTAAGCTCATGTGTGTTTTCTGGTAAGATAGTTAAAAATAAATCATTTAGCAAATTGCAAAATGTGTGTTCCAGTTACTGTTAATATTCATCTTATTTCATCTTATAAAATGTTTGATGATTTCTACCTCCTATTAACAAAAAATAATACTATATTTTGGCTGCTGGACTGGTGAGATTTTTGCAATATGTATTTTTTTCCATTAATAAATTCATTTATATTTAAGATAACTGTGTCTAATAAAATTAAAAGAGTTATTTCTGATTTTATATTAATTTTCCATTAAACATTCCGAAAAGACTAAACACAAAGCTTAACACATGTGCGCAATTCACTTACCAAAAGAGGGCCATGCGTTTTTATCACATTTCTCATGTCATAAAAAACTTACCATTTCAGCTAATCATTACACTGCACTATTAAAAATAAATATTGAGAAACAATGTTATTATTATCTTGTTTTTATTATAGTTGACTAAGAAATGATCATGAAATAATTATATTAATTCTACCGCATCTTATCTTATCTGCAGGGGCACCTGGATGGCTCAGTCGGTTAAGCGTCCGACTTCGGCTCAGATCATGATCTCATGGTTTGTGGGTTCAAGCCCTGTGTGGGGCTCTGTACTGACAGCTAGCTCAGAGCCTGGAACCTGTCTTCAGATTCTGTGTCTCCCTCTCTCTCTGACCCTCCCTTGCTACGCTCTCTTTCTCTCTCTCTCAGAAATAAATAAAGTAGAATAGCTTTATGATGTTGATTCTTATAAATATCAGTGGAATGCTTTTTAAGGTTAGTGATTCTTCAAGATATTTAAGGTGAAAAACTTGGGCTGTAAGCTCTCAGAAATAAATAAAAACATTTAAAATAAAAAAAAAATCTCATCTGCAGAAGCAAGAAATCTAGTTGACAAAACATGCTGCAATTTTTCTCATATTTTAATAATATCCTAAAAATACATATATGGCATTATTTTAAAATGAGGTCAACTTCTGAAAGAAACTAATTCTGATTCTGTTGCTTGATTTGACATTCAGTACTGGCTTTGTCAGTTGGATTGTGTGGAAGACTGTCTCCATGTACTGAAGGAGCTAAATCTACAGCTTGGAGGTGCTGATGAAAACATATTAAAAACATGTGATTAGAGGGGGAAACCAAATACAGGGCAGAGGAGAACTTGTGTAATTTTTTACAACTCCATTTTGTATCCAGAGTTACCTCAAAATAAGAAGTTTAATGAAAAAAGCATGATTAGATAGCATCTCATCAAACATATTGTGTAGACAAAGGTGTAATTAAATGAATAATATTCACTCTTCTAAATTTCTTTCTGGATATTTTGGATTAAACAAAATTCCTCTAAGTGAAAGAATAGCAAGTATAATTTATATTCATTTAAGTCTTGGCAAAGCTTTTTTGGTGTACTTCCCAGAAATTGAAGGGGGAAAATGATTCTAATAACCAGATAAAAAATCCCTTTTGCAAGTTAGGAAATTTCTAGTTCTTTGATTCTAATAAATTGAGTTGTCATATGATAATTATGTTTCTTATGATCAGTCTTTATGTGACTCTTTTTTTTTTACTTTTCAACTCATAAGGAGTTCAAGGAGCTGACTGGCATTGCTTTAAAATTCTTCCCTTTCTATCTACTTAGTTATGAGAATAAGTTTTCTTAATACATATGTATAATGGCGAAAAATAAAAATATGATTAATGGCCTATATTTCCTATAACTTAATCTGGGAATAAGTAACATTTACCTATGGATGAAATAATTGACAAAAAGTCTTCTCATTTGCCTTAAAGAGAAGAACTTTCAATAAAATGTTAGTTTTTGTGTTTAAGAGTTACTTATCGAATTTTAAAATATATTTATGTTTTGGTTAAGTTTTTAACATACGAAAATTATTTTAGTTCCTTGTTATTAATAATAAATATAATGGCAACTAATCTGGAAGAAAAATTTCAACACTTAGAGCCTTATGCTCAAAGAAAATATAAAAAATTACATTAAACTTCAGTTTATATACATGTTTGTTGCAGGGAAATGTGTGAAGGTGATAAAAAACTTGTGAATACAAAAATGTGTTATAAAATTCAGTTGTCAGGGAGAGTAAGTATACTGGAAGTATAAGTTCACGTAGATGGAAAATGATGTAAAATTTCAATTTAGGAAGCACTTTAAAATGTATTTTTAATGATGGTGGATACCAAATTTATGTAGTATTAAAATTCATTGGTTATGGCTAGAAACTGAATGTTTTCATTCTCTTAAAATTCATAAGCTGAAATTTAGTTCTCAGTGTAATGACATTAGAAAGTGGGGACTTTGAGAAGTGATTACGTCATGAGGATGGAGCTTAATGAGTGGGATTAGTGTCCTTATCTAAGAAGACAGATAATTCCCTTGTCCTCCCCCTATGTGAGGACACAGCAAGTAGATGGCCATCTCTGAACGAGGAAGTGGGCTCCCACCAAACACTGAATTCACCAATACCCTGATCTTGGACTTCCTGGCTTCCATAACTGGGAAATAAATCCTGTTGTTTATAAGCCACTTGGTGTATAGTATTCTGTTATAGCATTACCAATCGCCTCTGGCAGTTACATTTTCTAAAAAGTGATATATCAAAATGTATTATGTGTCAAAAAGTACTATATATCGTATTTCAACATATATTTGAAATTTAGATGTTACCTTAAAAAATATGTGAAGGATACATAGGTTTTCAAAATTCTTCTTAAGGTGGGGGATGGGAGTGCCTGAGTAGCTCAGTCAGTTAAGTGTCCAACTCTTGATTTCAGCTCAGGTCATGATCTCATGTTGCATGGGATCGAGCCCCTTGTTGGGCCCTGTGCTGGGCCTACTTGGGATTCTCTCTTCTCTTCTCTTTTGGTCCCTCCCCTGCTCATGCTCCCTCTCTCAAAATAAATAAATAAGCTTTGAAAAAATATATATACTTAAGGAAAAAATTGACTACATAGAACCATGAAGAAATATCTTAACAGAGTGTTAAACATAAAACTAAAATGGGAAAAAAAGCAATAAATATAAGATAGGGTAGCTATCAAAACACAAGTTATCTAAGATATTTAGGAGAAAAATAAGGATATTGAATAGTTTTAGACTTTCAGTTAATATCTAGCTCAAGGGGAGCCTGGGTGGCTCAGTGGGTTAAGCATCCGACTTTCGCTTAGGTCATGATCTCACGGTTCGTGGGTTCGAGCCCCGCATCAGGCTCTGTGCTGGCTGCCAGCTCAGAGCCTGGAGCCTGTTTCATAGTCTGTGACTCCCTCTCTCTCTGCCCCTCCCCTGCTCACACTGTCTCTCTCTCTCTCTTTCTCAAAGATAAATTAAAAAAAAAAAACATTAAAATAAATAAATAAATATCTAGCTCAAGATTTTAAGAGTAATATCTGAGAGAATAGAAATTGAGAGTACAAGTAAATCTTCCAAACAATGCCTGAGAAAAAGTGTCATTAAAAAAAAAAATTCATTCCAAAAGAAGTCAAGGAGAAAAAGCAAGTAACATTACCTACACGCGCACACACACACACACACACACACGAATGATTAGGTGATAGCAATAATTCCAAATATACCAGTAATCATATTAAATGTAAGTACACTAAACTCTCCAGTTGAAAGGCAAAGATTGTCAACTAGACAAGAGGTGTTACAAGAGAACTATCTAAATTTTTTTAACGTTTATTTTTGAGAGACAGAGCATGAGCAGGGAAGGGGCAGTGAGAGAGGGAGACACAGAATCCACAGCAGACTCTAGGCTCTGAGCTGTCAGCACAGAGCCCAATGTGGGGCTCAAACCCACGGACTGTGAGATCATGACCTGAACCAAAGTCAGACAGTTAACCAACTGAGCCACCCAGGCACCCCACAAGAGAATTATCTACAATATAAGTGATGTAGTTTGCAGTATTGAGATTCGGAGCTGACAGCCAAGAAAGAATTTTTGAGATGTTTTGGGTGCAAAAAGGCAGTTTTATTAAAGTACAGAGACGGGACCCTTGGACAGAAAGAGCTGCACTGGGATTGTGATGAGCAATTGATTATATACTTGGGAGTTAAGGGAGGTAAAGATAAGGGAAGTTTCCAAAAGGATTTTCATAAGCTAAAGAAGACTCCCAGGATCCTCAAGCCCAAGCTATTGTCAATCTAAAGTTGTTTTTCCCTCTACCAAAGCATTAACATTAAAAAAGTTGGGAGTTCCTGGAGGAATGTGATACTCTACCTGCCTCAAGTAATTTTGAATGGGCTGTAGGTTATAAGGAAATTTAATTTTATCTACATTTCCTTTTCTCTTTGTTCCCCACATCAAAAGGATACAGAAACATCCAAAGTAGAAGGATAGAAGAAAGTTTATTAAAGTAGTCTTGATGCAGATACATTAGTATTAGAGAAAATACTTTAAGGAAAAATTATTATTTGGAGATAAGAAGGGATATTATAAAATGATAAACAGTTCAAATTCACTGCGTGATAGCCAATTCTAAACTATGTATACTTAACAATCAGGTCTCAAATATACAAAGGTTAAAATTATTGGATCTCTCTTAAGACAGTCTACCATTAGAGTATTTTAAAACTCATCTCAAAAACTGACCAAGACAAAAATTAGTAAAAATATAGAAGATTTTACTTGAAAATGCAATTAATAAGCTTGAGCTTATGAACATCCCACCAATGAGAATATACATTCTTCTTAAGCATCTATGAACCATTTTCAAAAACTAGTCAATTAATAGGCCACAAAGCAACTCTGAACACAATCAGTATGGATATATTTTGAAGATTTAGAAGACAGATTTTTTTTTTGATAGATTAGATATAAGTAATAAAAAAAACAGAAGCATCAAGGGTACTTGATTTTGGTTTAATTTGTTTTAAGAACGAAGTTAATTTGCCATTAACTGAGACTTAATATAAGGCAGAATACAGGTATGGGGTTGAGAGTCAGGTATAGAGATACTAGAAATCCTTCGAACACCTGAGTGGCCAAATCAATTAATCATCTTACTCTTGATTTTGGCTCAGGTCATGATCTCATGGTTCATGGAATCAAGCCCAGCATCAGGCTGTGTGCTGTGTGTGCTGATAGCATGCAGCCTGCTTGGAATTCTCTCTTTCTCTCTCTCTCTGCCCCTCCCCTGCTCCTTCTGTCTCTCAAAATAAATAAATAAACATTAAAAAAAAAAAGAAATCCAAAGTTTTATGTTCACCAAGTTAGACTGAAGATACCTGTTGGACATAAAAATGAAGATGCCAAGTAGGCCCTTCTGGAAAAAAATCAAGTTTGATATGTAGATTAGAAAATCATTAGCACAACAATGCTATTTTAACCACAAGGTAAAATACCTAAAGAAGGTGTCTGTTGACCAGAGAGAGGAACTAACACCAAACCAGGGAGAACTCCCAAATTAGAGGTTAAGTAAGAAAAAGTGATCAATGGATCCAGTAGATAAGAAGAGAGAGGTAGCCGTTGGATTCGGCAGCATGGAAACTATCATTGTCCTTAATGAAATGTGTCCACAGAGTGGTCTGTTTGGAATGGACTGGGTGGAGAATGTAAGGCAAGGAAGTGAAAAAGCAAGACAGAAAACTCTTTTCAGAGGTTCATCTATGAAGGAAAGTGGAAAGATGGGGAGGGTAAGACAGGGGTCTAATGTGAAGAGAGGGTTTTTTTAAGACAGGATATATGAAAGCACGTTATTAAGTTGATGGGTGTGATGTAAAATATAAAGAGGGCGATGATACACGTAACATCAGGGACGGTATCTTCAAGGAGCTGAGAGAGGAGGGGGCCCAGAGCCTAAGGGAATGTAGATTTGTGCGGGAGCGACGTCACCATAGTGATAAGTGGGGAAGCAAAGCATGGGTACAGATGAAGTTTGCCATAGAGAAGACGAGAAAGGTCTGATTTTATTGCAACCATTTTCTCCAGGAGCCATGACGTAAAGTTATGAGCTGCTAGTTGAGATGTGGAGGCAGTGAGATAGGAATGTCTAGGAAAGAAAAGAAGGTGTGAAATAGTTGTTTGAAAGTGGAAACTTGAACACGCCAGACTAGTAGAACTGCTAGGCAGGGCGGTGCTTCCTCTCGAGTGTTGTGATCATGGACTGAATGTGAAACCAGTCAGCATGGCTTCTCTTCAGCGACAGTGAGCTGCCTGAGTACTGGTATGGAACTGGTAAATAGTTGGGTTGAACCGGGGTTAGATTAGACTTAAGCCTGATGAGTGCAATGACAGGAGAGAAGAGAGGACTTAAAGGTGTTTGGAAGGGAATGACTACACTATGGTGTGCCCTTCAAACTCTTTTGCTTGCGTTCTCCTTCAAGAGGAAAGAGGTGGTGTTGTTTTTTTTAAAGTTCATTTCTTTATTTTGAGAGAGAGAGAAAAAGAGTGCAGCAGGGCAGAGAGAGAGGGAGAGAGAGAGAGATGAAGAGTTGGACACTAAATTCAGCTACCGAGCACCCCCCCTTTTTTTCAAAGTTTATTTATTTATTTTGAGAGAGAGAGTAGTCAATTTTTTTCTAGTTTTACTCACATAGTTTAACAACATTTTTGTTTGTAATTCTTCCCTTTCAGTTTTCCTTTTTAAAGCTAATTTTCTTATTTATGAGTGTATAGGTTCAAGTGCATCTTTCAAAAAGGTAGATTGAAGCCCTAACCCATGGCATCTGAGAATGTGGCCTCATTTGGAAATAGGTTTGTTGCAGATGTGATTAAGACTTAAGATGACGTCATACTAGAGTAGGGGAGGCCCTTAATCCAGTATGAAACAGTGTAAATTGAGGAATGTTAAGACAGGGGTTAAACAAGCTGTGTAAATGGCCAAACAGTACCTCTTTTAAGTTTTTTGGGTTATATGTCATACCAGTTTTTTGACAACTCTTCAACTGTGCTATTGTAGCCTAAAGCTGCCACAGACAATGTATAACACATAGGCCTGGCTTTGTTCCAACAAAACTCTATTTTCAAAAGCAGGCAGTGAGACAGATTTAGACAACTTCTGAAGTAATACATAATCCATGACCCATAAGAAGCCTGATGCTATAGTGAAAACTAGTTGAATCTTGAAGTTATATTAAAAATTTATTGTTTTATCTTATACCTTAAATGAATGTTTTACCCATTTATGATTTCATAACATACGTTGATCATTTGTAATAATGATTCACTGAGTTGTACAGATCTTCCAAATGCTGGCATATTTCACCATACAATATAAAATATGATAGCCATTAATATCACTACTATCTCATCAGAAAAGTCTGAGCACTGGAAAGCTGTCAGGCTCACACTTGGAGTTACAATTTGTCTAAAATTCTAATTTGTTACTTTGAAGCTTGAATTTTATCATTGGCAGCAAAACTGTCAGTTATTTTCCTTGAAGTGATAGTCTTACTTGGTGCATTGTTAAGAAAATGTCTGCCAAATACCCAAGTCTAGATGAACATGATTCTTCACTGATTCAAGCAAAATGATATTCTCCCAAAAAAAGTGGCTAGTTCAGCTCACAGCTCAATCTTACAAGTGCTTTTTCCTTGAGACCTGTATAGTTCAGTATGCAATAAAGTGTTTTTTGCATACTTCCCCTTTAATCAAGCAGAATATTAAAATGATGGATAATCCCTCCTCATCAGGGAAATACAAATCAAAACCACACTGAGATACCACCTCACGCCAGTCAGAGTGGCTAAAATGAGCAAATCAGAGAACTCTAGATGCTGGCGAGGATGTGGAGAAACGGGCACCCTCCTACACTGTTGGTGGGAATGTAAACTGGTGCAGCCCCTCTGGAAAACAGTGTGGAGTTTCCTCAGGAAACTAACAATAGAACTCCCCTATGACCCAGCAATAGCACTGCTAGGAATTTACCCAAGGGATACAGAAATGCTGAGGCATAGGAGCACATGTACCCCCATGTTCATAGCAGCACTCTCCACAATAGCTAAAACATGGAAAGAGCCTAAATGTCCATCAACTGATGAATGGATCAAGAAGATTTATTGGGGCGCCTGGGTGGCTTAGTCGGTTAAGCATCCGACTTTCGCTTAGGTCATGATCTCGCGGTTTGTGGGTTCGAGCCCCGCGTCGGGCTCTGTGCTGACTGCCAGCTCAGAGCCTGGAGCCTGCTTCAGTCTGTGACTCCCTCTCTCTCTGACCCTCCCCTGCTCACCCTGTCTCTCTCTGTCTCTCCTAGAAATAAATAAAACATTAAAAAATTAAAAAAAAAAAAAGAAGATGTGGTTTATCTATACCATGGAATACTACATGGCAATGAGAAACAATGAAATCTGGCCATGTGTAGCAACATGGATGGACCTTGAGGGTGTTATGCTGAGCAAAATAAGTCAGGCAGAGAAGGACAAATATCATATGTTTGCACGTATAGGAGGATTAGGAGGAACTTGATGGAGGAACAAGGGGGAGAATAAGGGGGGAAATGGTGGGGGAAAGGGAGAGAGGCAAACCATGAGAGACTCTTGAATGCTGACAAAAACTGAGGACTGATGGATGGGGGGGGATGGGCATGGAGGAGGGCACTTGTGGGGATGAGCACTGAGTGTTATGAGGAAACTAATTTGACAATAAACTATTTGTAAAAAAAAAGTTAAAATATAGATAAGATGCATTGTATTGTCCAAAGCACCATCTATTGGATAATATTTGGAACCATTTCAAGTTGTGCTAAAACAAGTTAAATTTATTCTTGCATCTTTCTTCATCAAGGGTTTAAAATATATTGAGGGCATGGAAGTCTTTTAACTCTATGCTTTGTAATTGTTTTTCCCTGTGAACTCTAATAAATGTTTTCTCTGGTTTGCAATAAATAAATAAATAAATAAATAAATAAATAAAATGATGGATATTAAAGGGATGATATTTAACAAAATTAATAATCTGTATTGCCTTGTAACAGACATTTAAAGTGAAACTCATTTCTGGCTTTTGTTTTCCCCCTGCCAGTGAGAGACAGTGAAGTACAATGTATGTTATACTAGCACAATAATGTACATTAAACTGGTACATTTTACTAGTTACCTTTTGGGACCACTGCCTTGCATTGTGCTAAACCACCAAGAGTTCTGCCCACTATTGCTTTTGCACCACTGATGCAAAACAACATAAGGAAAAAGGCAAATAATGTCTTAGTATTATTATAAAAATAGTTTTGAGTTTTTTAATACCCTCAAAGTGTCTCAGAGAGGCTTTGCATTCCTTGGCCTTTATGGAGAGTACCACTGCCTTAAGGCGTTGGCTAGAAGGTAATTTCTCCTGAAAAAGTCTTCTCACTAGATTTAATCTTGGTCTTTACCTCCCATCTCCATACCCTACCCTCCCCTTCCCATTCTCACTCCCCCACCCCCACTGCCAACATCTCTTACTGCTAATGTCTTTTAACCATGAGAGTGAGCACTTATAATTTTTTCTTTGGAAAGATGGTGTTCTGACTTTTTGTTTTTTTGTGAAGAATTTTAGAAAACAGATTTATTTTAAGCCTTGAAAACTTGTTCATGCAGATGATAGAAATTACTTTAAAATAATTTATGCCAGGGGGGCATCTGGGTGACTTGGGCAGTTAAGTGTCTGACTCTTGATTTTAGCTCAGGTCATGATATCACGATTTATGGGATCGGGCCACAAGTGGGGATCCCCGCTGGGCATGGAGCCTGCTTAAGATTCTATCTCACCCCCACCCCATCCCTCCCCCGCTTGTGGTCACATGTGCACTCTCTTTCTCAAAAATAAAAATAATAAAATTTAATTTATTTTTAAAAATAACGTACTCCAACTAAACTACAGTGCAGGACTGCCATATCCTTGTCATGGTTGGTGAATTTCCTACAGCGCAAGACATGCTAGTAAGTCATGAAATTAAAAGAAATTTTTTTTTTCCTTATTGGGTGCTGACTATTTATGTGTTCTTAGCTCACTTCTTACAGGATAATTGACAAGTATCAGTACATCAGAAGTGGATCCATGTTCAAGTTATGATCCGTTAGCTCAGCAGAATAGAGTCCATAGGATAGATGGTATTCAGAGGCCCCTCTGATATTTTGATATCTTTTTTCTCATACTGGTTGGAATCTCTGTGTCACATTGTGCACCATGGTGTGCACTGGCTGCTGAATTTTCTGTGGCCCTGAATTCACTTTGTGCTGATACATTTCAGGGTAGATCGTGCTTTTCCCCCTGACTTTTGTGCGATGCTTCAGAACCTCAGGCAGACCCTATAGGAGTACCTGTCTAGTAGTGAGGCTGGAATTAACATCTGTGGGGTCATTCCTGTTGCACGGATCCTCCTGTTGTTCTGAGGGTGTGTGCTGCGACTTCTAAATTAGGGCTTTCATTTGCCTCTGCAGCTTAGTTGCCTTTGGCATTTGGGGTTTAACTGCTGATATCCCAGTGGTGATTTGTGCAGACTATTTGTCTACCTACATTCACACAAATTCCAGTGGGGGCCTTGGTGAAGTAAGGACACTCAGAAAATGTCGACTGAGAAGATTCTTTAAAACAAATTTTCTTTGCAAAGAAATCCTTCTTGCTGTTTTGTGGGGCCCGAAACATGATTTGGGAATCCCTCTAGGGAAAAATATACCAAGTCACAAAAGCGATCTAAGTTAAAATGAGAAAAATAAATCACAACAAATTATGGAAGGCTTGAAGATTCAGAGATCTCTTTAGGCAGCTTACCAAAAATGAGCACATAGGAATGCTTCCTGATGAGAACCTGGCTTGCGCTCCCTTCTGTATAGCCCAGCAGCTGTGGCCTTCACAGGAGGTCCCTAAAGGGTCAGCTTCATTAGCTTCGCTGTACATGTTAGGAGAACTTCCTGTTCCAGGCATGGCCACCTCTCAAATCCTGCCATAGAGCATGGCTGTTTTTCAAGTGACCTTAAGTCATACAAAGTAGAAGCCTGAAATATGTTGAAGTGACAAAGGCAATTTGGTTGTTTCCTTTTATTAAGCTGTGTCATATTTTAAATGGCATTTCAAAGCTCTACTTATTCTAAAATTATATTATATTTAATATTATTAGACATGAAAACATCCCAGAGGGCACCAAATGCCATCTTTGTCTATAGGAAAGTGTAGCTATTCCTAAAAGGAAATGCTACAAATTTCACAAACTTAATTCATGACCCCCATTAATTTTTTAAAGAGGTCTGCCTCTCAGGAAGGCCATTTTAGAGGCAACATTTTAGGGAGCTCTACTGGAGAGCAAGTAACTCATTATCCCAAATATCATGTTTATTATATAGTAGATTTATATGCTAATTAAAGGGCAAGTCCCAGGCACATGTTTTATGGTGAAAGTGAAACTTCGGAAACATGAAATTTGAGTGGTTTTAGTTAGAACAACAGTAAAAATCCTTAAGAATAATCATCTAAAATACACAGGAATGCAGTATCTTATAAATGATTTTTTTCTTTCTCCCTGCTGAGGCCACTTAGTGATACCCTGTCTTCTTCAGGGTATCACTGACGAGTAGAAATGAGAAAATGGGAGGGGGGAGGAGGAAAGCTACAGAAACATTTGAAAAAAGTTACATTTTATAAATATTAGAGATAATAGCTTAGTCATTCATAAAGAGTGAGTGCATCTATAGTTAATCTGTAGAAACATTAGAGCAATACAGGTGGCTTTTGGATGTGGTTCTCATTACTAGAATAGAAGTAGAATATTCTCATCATACAATCATTGAGTCATTCAGTTGATTTATTCATTTTCTTTATATGTTATGGAAAGTCATTACAAATATCAATTGAGTAATGCATCAGTTTGATTTTGCAATGGCTTTTTAGGTTTCTTGGGGTTTTTTAGATGTTTATTTATTTATTTCGAGAGAGAGAACATGCGTGTGAGCCCATGCACCCAAGTAGGGGAGGGCAGAAAGAGAGAGAGAGAGAGAGAATCGCAATCAGGCTTTACACTCTCAGCACAGAGCCCATCCTGAGGCTTGATCCTGGAAACCATGAGATCATGACCTGAGCTGAAATCAAGAGTAAGATGCTCAACCAGCTGAGCCACCCAGGCTCCCCTGATTTTGCAGTAGTCTGAATCAATTTGACTGAGAGCCGAAATATCTGCATTCATCTCTTGAGAAAGTGTATTTGAGACACATATACTTTGTAATTCAATATAGATAATGACAGAATCATAAGGCTATATAGTATTGTCATCTATAGTTACATTGCTATGCATTACATCTCCAGAACCTATTTATCTTATACCTGGAAGTTTGTACCTTTTTACAACTTTTACACATTACTCCCACCCAGTTTCATTTTTTTGAGTATAGATATCCAGTTTTTCCCACACCACATATATAAGAAACTACCTTTCCCCCCTGAGTATTCTTGTCTTCTTCATCAAACATTAGTTGACTGTGAAGCTTGGATTTATTTCTGGACTCTTGCTTCTGTTCTATTCGTCTACATATCTGTTTTTATGTCAACTCATGAACACAAGACATTCTCCCATTTCCATTTATTTGTGTCTTCTTCAATTTCTTTAATCAATGTCTTATAGTTTTCTGTGGCAGATCTTGCATTTTCTCAGTAAAATTTATTTCTAAGTATTTTATTGTTTTTGCTACTATTGTAAATGCTATTGTTTTCTTTATTCTTTTTCAGATGGCTCATTGCTAGTGTATAGAAATGCAGCCGATATTTGTATGTTGATTTTATGTCCTGCAACTTTACTGAATTTGTGTATTAATTGTCATGTTTTTTTAATGGATTTTCTAAATGTAATATTATAATATCTATAAGCAGAGATAATTTTACTTCTTACTGATTTGGATACCTTTCTTTCTTTCTTTCTTTCTTTCTTTCTTTCTTTCTTTCTTTTTTGCATAATTACTCTGGCACACAGTGGCTGAATGAATAAAAAAACAAAACCCAACTGCATGCTGCCTATCAGAAACTCAATTCAGCTTTAAAGACACATATAGGCTCAAAGTAAGGGGATGGAAAGAGATATTTCATGCAAATGAAAACCAACAGAAAATGGGGGTAGCTATACTTATATACTTAAATTCATGTACTTTGTCTATATACTTATATAAAGTCAATAGAGACTTTTAGTCAAAAACTGTGACAAGAGACAAAATTTGTTACATGATGATAAAAGGCTCTCCTCCTGGTGAACTGAACATGTATACAATTGTAAATGTATACGAACCCAGCGTAGAAGCTCCTAGGTATACTAATCAAATACCAGCAGGTCTATCGAGGAAGTAGACAACAATACAATAGTAGCACTTTAATGCCCTAGTTTCAACAATAGACAGGTCGTCCACATAGGAAAGCAATGAGGAAACATTGGACTTGAGCTACATGTTAGAACAAATGGACCTGACAGATATACACAGAACGTTCCATCTGACAACATCAGAATATACATTCTTCTCAAGTGCATATGGGACATTCTCCAGGATATGTCACATATTAAGTCACAAAACAAATCTTAGCAAATTTAAAAAGATTAAAGTCATACCAAGGGTCTTTTATGACCACAATGGTATGAAACTAGAAATCAATAATGGTAGAAGACCTGTAAAATTCACAAATATGTTGAAATTAAGCCACACACTCCTGAACAATCTGTGGGCCAAAGGAGAGAAGAAATTTTTTTTAAAAAATTTGAAAACAAATGAAAATGGAAACACAAAATACCAAAACTTAGGAGATGCTACTAAGGCAGTTCTAAGTGGCAAGTTTATAATGATAATTGCCTTTATTTACAAAAAAGAAAGATCTCAAATAACCTAATTTTACGCCTCAAGGAACTAGAAAAAGAAGAACAAACTAACCCCAAGGTTAATAGGAAATAATAAAGATCACAGAGGTAAATAAAATAAAGAGAAACAATAACAAAGATTAATAATTAGTTGTTTCTTTGAAGAGATAAGCAAAATTGGCAAACTTCTGCTAGATTTGCCAAGAAGGAAAAAGGAGGTAAATAAATAAAATTACAAATGGAAGAGAGGACAACAGATACGATGAAATACAAAAACATCGTGAGAGACTACTAAGAATAATTACATGCCAACAAACTGGACAGCCTAGAAGAATGGATAAATTCCAACATTTGTACAACCTATCAAGACTGAATCATGAAGAAATAGAAAATCTGAACAGACTAATATTGACTGAAGAGGCTAAATCAGTAATCAAAAACCTCCCAACAAAGAAAAGCCCAGGACCAGGTGGCTTCCATGATGAATTTTACAAGATATTTAAAGAATAAGTAGTGCCAGTCATTCTCAAACTGAGCCAGATATTATTTATTGGTCATTTTTCAGTTCTACTATCTTCTATATGTTGCCTCATATTTGAGGAGCCAGAAGCCTAGGAATTACATGTAGAGTTCTGGATGCAATTGATATTCTACCAAACAAATGCACTTATATGTGTTTGTGAGGTGAAAGGGAAGGAGAGCCATTCTCCCTCTAGATACAGTGGTGATTGACACATGGCCCTTGGCAAATGTGCTCAGTGACAGAGCTTTACATTTCATTACTAGTTTGGTGGTTGCACAGCATCTGTGACGTTGACAGCTATTGAAGCCACCTGGTTTCTGGGTAGCAGCGACACCAGCTTTCTGACTTCCTAATGGTAGTTGCAGTGGTGCATCTAAAACCTTACTGGCTGTGTCAGTCATTCCTCTGGTCCTTGTAATTATTTTGCAGGCATCTTGTTTCCTTTACTAGATACCTTTATGCTTGATATACCTTGTGTGGTTTCTCTTTCCTGAACTGAATCATGACTGACATAGGTCCTCTTTTGTTCCAGGGCCTATTTTGTTTGTTCCTTTCTTATATTATTTAATTATAATTTTAAAATCCTAAGGAAAAATTATTCTTATTTTACAGATGAGTAAACAGAGGTTTAAGTTGCTGCTAAGAGATAGAGGCAAGGAAAAAAAAAAAAAAACCTCCCAGCAGCCACAGTTTGTAGGTGCTCTATCTTCTACCTCACTACCTGTAAAATATCAGAATCAGCCCAGCAAGCTATAAATCTGAAAATCTTCATAGATTCCTTCCTCTCCCTCCCTAGTCCCCTCTCTCATCTCTTGAAACATTAAGCCTTTTGATTTTCTCTGAGATCTCTCTGCCTTCAGTCCCTTTTTCATCCTATTTCACTGCCTTGGTTTTGGCCCTAATCATCTTTCTTCTGGATTATTGCAGTTTAGTTTCCTCACTAGAAAGTCTTCCTCTATTGTAATCTCATATAATCCATCTTTCATGCTCTTGTGTGGAATCAGAGTTTTAAAACAACACTGTTGTTAATCCTCTGCCTAAAATCCTTCAGTGTTTCTCCATGACATTGGATGTGTCCAGACTTCTCAGCCAGTGAGAATAGCCCAAAGAGTTCCAGCTCCTCTGCAGGTCACTTCTGCCTGATCTGCCACATATCTATTCTATCTTGGCCACCAATCTATACTACCTTCTCCTTGTCTGTCTCCCCAGCCACAGTAGAGGAGTGGCAATATCTTCTTTATTTTCATACTCATCTTTGAGCTGACACATTGCCTGGCACTTTATAGGGACCAAATAAATATTTACTAAAAATAATAAATGAAGGAAAAACACACCATTGGTGGAAACCAGAAAATTTTGCACACATTTGTCAAAAATCCAGGAAGAGACTGAAAGAAATTTATCCCAGGCTAGACATTATAATGAATTCATTATAATAATGGAGAAACAAAGGTGTTGTGGTCTGCTCTACCAAAGCTTGTTCTGGTTAACTTCTTTGGCAAAACTCTTCTCTTTCTGCATTTTTTTAAAGCTGATTTTTCTTTCTTTCTCTAGCTTTTGACCTATAAAGTACTTTAAATACTATTTGTGTAGGGTTGCATTAGGACATTACTGCCTGCAGATTGTTCTCTGAATACATTCCTCCTTTCTGAATCATTCTTAAAGACATTTTCTCTATATTCTACTTACTTTTTCCCATTGTACAGTAGTAAGAAAAATTAAACTGTCTTTTTCTGCAGAGCACAAGCCAATTACATATATGCTCTATCAGAATAAATGCCATCCCTACCTTCCTTAACCTTAGATAACATAGAGTATTGTAATCTATTAAAGGATTTGTTTAAAGGGTGCCTGGGTGGCTTAGTCAGTTAAGCATCCAAATGGCTCAGGTCATGACCTCATGGTTCATGAGATTTTGTGTCTCCCTCTCTCTCTGCCCCTCCCTGCTCTCTATCTCTATCTCTGTCTCTAAAAAATAAACACACATTAAAAATTAATTAAAAAATAAAATGTTTAATAAGTAGGGCACTTGGAAGGAGGGAAGGTTCAAAAAACGAGACAAAATAATGCTTGAAAACATATAGATGAACTATATAGAGGATCCATGAGTCAAACTCACAAAGATATTTCTCACCACAGTTAATGTTTCAAGCATGGGTACTGAGCTTCAATCCCATTGCCACAAATTCTAGTTTTCTCTTATGTACCTGCATGGTATCTGATAAAGCAAGAGGTCAATAAATGTTAGCTATCATTAGTGCTATTACTTGAGCTTATATGTGTTAGCAATGTGTTTGTGAAAACTAAAGACCCTCAACAGGAATGGATTAATCAAAATAGAAGTTTATTTCTCTTTCACATTGAGTTCCCCAAGTAGAAAGCCCAGAGCTGGTCCTCAAAGTCTTGGTCCTCAAAGCCACCTGGGTGGCTCAGTCCGTTGAGCGTCTGACTTCGGCTCAGGTCATGATCTCACAGTTTGTGGGTTCGAGCCCCACATCAGACTGTGCTGACAGCTAGCTCAGAGCCTGGAGCCTGCTTCAGATTCTGTGTCTGCCTCTTTCTCTGACCCTTCCCTGCTCACGCTGTCTCTTTCTTTCTCAAAAATAAATAAAACATTAGAAAATTTAAAAAAAAAATCTTTAGGAACCCAAATTCCTTCTAGTTCACTACTCCACCATTCCTAAGGTGGGACCTTTCTCCTCATGATCCAAGATGGTACCAAGAGCTCCCGCCATGTTCTCAGCAGCAGGATAAAGGAAATAATAAAGAAAAAAGGGCAAAACAGTGGCATGTCCTATTAGCTGTATTGTAAGGAAACATCTCAGAAGATGCCTGATGTAATTTTGTCCATCATAAATGCAGGACTTGACCTTCATTATCATACAACCCCATTTCAAATGTTTAAAAAAATGTTCTTTTTTTTTTTTTTTTTGAGAGAGAATGAGAGAGAGAGTGCACAAGAGTGAGCAGTGGAGGGGCAGAGACAGAAAGAGAGAGATAGAGAGAATCCCAAGAGAACCTTTCAGCATAAGCCTGTTGCAGGGCTTGAACCCATGAACCATGAGATCATGACCTGAGCCGAAATCAAGAGTTTGACACTTAACTGACTGAGCCACTCAGAAGCACCCACCCCATTTCAAATTTCCAAACTTTCAAGCATTACAAGAGTTATAGCCTATAGTCTACTATGGCTTACTGTGATTATGAAACTTTTTTTTTCTGTTATAGTTCAACAGTACTGATTAACTAAAACACAGATCAATATTACTAAGCTGAATATCACTCCACGTTTTGCACGAAGCTTCCTTTGAAACATTGTCTCAGTATTATGGATATACCAGAATTGTTCAGGTTTTATTTATTTTTTTAAGTTCATTTATTTATTTTGGAATAGGGAGCATGAGCAGGGGAGGGGAAGAGAAAGAGTTCCAAACAGGCTTCATGGTGTCAGCACAAAGTCCGATGTGGGGCTTGATTCCCCAACTGTGTGATCGTGACCTGAACTGAAATCAAGAGCCAGATGTTCAACTGACTGAGCAACCCAAGGCCCCCAGAATTGTTCAGATTTTAAAGTCTACACTCCAAAATATGATTTTCCTTCCCCTTGGCAAGTCTGTGCCAAGTTAAGCCCAGAGGGTAAGGTTAACACAGTAGGCTGGTTGTATAACAAAAACTTCCATCAAGGGTGCACTGGGGCAAAAGTGGCCAGGAAGAGAGTGCGACAGAAAACAAGGTGATGTGGCAGGAATCTAGCTTTGTTCCAAGACTCCTATGACTAATAAATGCCATGTAATGCAGAATAAAACAATGTTAAAGAAAAAAGTTAAAAACTACCGAAATGATAGCACCTCAAGGTCACACATCACACTGGAGATGTACAAGTAGGATGAATTACTGCCATCGTGAAGTCTGAGACGTAGTTTCTGTGTCCCCTTCTCTGTCAAGCTATTGTTACCCCAGCAGCTATTCATTAACACAAGGGGTAAGATGACTGGATATAAGGCAATAATTAGTCTATGAAGTATGATCCTTCATAACTGAGCAAAAGGCTATATCTAGGGACGTCTTCCTCAATATTTTTAATTATAATAAAACCTCTGCCAGTTCAGATTTGCAATTCCCTGTGCTGCTGCCTTTGCATGGCAATCTGCAGACCATATCTTATACAGTTGAGACAAGACTAGGTGTATTTGGGAACTAAATAAGACTTTTTAAGAGCATATTTGGGCTAATTTTCAGAAGCAAATATATTAGTACTATTTGTACTAAATAGAAGCCCTAGCAATGACTAGGATATAGGAACACAAAATAATTAACCTTAAAAATAGCAGAATCATGTTCTTAAGTTAAGGTATTTCTATTTTTAATTAAATATTTTTTAATGTTTATTTATTTTTGAGAAAGAGAGACCAAGACAGAGCGTGAATGAGGGAGGGGGAGAGAGAGGGAGACACAGCATCCAAAGCAGGCTTCAGGCTCTGAGTTGTCAGCACAGAACCCAATGTGGGGCTCAAACTCACGAACTGTGAGATCATGACCTGAGCCGAAGTTGGACACAACCGACTGAGCCACCCAGGCGTTCCTAATGAAAGCCCCTTAAGCCACCTGTGTTGGATTCTGTGTTTTCTCCCAGGGCTCTGTCGGGTATTTACCTGAATTTCTAAACTGATGTTAATTTATTTGACAAAAACCATCAACCATCTTTTTAAAAAGTGTCTGGATTTGACATGTGACCTGGTACATTCAACTGAAATTTTGTTGATTTGTGTGGCTGTTATGAGCAATGTAACCAATTAATACCAATGAATTCATAAGGGGCAACCTTAATATTTGCTAATTCATTTGTATTCCATTCTGTTTTATGGCCATGATGAACAATCAAAGACATTTCAACTTTATTTCAACTGCAAAGATATGTTGCCTGGGGTTAGGTATTCTGATCTAACGCAATATTTGCAAAGCCATTTTATAATTATTTCTAAGTTAATTCTAATAACCTTCCTGTGAACAAGGTCAATATTATTATCATCCTTATTTTAGAAATCTGTTTTCCAAGCAAGAAGAATGATTTGCCCCAGGTTATACCAAATGCTGGTTAATTTAGGTCTAGAACCACAGAGTTTCTCAGTCTTATTCTTGAGGTTACTGTTTTAGCTTCTCACCCAAAGTGTAATGTACATCTAATTTTAAAGCACAGCATACTGCATATCTGTGCTTCACTGACAGTAATCTATCATATTTAGTATGTATTGATTGTTTCTGATTGCTCTGATAATGCCAAGGAATAATTGTGTGTGCTCCAGAATGCACCACTGAAAAAGACAGAGGGACAGAGATGTCTCAGGTAGGGGTGGAATTTTCCAAAACATCTGTCAGTCTAACTGTACTTTCTAAGAGAGAGGTGTCCTGTCTCCACACCTCCCTGCCTTGCCATCTCCTTCCTCCTGAGCAGGCAATCACTTTCATGCCTTGGCTGTTTCTCTTTTGCAATATTCCAAATCTCTAGATAGTAGGCTTACACGTCTATGTCTTGATTTTTACAATCATCTTAGATTTTTCTACATCTTAGAGTTTTCTCTATTGACTCTCCTTTCTGGGAGATAAAGGTTTAGTTCTTTCAGTTCCCCTCTAACCACTTCTCTGGTTCCCATCTTTGGGAACTATCTTTGCAAAATAGTTACCTCATATTTTTTGATTCCATCTTTCTGAAGACATGGCTTCTGTTGTCTTATTCCAACCTGGACTGGTCACTTGCTCAGATTGTACTAGGCTTGGCCCCCACGTCACTAGCATTGTGGAGATTCTCTCTTCCCTTGTAGGATGCCCTGCTTCCTGGAGTCCACGTTGGTTTCTACTCACTTATCCTTCTTTCTGGGGGTGGGAGGCAGTGGTCTCTTCTACCATTTTGTAGGACTACATCCTTCAGTTGTTTCCTGAGTAAGGGCACATGGTAATAAAATATTTTAGACATCAGTTGGATTAAGTTCTGGAAGGAAATAGTTCCCCCCTTAGTTTTTAAAGGCGGCACCACTGTCTTCGAGCTCCCGCTGTTGCCATTGAGAAGTCTGATATCAGTATGATTCCCACTGCTTTGTATGTTTCCTGGGGTTTTTTTTCCCACTTATTCTGGAAAGCATTAGAATTTTCTCTTTAAGCCCAATATTTGAAAATTTTATCATGCTTTGTTTTGGCTTGGGTCTGTATTAATCCATTCTGAGCAGCAAATGACATACAAATTCATATTCTTGTGGGAAAATTTTTGCATTTGTCTTCCTGCTTATCTTTTCTGGAACTTTTATTATTTGCATGGGCTCTAGTTGTTGTTATCCTTTCTTTCATATTTCCCTTCTTTTGATTTTTTTCTATTTCTTGGAGAGTTTCAGAATTTTATTTTTCATCCCTACTAGACAAATTTTCATTCCTACTATCATTTTAATAACTTTTAAAAAAAATTTTAATTTACTTTTGAGAGAGAGAAAGAGTATGAGTGGAGGAGGGGCAGAGAGACAGGAGGGAAAAGAGAGAGAGGGAGAGAGACAGAATCTGAAACAGGTCCAGGCTCTGAGTTGTCAACACAAAGCCCGACACAGGGCTTGAACTCATGAACCGCAAGATCATGACCTGAGCTCAAGTCAAGACACAACCGGCTGAGCCACCCAGGCGCCCTTAAAATTTTTGAGAGCACTCTCTCTGCATTTATTTATTTTTTTTTTAAATGCTTTATTTATTTCTAGGAGAGAGAGAGAGAGAGAGCGAGAGAGAGAGCATGAGCAGAGGAGGGTCAGAGAGAGAGGGAGTCACAGACTGAAACAGGCTCCAGGCTCTGAGCCGGCAGTCAGCACAGAGCCCGACACGGGGCTTGAACCCACGAACCGCGAGATCATGACCTAAGCGAAAGTCGGACACCCAACCGACCAAGCCACCCAGGCGCCCCTCTCTGCATTTATTTTTTATTAAAATTTTGTTTTTAGTTCTCTGAATACTACCTTCTGTTCTTATTTCATCAATGCAATCTCTTAATGTCTCTGAGATATTAACGACAAACTTTGTTTTTAAATATCTTTCACTTTGTGTTGTATCTTCTGAGTACCTTCTTCCCCCTATTTATTTGCTTTACATCTCAAACATCCAAAATCAAAGATTTGACTGGTTACATTTCAGAATGAAGCTATCCAGTTGTCAACTGGAAGTTCTAACTACAGGGTCAGGGTTTGTGGCCTGTTAGTCTTGACTCCAGGGTTTGGGTGACCTTGCTGGTCCCCTTTCACTGGGGAACCCTCCATCCTTCTCCCTAGAACTTGTCAGATTCTTCCTGAAGAACTGTCTTCTACTTCTACCTGGGAGAGGGGATGGCGGGCCATGGGTCTGGCTGCTGGTGGTCCAGGAGGCCTATTGAGGATGTGAGCTGGGAGGGGATCTTGCTATTTAGTACCCTTTCACCTAATTCCTATTCTCACTGTGACAACCCCACCCACTGTCAGCTGTCCTGTGTCCCCAGTCCAGGAAAGCACCCTTTCTAGAGAGTAAAGCTCTAGTCTTTGATCAAGCTGCTTCTCAAATATTATTTTAATCAGTTTTGCTGTTTTCAGCCCCACTTTTGCCCCTCTTTTTAGAGGTAGCTTGTACTGCCAGCTCCTGATTTGTTCTGGGGTTCTGTGGCACAAATCACATTGCTCCTTAGTTTCCCCTTTTGCTAGCATAGATTTCAGCTATCTGAGGTCTCAAGTGTCAGCTACTTCTCCACATGTTTTTTAGCTTCCACCTCTTGATGACTGTTCCTCAGCTTTGATGCTCTTTGCCCTGTGGTTTATGTTGTTAGCTGTCATTACTGGGAATTAAAGAGGTAATAGATATGAAGGCCTGTGTTAAATCCTACTTCTTTAGTCAGTTTAGACCTCAGTTTTAGTCCCCAGCACCTGACCTTTAGTAGATACCCAGCAAATATCTATTGGGTGAATAAATGGGAACTGCTTGTAGAGAGGAAACCTCAAGTTATGTCCACATTCCCTGCTTAGCTGTGCAGTTTAGTTTCCAGAGACACTGCCAGAACATACAGCATTCCTGGGTCTGGGGATGAATCTTTGTGTCTCAGGCCTATCCTGAAAAGTCCAGCATGTCTCCAAAAGTGGGAAGCTCTGGCTGTTTAGAAGTCCATTCCCTTTACATCTGTGATTTAATCTTGGAAATGGAATTTAGATGTGCTTGGATGGACACAGCTTTTGACTCTTGAGACTAGGCCTGTCTTTGAAATACCAGGAGAGCAGTGTGAATTTTACTCTACAATTTTGAATGTAAAAATTTCATATTTTTTAAAAAACCCTAAGTCAAGATTAATCCTCTTCAAGCCCCCATCCTACCAGGTTACCAGCAAATTTCATTTCAGTTATAATGGAGACCCCTTCCTATTTATGCATAGGTAGACAGGGGTTCAGAATCTTGGAAAGAGCCTCTCTCGCTCCTTACTGTATTGTATCCAAGCCCACATGGTCCAAGAGGATGGACAGCTCTGCTGCTCTGGGCCAAGGCCAAGCACTGGGTCTTTAGTCACACCTCTATGGTCACAGCAGCCTGTAAACCAGCCACTGCATTCCTGATCTACCCCATTAGGACTTCTGGCACCTGCTAGCATCTCTACTAGGATTGGAAGGACTTGCCAGCTCTTCCTCCTCCGATTTCCTTTTCCAGTATGAGAGCAGGAGGAACTCATGAAATCTCCTTCAGTTCCTTCCTCCTGCTTCCAGTGACATCACCCCATGTCCCCTCTTCTTCCAGAATTATCCCTGCATAACCTCCTGTAGATTTAGAAACCCAATGCTGGTCTTTCTTCAGGAGAATGAGGAGGAATGAGACCGTAAAACTAATCAGGTTGGATGGTTTGCTTTTTTTTCTTATTGACTGACCTAGAAAAAAACAGTATTCTCAGGAATGATCAAAACTGATTGATGATTAGAATGAAGACTTTGAGCTCAACTGAGAGTTTGTGTCTATAGGAAATCCTTTTGGCTACACTGAGGTCTGCTTACTTTTCTACGTAAGATATAACTGATCAGGGCCCCTCCTCCTAACATGGAGATGAATCTCACGGAAAGATTTCTGTAATTTTTCTCTTATTCTTTCTGGATTATATTCTATCCAGTTTCCAGGGAATAAAGCACCGAGGGCTATACTAATTTAAAAAGTTGGATTTGACACAGTCATTAATCTGGCAAAGGCTGCAAAGGATATAATTACTACTTAGTTTTTTCTCTACAGAGTGAATTTTTCTATTTTTTTCTTTTTAGATTAAATTCCTTTCTTGCTTCTTTTTTGTGACTGTCATGAGAGGGATGAAGAAAAGTAAATATTACCTTTAAGCAATGACTCTAGACTTTGGCTATGCATTGGAATCACCTAGAAAGTTTACAAAATATCAGTCCCTGAAGTTCATCCCAGAAACTCTGATTTGACTAGCCTGGGGTGCAGCCTGGGCATTGGATTATTAAAAGTTCCTCACTTGATTTAAATATGTAGCAAAGTTTAATAACTCCCACCTTAAAGTATGTTTTATGTTTATTAAAACAAACATAAAAATAGATGACTTATTCTACCTGAAGTAAATGAGCAAGTCAGAAGCAGAAATTTAGGGGATGAGTGTTTAATCTCAGAAAGAGTTCTGGGCACACAAGTGTATTTTACAGTTTGTTTTGTTTTATGAATGTAGCCAACACAACCCCTGGCGTGCCAGAAAGGCGTTGTATGGGAAGGACTTGGAAGCAGTTAGGAAGTGGTTTTACTTTTTCACACTGCCCCCAAATTTTCTTACCCTTGCCAGTTTTTAAGACAATGTTTGGCTTCCCCAAATGTTTATTTTCCCAGGGTTCAAATTCAGCTCTCGCATATCACAAACTTCCTGGAGCAGGCTGATGGAGGCGGAGATTTTCACAGAAGAAAGCAAAAGCCAAATGATGTTCCCGGTAGAGGGGGACCAGATTTAAATGCATTTTCTTAAAGTGCTGACTAACAGTCTTCAACTGTCTCTCTCTTCTTTCTCAGAACTCACCCCATAGCTCTGGTACTACCTTTGGGGGGCTAAATTTGTGTTCATTGATTTCCTCCACAGTGATCTAAGGATGTCTTCAAAATTCTCTATGTCCAATTCTCAACTATAAACATGAAGTCCTAAATTAAATTTAATGACTTGTGCTCCATGTATGCTTTACTATTTTGGTCATGAAGTCATGGCTAGATAGAAATTTTCATTTGAAAAAGATAATTGGGGGCACCTGGGTGGCTCTACTGGTTCAGCATCAGACTTCGGCTCAGGTCATGATCTCATAGTTCATGAGTTTGAGCCCCCCATTGGGCTCTGCAGTGACAGTGCAGAGCCTGCTTGGGATTCTCGTTCTCCTTCTCCCTCTGTCTCTCTCATATTCCCACTCTCTTTCTGTCTCAAAATAAACAAATAAGCTTTTTTTCTTTAAGGAAAAAGCTAAATCTGATTGATTGATAATTGATGTGTATGTAGGGCTTGGTCACATTCAAAACTGTCAAAAGAGCTGCCCCAGGGAGACTACTCATTGTGATTTGTAGAACTAGAGGTATCAGAGGAGATTGGAGATTGGTAGGAAGTGTTGATGCTCTTGGCACTAAATCAGGTGACCTGAGCCCTGCCGCTGCCTCTCTGGTGCAGTAATGTGTGGCTGTGGGTAATTCCGCTATGGAACTGTGCCCCTTTTCATCACACACAGAACAGATTTCATGCCTACCTTCTATGGTGGCTGTGAAGATTTTTTTTTTTTTTCACTACCTTTCCCACCACATCACACTCACTAGGATGTAGGACCAATTTCATTTTGCCATTGCTTTTGAGCAGGTATTTTACTCTAGATCAGGAGTAGTCGAGCTTTAGTCTGTATCAGAATCACCCGGAAGGTTTGTTGAAACAGGTTACTGGGCCCCATCCTGAGTTTCTGATTCATTAGATGTGGGGCAGGCCCCAAAATATGCCTTTCCAAAAAACTCCCTAGGTGATGCGATGCTGTTGGACAGAAGACTACATTTTAAGAACCACTGATGTAGAAGCTTGTTCCCACATAGGCATGGCACAGCCAGCCTTGGTGTTATGGGCTGAATAGTGTTCCTGCCCCAATCCATATGTGCAAGCCTCAGCTCCTAACGTGACTATGTTTGGAGATAGAGAGTTTAAGGAGGTAATTAAGGTTAAATGAGGTCCTAAGTGGACTGGCGACCTAGTCCAATGGGCCTAGTATGAGTCACAAAATGAGAGACAGACACCAGGGATGTGCTCACAGAGAGAAAAGGCCATGGGAGAAGGTGGCTATCTGCAAACTAAGGAGAAAGGCCTCAGGATAAACCACGTCTGCCAACACCTTGATCTTGGACTTCTAGCCTCCAGAACTGTGAGAGGATAAATATCTGTTGTTAAGCTACCTAGTCTGTGATATTTTGTTTTAGCAGCCTGAGCAGACCAATAAACCTTGTTAATGACATTTTTGGTTAATTAATGATGTATTTTTTCTTCTGTTTTCTGTGCTCATTTCTTTCAGCTTCTCTACAGCTGACACACTGATCTCACCTATTTGTGTCCACTCTACTTCTCCTGGACTCTCCAGTCTTGGTTTCCATCCTGTTCTGTGCATTCATAGTCTCTTGACTGCCTCTTGACTGGGTCTCCATTCCTTTGGCTGCTCCTGGGTGACCCATAAACGTATGCTATCTTTTGTTGTTGTGGAAAGCTGCCTGGCCTGTAGATGGGTCACTGTGGAACCCCTAAGCTTATTTTTGCCCCGTCTCTCCCTTGCTCCCGTCACAATCTCTTCATTCTCTGTACACAGCTGAAAACTACCAGGTGACAGAACTAAACTGGATGGTCTAATTTTTTTTTTCTTTTTTTACAAATAGTTTATTGTCAAATTAGTTTCCACATAACACTCAGTGCTCATCCCCAAAGTGCCCTCCTCCATGCCCATCC